>NC_143409.1:45083125-45397803 GCF_052110815.1 Crocodylus siamensis
TTCTTTCATTGATTGTGTAGTGATGACTGTTCCAAAAGAAGTTTGTAATGTGTATGTAAATAACCTAGACATGAGTTGTTGATTTTAAAACAATCTCCCTTTTATTTTGACAGGCATTTGGAAATGCAAAGACAGCACATAACAACAACTCAAGTCGCTTTGGCAAATTCATTCAAGTGAATTACCAGGAGACAGGCACCGTGCGGGGGTAAGTGGCACAATCAGCAGTAGCTCAAGGTTTTGAATTTTAGAAGCATTGTCTGTACTGCTATTCTGACAGGCACTATTGGTAATATGTGACCTAGAAGGCTAACTGTCTGCTTTATATTTTAGACCCAGCTGTCATATTTTACACCTAATATAAAGATATGGGTATATCTGTACTGTGGTCACAGAAGTGACTGCCATGTAGTTTAGGGGTACCTGAGCTGACTTTTAGCTAGCTAGCTACTAATTTACCCTGGTGTTTCCATCACAGTATATGTGATTTAGCCTCTCAGCTCCAGTCGGTCATAACTGCAATTGGATAACCAAACCTCCATAATGAAAATATAAATTGTATTCCGTTTCTTTGTTCCAATTCAAACAATGGATTTATGTTCTTTAGCATTTAGATTACGCGATGTTTTGCCCTGGCTAAATAGCCCTGCTGTGGAGCAGGACAGACTAGACTGTCTAGGGTACCATACAGTGTAGCTATGTTTCTCCAGTATTTTGAACTTGCTGCCCTGGGACAAGCAGATGCACCCTTTTTACCCTCTCGCTTGTTTCCCAGGAGACAGATATCACTCCTTATTGTCTTGGGTACTGAAACACTGAGATTCTTTTATTTTTAAATGCTCTCTCAAAACAAAACCCAGCATCTATCTTTCTTATAATGATACGGTGGTAGTAATCGGGGGGGGCGGGAAATAACATTTCTCTTTTATTTCAAACAGAGCTAAATTGATTTGGCAATTTTCTTAAACACTTTTAATTTATGTAACACTTTTTCATAATGCATCTCAGCTGTGTGGTGCCAGCATCCATTGACAATTAGTGCATATCTGCAAATTGCAGTTTAGTATAATTCATCAGAAGAAATCTACCTCCTTTAGAAATTTCTTTCTTCAGTCTTTGGGAACATAAAATATTGGGGGTTTTCCCATATAAAGGTAGACTTTTGGGGTCGGTGCTAAATCTGTGTCTGTGCTGTATAGGCTGTTTGTTGTGATGTCTCTGTGATGACAGCTTATACTATACATCTGGTTTAATTGGTCTAGAAGGTGCAAATCTACCCTGCCTTTTGCTGTGATGTCTCCCACTGATACTCAACCAAGGTGCCATGGTGCCTTGAGACCCTTTCTGGGAATCCTTAAAAACATTCTGACTTGTTGTGGTCTTTTTGAATTTTTTGCAGCCAAAAATTGCTCTATTATTTTTCCAAAACCAAAGACCAAATGAAAAATAGGAACTGTCATTTTTCCAGGGATGCCTTGTGCCAGTTCAGGGGGTACGTTGGGTCTGAAAAGGTGGAGAATTAGCAATGTATATAAAAGTTATAGAAGCAAGAAGTGCAAATGTAACACTATTTTTTGCACATGCAGTTCTGGAAAATCACTGTTAGGTATTTGCTTATTGGAATGGCCAAGCTTAGAAAAGGCTGTAAACTTGACAGGCCGGATTGCATCAACCAGAGCCCCATGTTAAGCAAAGCAGTTGACTATATAGTTTTAAAGGCAAAGGGACTCAAGCAAATGATTAAAGTTAAGTACTTCAGAGCTGAAGAGGGGTCAAATGTGTTCATAACAAACAAGTTCTTATGCAAAGGTGCTTGCAGCATTTATAACCAAATTAAAACAATGAGCAGTATTTCAAGGACAGTTTGAACATTTATAAAACAAATGGTTCTGTCCTTCCTGTTTGTTCCTTTGGAGGGGAAAATCCTATCTATAAAAACACTGATGCAATACTAAATTTATGGAAAGGAAGTACTCAGTAGGGAGAAATTCCCAAAATGAAAGGTTTTTTTACACTCTTAATTTTAACACATTTTATTTGGGTATTTTGTGCTTCTGTATCCATGTTACATTAATTCACCCTAAACTTTCATGTAATTTTGTTTACCATAAAATGTGCCTACATCTGTTGCGTGGCAGAATTAAGACTGTGGGCCAGACCTCCACTCTTAGAAACTCCCCCTTTTGGAATGCTTAACCTTGTAAATTTTAATATTGTTAAAGGTCCAGATGGGTTAAAACACATAGCTGGGTTGCTTACTTTTTATGTTTAATTTGTTTTTCTTTTATTGTATCCTAACTAGAAAAGAGAGCCTTTCTCAGAGTTTGCCTGCTTTTAGAGTGTTTGTGCTGAGCAAGGAATAAAGGCCATAGCCTCCCTTTTCCTAGTCCATAGCACTAGCGTATGACCATAGCATCCCTTTTCCTAGTGGAGGCAGAAATGATGTTTTGGTTGGTTGCTCCTCTCTCAGCGCACACGCTCTAAACCAGGTACTACCTTTTTCATTGCCCCAGCAGCATTGCCAGCCTCACAGTGTCAAAAATCAAGAGACACTCTCTTATAAATCAAGAGATTTGGTATGTGAATCATGAGATGCTGTGTTCTAAACCCCTTTCCTCCTGGCTCCTCACATGCGGCCTGAGCAGCGCCCCCCTGCTTTCGGCTCCGGGCTCAGTGCTTACCTGGTAGGGCTCCCTGCACCCCTTTGCAGCTGAGTCCTGCTCCTGCCCAGGCTCCCGGGGACTTTACAGCTCTGGCTCAGTTGGGTGAGAGACGTACGAGAAGATTTGAGAGTTCTGTTGTAAGTTCATGAGTTGGACTTAATTTTACTTAAAAATTTCAACTCTCACGGTAATTTTGTGAGAGTTGGCATTACAGCTCCAAGCATAGACTCCACAAGGAATTTTATCTGAAAGAATAAATTGGTAAAACAAGAACCTGTGATTTAAGGACTACAAAAGGAATAGAAAGGAAACAGCAGAAAGAGCAAGTCTGTTTTATACTTTCTCATTGAGGATAAGTGACAAATCCTTCTAGGTGTCTCTCTAATACGCTTGAACATTAGTGGAATAGTACTGACTTTGCTATAGCACAAGCCCCATTTTTCTTCTCTGACTTTCGTAAATCTCAAAAGCATCATCCTGTTATTGATAGAGCCTGCTTCTCCTATGTAGTGCTGCAAACACTGCTACAAAGCATTCTGCTGCATGTGTCAGTGGCTTATTGTGAAGTCCCAGGAGAAAAGAAAAATTGCTGTGAGGACAGATTTCCAATTCATGTAATAATTACATTTGAATCCATTTTCTCAAACTGGAGGTAGTGGTAGAAAAGCATCTCTAAAAGCACCTTGTTATGACATACGGTATCCATACTTTTCTGACTGTAGCCATTGCATAATAACACAAAATTCCTGTACAAAGAATAGCTGTACGGTGAAAGGTGGTAGTAGTAGTAGTAATAATAATAATACGGGTTCTGATCCTGAAGTGAACATCTGCCTGGGAAGATGGCTTCATTCACATGTGTTTCTTTGCTGCATCAAGGCCTTAAAGGAGCTGGTGTTACTCTTAGGTGTAGATGGTTTGCAGGCAACTTTTGTTTTACTGGCTTTAGGTTAAATCAGTATCTTAGATTCTTTGGTTTCTTTCAGGAATTCCCTCTGCACTCACTGCCTTGGGCTCACTCATCAGATATCATGGATTTCATATCCATGTTAGTTTTGGCTTTGTATCAAACCAAAACCTCAAAAGCCAAACATAATATTGGACTTGTTCTGCCCAGGAAGAAATTTATACAACTAAGTGAAATAAGGCTAAAATACAAGTATGTCCTTTTTTGTATAGTAGAAGTCACAATAAGGCTGTGTTAGTTTAAGAACACTGGAGCAAAGAATATGTCTATGTGTATATGTATGTATGTATATTTTTTTTTTTTCTTTCAGAGCCTATGTTGAAAAGTATCTGCTGGAGAAATCCAGGCTAGTTTATCAGGAACACAATGAGCGGTAAGAGCCTATACTTTAAAAGTTTAGTAAGTTGATTCGGTGCATGGCACAGGTAGCTTTAAAATGCCGTTTTAATTGTAACTTCCGTATTTCACAGTCCTACATGTTATGCTAATTCAGTTTGTCAAAAAGTTACCTGTGCCTTGACAATATAATGTATAATTAATATAAAGGTGCAGTGCTCTGGTCAGCTGGATACTCAGGTTTAAAATCTCCTCATCGTGTGCTTCATAACATCAAAGGGAGAATAGACCACACAATGCCCACTTTTATATCTGTGGCGTACCAAAGATCTCGGTAGCTGCTATTAGAGTTCTACAAGCCCAAGTAGTATAAATTGTGCTCCTTCTGCATTATTTTGGGTCAAGGACTATCTATGAGTTGTACACAGCTTCTTACACAATAGAGGTCTGTCATCAGGCTATTAGGTGCTATGGTAATATGTATAATAAGTAGTAATAAAATTAAATCATTTTCTTTTGCCTAATCATGGCCTCTTTCAGAGCTAAGTTAGGGTTTTCAGAATTTTCAGCCCTCTCAGAGCTATATCAGTAGAGTTATTGATGCATTGTAAGGAAGCTCGTTGACATTTTGGATTAATGTATTAGTTACATGCATTTATCAAGCATCATCACATTGTCTAGGAGGTCTTTCATAAAATTATTCTTGGAGTAGCTGTGTCTTCAGAGAGTATAAAGGGCCTAATTCTCCAGTGTTCTGCACTTTGATCATTTATAGCAGTGGATGTAAGCAATAGTCTCAGCTGCTCCCTCTACCTAATATTGCTGCTGGTGTAAGACATGAAAGTCTGAGCTGTCACTGTAGGTAATTAAGTCTTTTTCCAATATAAAGCTTTGTAAATGAGGTCCAGGTCTTTTAAGTTGGATTTGGAGCTAGACAGGCAAATGTTATGAAGCAACAATGTGATATGCTTACATGGATTTTGGCTTAAATAGGATTGAGGAGCTGGATCCCATCTCAACACACTTGTATCTGTCAAGAGAGTAGAACCTGGTCAGGATGGGACAAAGGGACTAGGATGATGGAAGGCTATAAACTCTATAGAAGTTCTTCAACAGATGTGATTCTGCTACTATATATTCCCGAGACAGGCTGGGATATAATTACAGTTTTTTTAGTGTTGCTTAAGAAACTGGGAGGCTGCATATAGTATCTGATCTGTACTCATTCCACAGGTCTGTTGAACAGTCCAGACTTCCTAGGGAGAGATGCTTTATGCTCTCAGGAGATCTTGAAAGAAGAGTCTCGGGGGGGGTTTCCCCCCATACTCTCTCACTGTATATCCTCCTGCCCCTCCTATATCATATTTCAAATTTCTATCCCCTAACACGTGGCCCTTCCCTTTTGGCTTTCTTCTGTTTCCTCTTTTTATTCCCTGATTCTTTTCCAGACTGATTTCATAGCTCAAACCAAAAGTTCAAAAACCCATGCTTAACAGTTCATCCAAACAGTGATTCCGTTTGTCGCAAATCAACAAAGTTCTGAATGTAGCTTTCAAAGAAAAAAGCATAACAACCCCCCCATGTAATTTTTCCCAGTATCATCTACAGATTTTTTTAAAGTCTGTTTTAGAAGCTTGATAGTTTCATTCTTGAGGCTTTTGAATGTAAAAGTTTAGGACTGAAAGAAATGTGGGTTGTTGAGTTGCATGCCCTGCAGTTGACTTGACATAGTCCCTTTCATGAGCTTGATCTTGAACTCCACCTTAAATGCTTCACTGAGGTGGCTCAGGTATATCATGGAGATCATTGTTGCCATGGGTCCTAGTCTCCTGATCAGCATAGTTATCCTTTACACTTGTTCTAGGTTGAAGTTTTCTTTCTTAAACCCAGGTGTCCAGTATCGGGTTATGTCTCACCAGTGCCTCATACAGGGATAGCCATACTTGCCTATTTCTATGGAAATTGCAGATGCTTTGCCTTTTTCAAGGCTGTATCCTACTGGTCTTCCATAGTCATCTTATGATCAGCTAGAACACTGATCTCCCTTTCTCTCTCAGCCATTTCCATCTGCTTGAGGCAGAAATTCTTGTTATTGGTCCCTAAACACATGATCTTGCACTTTGCACTATTGAATTTCGTCCTGTTTAGTTACTACAGTCCCCAAAGTCACCTTTTTCTTCCTGCATTGATATTCAGATGCTACTCTCAACTTTGTGTCATCAGCAAATTTCATTAATGCACTCTTGATTTTGTGCCAAGGTTACTGATGGAAATATTAAATAAAATTAGTCCCAAGGCTGAACTCAGTAACCTCCCTGCAGCCCAATATCTCCCCGTTTGGCACAGCCTTGATCTATAAAGGTCTTCCGTGAGATAATTTCCCATAATATAATAACCATTTCTTCTCTAATTTTCTTGCCTTCTGCATATTTGTTTACACAGAGTTTTTATTTCATGTCAGCTTCAGGTTCCTTTTCCAGGTGATTTTCACATAAGTAATGTTTCATCTCTATCCATATACAAAAGGAGGTCATCTATTCATGTCACTAGTATTAGTTGGCTTGGTATGTGCAGACATGAAGCCTGAGGTCAGGGGCTCAGAATTTTGGGAGAACTTTGTGTGCAGTTAGAATTGGCTTATCGATAACTTATCAGAAACCCTCCCAAATAAAGGGAAGTTAGTAGCAGGGCAGCAGCGGCTGGATTTTCTGCAGTGAGCAATGATTCTTAGACTACAGGTCAGGCTACTTATGTTTTAAATTGCTGGTAGTTTGCCCCCTCTCAAAGACATCTTAATGATCCCGTCAGCATTGGGTCCCATCACACCTGGGGTTTTCAGCAGCCATTAATTAAAAGAAGTAAAAATTACAATCTCATGTGTCTGTTGTTTAATATACTTGATTGTTAGTGTCCATATGTTTGAACTGGGTGGTTAGAACTAAAGGCAAATCTGATCATTTATTTTTCAAGCTGTTTCACAGTTGAGTAGCCAGGGAGCTAGTGTAACCTTTTTTATAGTTTGTATAAACTGCTTTTGCTCTTTTTTTTTTCAATCAGTAGTAGCATTTTATTTCCCTACTTATCATTTTATTCCGTTCTATATCCTTTGCATTATCTAATTGTCACTCCCTTTCTCTCCCATCTTCTGATTTTTTTTTTTTTTTTTTTTTTTAAATTTAATTTAATTTAATTTTTTTTTTTTTTTTTTAGGGAATCCTCCATTCCCTTTCCTCTACTTATCCTCCCTTTTTTTGCGGCTCCCTAGGTCTTTGCCCCCCCCCACACTTTTTTTATTTTTTAAGTAAAAATCTTCCTTCCAGTGATTCTATAAGAGTAATAGAAAACATGAACACTTTTGCTGTACTTATTGTGGTCCCAAGAAGTCTATTGTGGGTATTTTTTTAGTTTTCCCTCACCTCACTTTTCCTTCAACTTATGGCTTTTACAAATAAGTTGTTCTTGTTACAGAGTATGCTGTTGGACATTAACTACAATTCAAAGCAGACAAATGGTATCAGAATCAGCTTGAGACTCTTAGGACAGCAGTATTATAGATTGTGTTCTGGTCTCTTGAAAAGTATTCTTCTTTTATTCATCCCTGGTGAGATTTGCAATGCTGTATGACTATACCTGTTCATTTTAAGAGACTAAGTAGGTATACCCCTTGCAAAATATTCTCAATAGCTTAAAGGCTGTACTCATTACAGATGGGCAGTTATCACAAACCTTTAAGTTTGCCTACACAGAGGGTGCATTAGTGTCAATGAGTTGGTGTCTTTACTTGTCTGTATTTTATTTGGTAGCTAAATAGCTACAAAAATGGATATACAGTTCATTAAATGTATAATTTCCTTAACTGAATAAAAGATTGCTAGTCCCAATTGGTTACTTGCTGCCTTCTTGGTAACAAGCAGCCCTTACCTGCATACTGGTTAAGTGCCTAGGAACCCTCTGCTAAATTGGTGAAATTGATAAGGAGCTGTCAATTTTAAGGCTGCTTTTAAAAATAATTTTTTTTAGAATTTTTTTGTGCAAATTTCTAGTCAGTCTAATAAAAGATATCACCTTTACCATGAGTTCTGACTCATTTAAAAGCATAGGGTTCTCTGAGAAGCAAGGAACCCTAATGAAGTGTGAAAAGCTTAGCTCAGGCTCTTCGTATAGATGATGAGCACTATTTTCTTTAAGTTGGTGTAAGTGCATGCTCCACGTAAGTATGCTGGCCAAGAACTGAAAAAAGGTTGTGTGCCCTTAAATGCAGTATGCTGTATTTAGAATCATAACAACAGTATTAACTCTTGCTCAGGGAAATAACGTGAAATAAAAGTAAGTGCTGTAAACTTTGATCTGATGGTCAACTTCTCTCATCCATGTGGAGGATCTTAGCTTTGTGTTCTGTTGTTTCCCTGCATGGACAGTCTTTACAGATTTTACTGGGGAAAGGTGCACATATAATGAGGCCAGTCAGTAGCAGATTGCTGTCCTGAATCTTCAAAAGAAGAACATTAGTCTTCATGTGCTGGTGAGACATTTGATAAGGCCAGCTATTTTTACATACAGATGGCTAGATACACCTCGAAGGTAGCCATCTGCACATCCTCTTGAACTTTCAAAGTGGCCTAAGGATGCTAGGTGCCTGAATTTTGTTTGAAAATCAGTGGGAATTGGGCACCAAACATCAGCTGGGTCCTTTATAAATCACAGTATATGTGTTCGAACTATAAGCAACTGTGAGTACTTGTATTTGAAAATTAGGTTCTTAGTACATATGTGTGTTTCTGTGCCCAGTGCTAACACTGCTTTTGAAGGTTAACATCATTTTTATTCATTACCAGGAACTACCATGTGTTTTATTACCTCCTGGCAGGAGCGAGTGAGGAAGAAAGATCTGCATTCCACCTTAAACAACCTGAGGAGTATCATTACCTCAATCAGGTGGGAATAGATAGGCAGCTCTGGGGATGACAGCTTTTTTTTAAAAAGGAGTTGCTTAATATTTAGCTTTGGGATGGTGGACTGGTCTCTTTTAATGACATGCTGTTTTCTATACTGATGATACTGAATGTGAATATAGAAAATAATCTAAATGGTAGACTTTATGATCTCTGGCTTTTGGAGTCTGTGATGGGAAATCATTTTTTGTCCTTTTTCAAGTATTGGAAATGGGATAGTTTTGCTGCTTGCCTTTGCTTAAGCAAGGTACATCTCTTAAAGGGTTTATAGTAATCTTTTACCTGCTGCCTCATGAATGTTGTTACCAATTAATACTTGTCTTCTGTCTAGTTTTGTTTAGATAGAGATATGTCCATCTCTTACCAATGGGTCTGTAGGATATAATGTTGCATGATGTAGTCATAATTTTTAACTTCATGGCTGTCTGGCAGCATGACTGTCTTGTAGCTTAACAATGCAACAAGCCTAATATAAACCAAATGTGGAAACTCCCATAAATTTTAAATGAGTGAGATACTATGGAGTTACTCAGTTTGCACAACAGAAAACATAATTGACAGTAAAGATTTTGGGTTGTTTTTTGGCACTTATGTGTTACCAGGAAAGACATTAGGTCCCACAAATGCTAATGGAGTTTTCACATTAAAATCTTGCATGTCACTAGTTATTAGATCTCTTCACCTCCTTGTTCTGATTTGTCCTTTTATTTCCTGAAGTTGAGATCACATGCAGTATAAATTAGTTTCTTCATTGGCTACTAATAAAGACTAATTTGCCTGTCTTAGATTTCTAATTAGCGTTAAAGATGTAAACACAGTGTGCTGCAAGTAATCTGTTAAGCTTTTTAAAAAATGTAAAAGGTTGACTTCATAATATAGCATTAACTCTCCAGAAGTGTCATAACTTTTAAAGACCTTGAAAAAATCTGTCAAAGTCAAAATACAATGTTATAATGATTACCTCCTGCATCTAATGACATTAAGAATTTCACACCATTGAATAAGCAAATAGGAAGTTAAAGCTTAAGGCATTTGCTCTATTAAATACTGTGTTGGTGCTTAAGTGTAGCAGAGGTTTGAGAATAGTGTGCGTTCTGTATGCACCATCTGTGCTGCAATTTTGAAGCGTGAGAGAGCCAAGATAGTTTTGGATAGAATGTTTTCTCACTTCCGTTGGTTTTGTTGGATAGTCTTAATACCTCCATATTTTTGTAAAACAGCCTTTTCTATTTCATTCCTTTAATTTTTTCAAGGTAATAAAATAGAGGTCAAAACATTTAAAACTAAAAGTCAAAACAGAAGAGCCTGATGTGTTGGGTAAGCAAAAGGCAGCGATCTTTATGATGAAAGCATCCATTTTTCATCCTTCCTTAAAGGAACATGGATATAAATAGAGTTGTATGGAGATTCCACGTGCATCTCAGTTAATTATGGAAGCAGATTCTATGCTTAGTTCAGCAGGAATATTTGGTTTGACATGATTGGCTTAGATAGGTATATGGGTAGAGAGAGATTTTTACCAGTGCGGATCTATATGAAACTGGCTCATTTAGAATGATTAAGCATAGTGTTTCAGGCCAGTGCCTTCCATCTATGGTGTAGCAACAACCTTCCAATGGTAACAATGAAAAATAGAGAGAGATGGGAAATAGGAAGATGAGGATTGTTGAAGAAATGTATGGAAATATGAAAAGACAAGGCAACAGGATCAGCTCTGAACACTTTCCTATTAACAGAAGAATTTCTTAAAGATGCCTTAGAATCCTCTACTGTGAAAGGGGATGAGGAGAGAGGAAAGAGATTAACAATTACTGACTGGAAAAAAAACAAGTGAAGTTAAAAAAGCAAAGCTTTTATTTCTACCTTTTTTTTTTTGCCCATGGTGGGGTGAGCCCACACTGGGGTGAGCCAAATAAAACAGTATTTTGTTTGGAGGGTGAGAGCTGGGGCATACTGGCAGAGTGATTAAGATGTCCTACCATACAACTCCAGAAGGCATGAGCTTGAAACCTCTCTGACTCCTGAGGAAGGCTGCCCCTCTCTCCACCTGCTCCAGTCAACCCAGCTGCAAATTGGTACCTGATTATTTAGTTTAGCGAGTCAGAAGTAGTCAAATATGCTGTTAGCTAAGTCCCCAAATTGTGTGCCCTTGCCTGTAGAAACAGGTGCTGCTTAGCCAGGTGGGCCTTGTGGCTTAGCCTTATCTTGGCACTTAACTAAGGGGTGACAGATTACTTGAACAATAGATCCTCTAAACATTTTAAATGTCCAATATTCAAAGGGCCTTTCAGTTTGAGAAAAGAAATTAAAAAAACATTTACAGTTTCCTCTCAGGTCTGACTTGGCCTACCATTCAAATATGCTTTTATTTGAATGTTCACCTTGCGGTCTTACAAGGTATACTGAATAATACCAGGGAGTATCCTCATTGAATCAGCACCTTGCAAGACTGGGTCCTTAATTAGTCTAATTTCCACAACAGAATGTATTGTACCACATTTCTGCCCTTGGACTGCTTTCTTCCTCCTGTGTTTAGTCCTAAGAATCTCCATGTTTTCCCTTCTCCAAACAGTTTTTCTAATCTCATCGTTGTCTTTTTGGCCAACGAGGACATTGAATGAATGCATAAATAAAGAAATGTGGTCTTTTTTAGAAGCTCTTCAATGTAGCTTTATCATTGGTCATGGGAATATGTTTTGGCAACATGTATCACTTTCCAGAGCCTGCGGTAAAAGGAATGAAAACTAGACCTTGGTCTCCAGCATAGCTGGGCAGATAACTCTGTAGCTAAGCCAGTGGCTCCCATTATGATAGACAAATTTGTATTTGTAATATCTTTACAAATTCTGCACGTGTTTAAAGAATTAGAAGTATAGATCAGAGTATGATAAATGTGGCAAATAATTCCTACAACCTGAAATACTTTCTTACATTTAAAAAAAAAATGTTATGATTATATGCAAAATCTTTGCTGACTTTGCAAGTAACTTTGCATTGTTCCTGTCTCAGATACCAGAGAGAGGGAGATATGTTTGGTTTGAATGCTGTTTAACTCAATTTGCCTTGCTTTCAGATGACAAAGAAACCTCTCAGACAGAGCTGGGATGATTATTACTATGACTCTGAGCCGGTCAGTACAAGTACATGCGCATTCTGTGTTGCTGGTGTAGGGTGCTACTTTGCTCACTTGAATCTTGGCTACACCAAGACACAGGGAGAAAGCAAAACTGAATGAGTTTAAAACAGAACCACCAAAAACATTAGCCAGATTTTCCCTTCATTGAGACTGCTTGCATCTTCATATTACATTGGAACAGATCTTTACAATGCTTTTTTTTTTTTTTTGGTCATTGTCATCTGGGAAGTGTTATTTAATAGATTAGCTATAGATTGGATATACCTACCTAATTTTAACCAATTATATGTTGGATGACTTTATCCAAAGTGTAATACACTCCAGTAGGTGACTTCATAGAATATCTATTATGTACACATTTGTGTGGTAATACAATATCTTGTATGTGAAAATAGAACAATATTTTAATTCAGTTTCAATGAACTGCAAATCAAGGTTTTAAATAAACTACTGTTGAAAGATTATTTGTTTGTTTTCTTGTCCATTCAGAATGGCGGCGGCAGCACATTTTTTATCCAATGTGTTGCACAAAAACAATATACCCAGTGTGAGAAAATGGTCTTCGAGTTTAATTTCAAGTGCGAACAGATCCTTATTTAAAGTAACTACGCTCATTTTATCTGAAAGAAGACAGCTCAATAGCAACACCTTTCTAAATGTATATGACCAAAAAAAGAAAGAGTGAAGGTTTTCTTTCCTGTATGCAATTACGTGATGTGACAAAGGCTCAGTTTAGAAATACGCTTTTGGCTTGTGTGGCCTGTAAATGTGTCTTTGTGGTGTTCTTTGTCAGTTTGGTCTTGCATCTAAAAGCATGTTCCAAGTCTAATTGCATGATATTGTTGCTAATTCTCTGCTTACTTAATGTCTACCAAACTTCTAGAAATGAAGGGTATCATATATCATTGTGTAGATATATATATAGAAAAATGAAAGCAAGACTTATTCACTGTGCACTGTCTCTACTGTTAAGACTTTAAAAGTTTTAATATTAAATTAGTGTTCTGGAAAGGGGGGAATATCTTCTCCAAATAATATACTGGCAGTTTCAGAGAACTGTTGGATTCTAGCAATCAACTAATTGTATTCTAGGCCCCCTCTACACATTGCATGTATTACAAAATTAGCTGGTTAATTGTGCAATCAATTTAGGCTAGATACACGTGCAAAGTAACCCAAAAGGTCCATCCAGTTATAAAGTTAGAGTTGGTAAATGTGTAATAACTTTATAGCTGGTTCCTATCCAGCTTTAATTTACACGTATAGCAGGGTCTATGCCCCTATGATTGGGGCAGCTGACTGGGCTCCTAGCCTCAGGGGTGCATCATAAGCTGCCAGGGCAAGGAATTGCACAGCTGCTAGGATATTGAACCTGGGCTCCCCTTGCACCAGCAATAAGGTGTGATAGGATCTGATGCTGGATCCCACAGTTGTGCCTCCTGCCATGCATGGTTGCGTGGATCACGCATCAGATCCTGTTATGCCTCTACCTGAACATTTGGAGGGGCCCTAGAAAGCGTAAGAGAGGCTGAATAAGATGTTCTCTTTACCTCCCAGCAGGGCTAGTAATGAACAATTTAATAAGGCAAGCTGTTGCAGACCCAGGAAATTCAGCATTGCATTGCCCATTTTTGAGCAGCAAAATGTTGTTTATAATTACATGTTAGGTATTTCCTTAATTCTGTATTTCTTTTTTTCCTCTTTTGTCAGTGTACTGGAATAACACTACAGAATAGAGAGAGAGCGAGAGAGAGTGCGAGCGCACGCGCATGGAATTCTTACTAACACAGCGCTTGTTCACTATTAGATTCTGGAGTCTATCCTGTGACCTTGCTGGGACTACAGGGATTTAAAACAAAAAAAAGAAGCACTCTATTATCACACAATGTGAAGAAGTGCATTATATTATTTTAACTTTTAAGCGGAAGTGTATGAATTGTCTCAACTTACTTTAGTAAGCAGGGCACTTGGCTTGTCATGCCAAAGTTGAAAAAGTTCAGAAAGTAATTGCATAAACAGAATACTGATGACTGGATTGATTGGCACACAGATGTTTGTTCTTTTCACATTTGTCTACCATAATAGTATGAATGTTCTAGATTTATAGATGTCCACTGTGAAAAAAGAAGATAAACTGTGGCGACATACTGGAGATGAAATAGTGTACAGAACGAGCATCTGCTTTTAAGTCAGTGATTTGCAAGAAGCCTTTCCATATGGGTTAATGAGCGTGGTAATTGTTATGTAAATTGTTAACCAGATTGCCTTTGGCTTTGCAGGTATTGCTTCTCAGTTAGCTGTGGTAGTTGCAGTATTAACTTTTGCTCTAATTTCAAAGAGGTGAAGTCATATGATAAGATTGTCCAATGGGATGTAAGCATTTCAGTTTGTTTAGTGATTTTTTTTTATTTGTTTTTAAATTCCCTTGACACATCTCAGTCCTGGAAATTAAATGCATGTATTTGACTGTGGCTCCCAAGTTCAGCATAGGCAAGATTAAAAAAGCTTCCTCAAATTATCTTCAAACATTATTTAGACAAAGAAATTTACCCTTGTTGGTTTATTGGTTCCTTAATCTTTATTCCTTCATTTATTTATGATTTGTGCATTGAGTCTGCCAACAGGAAGCCAATTCTCATACTGATTTTTTTTTTTTTTTTTCTTCTGATGCAGGCATTTGTTCATTAGATATTTGACTAAGTTTAACAGTTTGCTTTCTGCAGTTTACTAGACAGCCACTAGTTACCAATGACTTTTGGTTGCTATCACTCTTGGCCAAGGTCAAACTGCTGTTGTAAAGGTGAAAGCGTTTGAATCCCATTTCTGACGCATTGGACTACAATGAGTTGCTCTCATTGCTTCTTTTTTTTCATTTATTGTGTTGAAGTACACCATTTATTGAATTGGATATCAATGCATAAATCCATTCAGAACCAAAAAGGAATCTATCTGCTTGTGCTTGGTTATCAATTGAGTTCAGCACAAAAGTAGAAAATCCTAATGGAATGCAAATAGATTTTTCTAATAAACTAAAACTTAAAGCCTGCCCATATTACTTTCGCATTAGGTTTTAAATCCGCTGTTTAAACCCACTTACTGTTAATCAGTTATTTTTATAAATTCACTTTGTCACTATAATATTGTTTTGCTGATTGTTGTGCACAGGGCCGGTTGAAACCGATGTTAACAACCATTTTCCAGCTGAACAGGATTTATAACAATTAGGTTGAACATCACCCAGTTTTAGTTATGGAGAACCAGATACGCCACAGAATATTGCCTCATGCCTGTATGTTTGGGTTGCTTATAAGATTTAAAATACAGGTGCTTTTCTTTTATGATAAATCGGTATTAGTCCAAAACAATAATCCTGTTAAGTAATGGGGGGGAAAGGGGAAAGCCTCATCTCCTTAAAGGAGAATTTCAGTGAATTGACTGTGAAAGTTTATCTGTATTTACCTACTGACAATGAAATTACAGCTTCATGCTCTGTGTTGTAAGTGAGCATGAGACTATGTGAGCTCCATGTACTAGTCATTATCATGTGTCAATTTGATGCCAGTCCAGTGATATTTCCCATGCTAGTTGTTTAGCCATTTTTGGTTTGTTTTTCAAAACTGTGCATTCAAATTGTGTGGACACTTAAATATTCAGGTAATTTGATTTGCATGCAAATTATTAACACTGACGATATGTGCGCACAACTCTGACCTGTATTGGCAGTTAGCTTAATTGCAGATGCTGTTTTGAACAAGCCTTTATTTTATGCACACTCAAACTATAAATTACACTAAGATTTCAAATTTCCTTTCATCTAGCATTTCCAGGGCACCAACTAAAAATAACTTGCATTCAAACATCTTCAGTATGCAGCAATCCAGAATTCATTATTCTAACCCCAGAAAATTAACCAGTTGATTTTAATTTTAAAAGTGCATTTGAGAGAAAGCTTTATGTATTTTTTTAATGGAATTCTTCACATTCTGTAAGGGGTGTCAGTCACATTAAGAAATTTGCTAATAGGAAATCAGCCTCTGAATCAGTGCACTAGCTATTTGCTCCAACTCTCTGTGTGGATACTCTTAGGCCATGTCTATAACTTGTCTGCCAAATCCTGGGGCACAGCTGAGAAACAAACCTGCCCCCATTCTTTCTGCTTTATATATGCCCAGCAGTTCGGTGTATGGTTGCCAACTCTGACTCAAGCTATTCTAGGAGATTTTTTTCCCCCACTATGTGACATAATGTAATTAATTGTACTGTTCAAGCTGTTCACAATATAAATCTCCCAGATTGCTTTCAGTAGTCACGGGGTGTCGATGCAAGTCCACTAGACTCCTGGCCAATCTGGGAGGGTTGGCAACCTTAGTTAGGGGGTGCAAAGGCTTAGAGCAGTATTGGGCCTGTGCCATGAGAGAGCTGGAGAGCAATGCTGGGGTGCTTGCTCAGGACTGTTTTAAGCCACCTAATTGCTGAGCGTGAGCAGTCAGGGCTTTTTTACATGAAGTATTTTGCTCCATTTTCAAAGGCCCTCTTAATGTTCACTGGACATCCACAGGGGCATTCAGTGAAGAGCAATCAATGTAGTGTAAATTCACACCCTAGCTTTACTGCACACTCAATTCCTCGTGTAGACAAGGCCTTCTCAAAGTGCTTGCTCAGTTAAAATGTCACAGCTCATTTGTTGTTTTAGAGAGACTTAAGGCAGGGTGGAAGAAAAGGCTTCTCTGCCTGAGGGCATCATTCAAAATAGCTTTTACAGAATTAACTATTCCACACTATCTTTCTTTGTGTATGTTCTTATTTTGTATTGAAAGTACCTTGGTATGGTTTAGGTTAGGGAGTGGATCAAACTTACAAGGTGAGTTTGTCCACACAGGAGTTAGTACAGAATAGCTATACTTAGTTATTAGCTATAATTAGCTGTATGTAAAATCCAGGCAGCAGACTGGAAATATTCTAGTCATTGATAGAAAAGCATGGAAAGTGCCAAATGGGATTTACGTAATGCTGGATTGTCCATCCACACACATTCTGGACTTCATTTTTATTAATTCTTCATCTTTGTGTTTGAATCAAACAGGATTGCTTCTCTGTTGAAGGGGAAGATTTGAAGCATGACTTTGAGCGCTTACAGCTGGCCATGGAGATGGTGGGGTTTCTTCCCAAGACTCGCAGGCAGTGAGTTCATCTTCCAGTTTAACAGCATGCATAATGAGCAAGAAAATATGTCTCATTCACAGCAATGTGACTCTGTTGTGTCCAATGTAACTTAGATTGCTGATGTGACAGGGAGTAATGATATTTGACAATTCATATATTAAAGGACTAAACAAAATTTCAAGATGTAAGCAGAAGTGATCTGGTCTGTGCAAATTGGACCTTGAAGTATTTTTGAATTGCTTGTGAATGTAAATGCCTAATTCTGAACGTCTTGAATTCAAATGACAATTCATTCAGAAATCCTGTCTCTGACCTTTTATATATGTTTAATTTTTAACCTTTGGATTCAGATTGTGTACAAATGTGGATAGTGTAGCAGGCTTTTTCTAGAAGCCTTGAGAAGACTGTGTTGAAACAGTTGATCCAAATCTGTTTGAAAAAGTGCTCATCAATCTGGTCATAAAGCAATAAAGGAATGAGATGGCAGCCTTTATCAGGCTACAAAAAGTCCATCTAGTTTGGATAGGGTTTTTCTTTAAGAAAAACTGAAAAATAATTATCAGTGATTATCAAATTAACATAATAGGAACCATTGAACTATTATAGAAATCATGCAAGTGTGGGGAGGATGACAACTTTGTCTTGTTATACTCTTAAATTAAGTTAATTCCATTTGATACCTCGCTTATCACCCAATGTAAGCGATGATGTTTAACATTTAAAAAATAAACTGATTGCAGTTAATGTAAATGTTAATGTAACTTTTAAAAGGTATTTTTCTGGGTCTAGCAAAGTTAAATAGGAGGCAAGCTTAAAAACCCTTGCCAATACGGTGTGCAACTTTGACCATCCTGTACATAGACCTTCCAAATAACCATTTTTTACCCCAAGTATTAGAAATTAGTTGATGCTGTAAAGCTAGTTTATCTCATGCTTCCTAAACAAGTGTAAAAACCACAGCATTGCCAAGAAAGGAGAGAAGGCTGTTGTAGTTTTTGCCCCAGCCTACCTCCATTCTCCCTCCTCCACAATACCCATATGTTTGCAGAGAAACTCCTTGTTCGTGCGCACATTCAGTCTTGTACCTTCATCTCTTTGACTGCATTGGCCTAACAAGTAGGTTCTCTGCTCTGGGTAGTAGTGTTGGCAGTGGCTGCCATATTGTGCAGCCCCTCAAAGTCATCAACAAGGGTCAGGGCTGGAGCCTTAGTCACCCCCCGCCCTGGGTGGTTTACAGTATGATTTGATGCCTGCAGAGCCGTCCCTTGTGGGGAGTGAATCAGGGTGACCGCCCTGGGCCCCGTACTTTGGGGGACCCTGCAAACAGCACCATTGGCACGTGCTGTGGGTGCCACCACCCTGTACAGCCACTGGCTTCATGCTCCGGCTGCTCACTCCCCCCACCAGGCTGTTATGCCCCGGGCCCTGCACGCCCCCAGGGGCAGCTCTGGATGCATGTTTTCAAACAAACAAAGATGACAATAGATCTGTACTTCATAAACATGGTGTTCCAGTCGACACAACTCCTTAGTACAACAGAAACGAACTACTGCTAAATTGGACCGTGTTGTTCTGATTATAAGTTGACCATTTTTCTTCGAGAACCATAAAATCACATTAGACTTACATGCAGGGTTGACCTACAGTCAGGCCCCAGACCTTTGTGATTGCAGTAGTTGTGTACATGCAATAAAAATATCAAATTGGATTTTTTTCAATGAAGGTTTTATGATGTTTTTAGTTCATTTAACCGATTCTGTGGGATTTTGGAAAGGCAGTAGGACTTTGAAGACTTAATTTATAGCTATCAACTTATTTGGAAGAGAGACAGGTTTTTTTTTTTTTTTTCTTAAAACGAACCTGGAAATATGGGAGCATGTTATCTCCAGGGTTGACTTATAATTGGAACAATACAGTATTCAGTAGCTTCCTGTATTCTGTGCCTAGATGACTCCTTGTGCATCACACAGTGGGCTTGGTGACAATTTTTTTTTAGGGATTGGTCTACACAGGGAAATTATCACACAGTAAGCTAGTAAACAATTAGAGCAAGTTTCCATCCATTAGGAGTGTCCATATGGAACATGTAGTACACTGTGGATTCACACACTAGCTTTTACTGCACAATAACTTCTCTACATAATATCTGTCATATGTGAACTCTGCAAAAAGTTGGAGAGTTTAATTGGCAGACAGGGTTCTTTGGGTAAAACTGATATCTTTTATTAGACCAACTAAATCGTTGGAAAACTTTTTTGCTTAGTAAGCTTTTGGGTTTAAAAACCCTTTGTCAGGCCGAGGAAGCATCTGCAGTTGGTATGTGCTCTTCCTGGATGGAATGAATAGTAAGTAAAGAGGCCAGAGGCTGATATGCATGCAAGAAAACAGTAGTTTATTAAACTTGTAAATATATACATATAGTTGTAATTTTCCTGTTAATAAAGTGTTTCAAGTTAATAAAACATCTTCAGTGTTTAAAAGTAAGAGTAGTTGAGCTTTGTGGATTTGCTTTTTCCAAAAAATGGGTAATAACATTAGGTTGAGACAGCTATAAAGAAAACAAAGCAATTAAAAAAGTGTGTCCTTAAAGAAGTGCCTGCCAAAACCAGCCATGGGTTTCTCTGTTTGTTGTCCTTATAAATAATTAACTCTTATAGCTAATAGCACTCTTCATATCTTGATCTCAAACCCTCAAAAAAGGAAGTCATTATCACGATCCCTGTTTTACACTTTGGAAAGCAAGACACAAAGTGGTTGAAGTTGCCATGCCCAAGCAGGCAGTGGTGGAGCCAGAAATAACACCAGGTTCCTGAATCCAGTGCCCTGTCCAGGCCTGAAGCCGTGTTGTCTGCCCTGAGTTCCATGTCGGATGTATCCAATTATAAACCTGAAAAGATTTGTTCAGTAGCTACTATCGCCACAAATCCAACTAGGTAGTTGAAAGCCAATCTGGGTTTTTTCTTCATTGTGTTACATCTCCAACAGAAATTAACCTCATACAATATTTAGCATGGCACATTAAATGGATTACACATTACCTGGTAGATCTCAAAGCAGTTAATGAACAATCATAATCAAAAAGGGATGTTCCTAGTGAGTCCAGCGAGGATATAATTTTGGCCCAGTGCTATTCAATATCTTTTTATCAATGGGATAGAAGTTAAAAATAGAAAAGTATTTCTAGGGAAGTTTGTCATTAATACACAGATTGGTTAAGTAGCCATTAATATGTAGGGAAGGCTGTTTATACAGAACATTCTCATTTGTTTTGTTCACTGGAGTTATTAAAATAATGAGGATTTTAATTCGGTTGTTCCGTGTCATTTATGCAGAAACAAACTGTAGATTAGCTTTACAGGATGTGGGACTGTGAGCCTATTTAAAACTGAACCCAAATTTATAGCCTCTACAGAAATGACTCAGTGAGAAGCTATAGCCTTTCTGGTGGAGAAAATTAAACCAACTGATTATAATAGCCTTAATATTGAATTCAGCAGGAATGGATTTATAAACCCAAGTTTTGCTCTCTGATGTTTACACAGGGTCACAGCCCTCATTGGGGTTGCACACTTTTAGCAGTAGTTACCTTGTAATGGGAATGTGTTGACCATTTTTACTGATGCACAAAAGTAGAATTAAATTCCATTCTATTATGTATGGAAAATATGCACAGCTAGTAGGAATGAAAAACAGGGCATGGAAGTTAGCCACTACTAGATGGTCAAAAAGGACAGACATAGGGGTAACAGTGTATTGGGGGAGGGAGGGAGGGAGAAGGTCATTTTAAAATTATTTCAATCATTTTTCAGAATGAAGTTCCATTTTAAAAGAAATAATTTTTCCATCTCAATATGCAAAGTATAAATAGAGCACCGGTGCTTTTGCATATGGAATCAGGTCGAATGTCCTTCTGTTTCTCTCTAAGAAGTGGGTTGCCAGACCTGTTTTGTCCCCTTCCCGTCTCCCTCCCTGTTGTAACATGAAGGCATGTCATGGAACCATTGGTGTAGTGAATTGAACTGGAGGCTGGGATTTGGTTGAGCTGGCCTCTCTTGCTCAGGGGTGCCATTACTTAAGTGGCTTAAGAATAATTTTAAAAAAAAAATGTAAGCCATATTATTGGGAAAGCCATTTTTAAGTCTTCAGTGAAAACTGGGCCTTAGATGACTCAACATTGATATTTATTTTGAGTAGACACTTTTAGAAATGCTAGCAGAAACTGTCTGGCTCAGTCCTCCTGATTTGTAAACAGGGCACATGATGGTAATTTAATTGCTTTGAGATCTAGTCATGAGAAGTAATAAAATGCTGGACTAGAATTTAAACAGACATAGCAAACCATACATAAGTATTACAGACAGAAGGATGCTTAACACTGCCTCTATTTTTAGATAATTTTTTAATGGGAATACATTTTGAGGAGTGTTTTATGGCAGTGTTTTGGCAGTTTTTCTTTTAGGTCTCACTACACTAGAATTTTGCCAACAAATGCCATTGCAAGGTTGTTAACACTAGTCTTTGTTCCATGAGAACAGATTTTATTTCTTTTTTAGCATTATGGGGGAAGAACAACACCACAAACGTATTTTAATTCTTTTTTTCCAGAATTTTCTCTCTCTTATCTGCAATACTACACCTGGGTAATATTTGTTACAAGAAGAAAACGTATCGGGATGATTCTATAGACATTTGTAATCCTGAAGTTCTACCTGTTGTCTCAGAGCTACTGGAGGTAAGCCGTCACTTTTCTTTTCACACTGTTCATTTCATTCCTCTTTCACGGTGAATTTTTAGTTTTGAATACTACTTGTTTCAAATGTCAGAGATGTGGCGCCTCCATATTGGGCTAACATTTAGTACTGGCAATTCTAGCTGCTTTCATTGTCAGTGAAGGGCTGTTGTACTTCGTAAATCAAGTTATTTCTTTTCATTCTTTTGATGTCTGTACGTTTGTTTCTGTGTAACGTGTTTCCTGGATTTAGATACCCTGAAAAGACCTCAGAGATGCTCTTCTTATCAATAACATTAAAGGAATAGCAAAATAGCAATAGGGGAGAGAAGCCTCCATTCAACCTGGATATTCATTTTGAGTAAATACTTTTTGAAATGTAGGATATAAACTAGGGGTGGGCAATATGGTGGATCTGGCTAGTGGTTGGACTCCATTTCCCAACAGCCCTGCCTATGTTGCTGCAGCCGGTTTCCATGGAGACCAGCCCCAGCAGCACTGGCAGGGCATGCTGCTCCAGGGCTGGGGCTGGGATCTTGCGGTGGTCCAGAGCCGGGGCAGAGCCATGGTCCGCTGGCTGCACATCCCTGCCCAGGGTGTGTGGGCAGCAGATTGCAGCTCTGCTGCAAGTCCAGACCATGCTGTCACTGCTAAAGTGTCCTGGCCGCAGAGCAGCTCCCTGCCCAGCCACGTGTCCTGCCAGTGCTGCTAGGGCTGTTCTCCAATGCTATGACTCTCAGAGGCCTGTTACTGCTGGAGTCTCCATGAAAACTGACTGCAGCGGTGTGGGCAGGGGCTGCTTGGAAATGGAGTCCACTGCTGGCCTTATCTGGCCTGCATGCTGGACTTTGCCTGCTCCTGGTATAAAACATGTGTGGTTTAGTCGTCCTGATTTGCAAACAGTGTATATGATGATAATAAATTGTTTTGGGATCTTGTGGTGAAAAATATCTATATAAGGTGCAAAGTATTCATAAGCACTGCTGCCAATAGGATGCTTAACATTGCAGTCTTCTAACATTGCATTCTAACATTGCCAGATGGCAAAAAAGCTTGCCTGGATTTGTTTCTGTTCTTAATGATCTAAAAGCAGCTGGGGTGTTTAACAAATCCTAAAGTGCACACTTAAGTGACAGATTTTAAGTGAGTTATGCAGCCGTTGTCTTTATCCTCTAGCTGTTCCCCTAAGCTAACATCATCACTTCAATCTTGTCTTTGTTGAGCCTCAACCAAGTGAGGCTTCCATATCCTGTTCTCCCCCAAATAGTAATTAAGACACTCAGTGTTTGGACTGAATAATCTAGAAAGCTGGCCATCTTCAATATACTTAAGGTTCTCCAACCTGTATCTCTGGACTAGCGTTTTAACATGCTATTGATCCAGAACGGTGACACAATACAGCATCTCATGAGGAAATGCCATTAAAGCAGGGAACACCTACCGGGTAATGCACATCGGGCGCTCTCCAAGTGAAATGCCATTGGAAGGCAGTTTACAGGGGTGCATAGGTAATTCAGTATCCTGTGATCAAAAGTATATGATAGATCTAATTGGGTTGGGTCTGCAGGGAGAGATTTTTCAAAGGCACCGTGGGGAGTTAAATACCCGGTTGCTGTTGGAAATTAGGTACTCGGTTCCTCTCATTGTCTTTGAAGAATCTCCCTCTTGAACTTCATATATAAAAGAAGAGAGATAATCAGCTAAGGGAATAAGAACAGCATACGGGTATACCACTGTCTAGTAAGTCTGAGGCATCAATATCCAGAGTTGTCTTGTGATGACTCTTTCGAATTATTTCAGCTAACAATGAAAGATTAAACAGCAGATCAATACAAGGAGAGTGATAGCTGCCTGTTGCAGTTGAATATAATAGTTACAGCCCTAAAGTACTGCATCATTTCCACAAACAATGCTATTTTCTACCTGCCATTCAAATACATCTAATACAGGAGAAAAAGGCTAGTTTTCATGCCCATTCTCCTTATCTGGACTAGAATTAAGCTAGAACATCCATATTCACTCTCCCAGTATAAATCACAGATTATAGTTTCCAGATGTAGATCACATTCCCCTTTATCTGAATCTCACCACAAATAAATCCCACAAGTATCCCATTTATCAAACTATATGTTAATATATTACTTGCATGCTCTGGAATAGAAAATGGAGTTTGAAGTGTCCAGAAAGTGTCAATAGTGATTCCAAAAACTTCTGAAGTAGTTGTGTCATCTGTTATATAGATAGTAGACTGGCATAATGGGATAGAGATAAAATATTTCTGCCACATGCAGTGAGTGTCATGATTTACATAGGTGACTGAGAGTATCTTATGTAGCTGATCTTTCCTTACCACATGCAGACTTCAAAAAAATGTTTTTTACATTTTCCTGTTACTTTTAAAATATTACAATATTTTTTCTAAAAATTCCTTTAAAAATGGAAACAAAAGCCATATTAAAATTACAGTTTAAGCCAGGCATACGCAATGTATCTAGGACCCTGCAGATGGTAGAAAGGAATGTATACAACTTAATGCACTTATGGGACACAGCACTAACTGGAAAGATTCTTCAAGTTTTTGTTTTCTTTTAATTTATAGCGACTGTTGTTAGCCAGTTGTAATATAAAATAATGTTATGAAATGACTTTAAATGTAGAAAGAAGACTCTGTTGCAACCTAAGGGCAGTTGCAGAAAATTTGAATCATATCTTTTTCCTTATCTAAGAGAATGTTAAAATTGGCCTTATAATGGGAACCTGGTTGCAATCTACACTACGGTGTAGTCTCCATATAATGAGCATTTCCCCAGCATTTTAAAAGAGCCCCACTGCACATTCTGTATTACACTTTATACATATTGGGACTTGCATTCATATCATTTATAACATATATATCGCTAAGAGGAATGCATCTCTGAGATAACATTCATGTTTTTGTCCTGTCAAGAGCATAGTTAAGATTTCTATTTTTTTAAATTTAATTAATAAAATGGCACGCTTTTTTAAATTCAGGAATGAAAGAGGCTGAAAGAGGTGCTATTACCCTGTTGAGGTCCCCGAGTATGCATCCTTAAAGAAAGGAAAATCTCATGCATCTTCTGTCCTATGTGTGTATATATATAAAATGTTTTATGTATGCATGTTAAGAGCGTATGAGGAAAGCTAGGTAGTCTACGTATGGAATGGGATGTGCACACCTTTAATCACTGCACAGTGTTATAAAAAGGTTCACAGTGTGCCAAATTAAAAATATAATGAAAAGGCATTGTGTATTTCTCTCTCTCTCATGAATTCAGCATAAGAGATAGTATGGAGCTAGCTATGTATTTTCTGGGGACCCATTTTCTGAATGATTCCACATGGAAACTTTTCTGCAAGATTCTGGAAGAATTGTGTTACACTGGAGTAGCCAAAGCTTAGCAACACCTACTTTTGGGAATTCTAACTCCTATTAGCTCATTTCTAAGATATGAGAGCACAGAGGGAAAGGATATTTTTTCCCAGTAGTCTTCTGATGCTTGTGGTGATGTTCTGCACTTTTTTTCTTCAAACCAGAGAAACTAGTCCATGGAAAATTCTTAATAATTAATTTTAATGTTGGCGTTTTAAGCTATCCCTTTTCATTGGCCAGGTGTCCCTCCTTCCAAATTCCTTCCACTTCATTTGAATGTGTAGCCCTCTTTTTGTTCTGTAAAAAGATGAAGCAACCCATTGTGGAGGAGTAGGGGCAAAACTGGGGAAAGGCTGGTAGATCTAATAGATTTTTTCCAGTGCTGTCATGGAGGTGAGGCATTGTTTGACTTCAAATAAACTTGGAAATAGCACTGCAAGATGCCCTTAGCTGGCAAACTCCCTTTTCCTGTTCAACTTACCAGTGTAATACTCTACAGAACATACTGTTCTTATTTAGGAGTCCATGAAGTTGATTACACTCAGCATAGCTGGGATATTGTTTAAATGTACAATAGCAAATTGTATCAGTTAGGATTGTGCAAAGCGAGCCCTATTCAATTCGGATTCGGCCTGAATCGGGGACAGTGATTTGATTTGTTGATTCAGATCACTGTCCCTGATTCGATTCAGCCCAATCCAAATCTGAAGATTCAGTGGTGATTCAGAGAATCAGCGATTCAGACACAGGCACAGCTTTAAAAGTTCTTTCTACATACCTTGAAGTAGCAGGCATGGCTCATGATCACTGTGATGCTGGGGTTCATGGAACATCCCACAGGAGTGCGGAGGGGGCCTCCCGGGTTCCCCACCGAGCATGTGAAGTGGAGTGGAAGCACTTCAGGTCCATGTCTGGGTCTGCTGCCAAGCACACTGGGAGCCCCCCATGCTTCTGCAGGACCCTCCATGCACCCCAGCATCACAGCACCGACGAGCCCCTGCTACCATAGAGATATGTAGAAAAAACATTTAGAGCTCTCTCTCTGTCTGAATCGTTCCAAATCAATTCGGAGAGATTAAAGGGTCCTCTGATTTGATTTGGACACCAAATTTGGCCGAATCTCTGCTGAATCGAATCAGGGACCAAAGCTTTGCACAGCCTTAGTATCAGTATCTGCTTCTTTCTATATTTAATTAAAATAGATCCAGTTAACTCAATTTAGTCAACTGTTTAAAAAAATCAATAGAAAAGCAAAGACAGTTCATTAAGGGTAACTTAATGTGTATTTCCCCTCATGACCATAGCTATATATTGCATCCACAGTATGGCAAATGTGTAGTATTTTTATATGGTACTTCAAAAAGGTTTCATATGAACAGAGTTACTAAGTTTTAAATCTTACAGTTTTAAATGTCCTGTTATGACCTTGCACTTACTTTCTGATATTTTGTGTGGAGGTTTTTTTGGCTCTTCCGGCTTGGGGGGCAGTGACTAAATTGTACTGCATTTTGGGGAAGTTGCTGTAAAACATGAGCATAGAACAGGGGTTCCCCCCCCTTTCAAAATTAGGGGTTACACTAATAAATAAAAGTAATGTTGGGGTGGAACTCCTTGATCTTTTCCGAAATACGGACAGATTTTAATCACTGTACAAAAGTGCTCTCATTAAAGCAACACTTTTTAAAACTGCAAATCTGCAAAAGTTTCAAACAGTGATCTTTGCCCCTGATTTCTTCTGCAACATCTGTAAGCTGTAAGTCATCAGTTCTGTTCTTGTATACATGTAAAATCCTCCATCAGTTGAGCTATGATTGTCCTATTGTGAATTGAAGCCATGTTTTAATGAAGTGTAGAGCACAGAAAATATGCTTACTTATAGCACTGATTGCTGGTACAATCAGAATACATATTATCAAACTTGCTGTTTCAGAACACTTACGATATTCAGCTTGGCTTGTCAAACTCATGTCTGAGCTGATTCCAGTTATCTTTCTGCAAGTTTAAAACAGCTGAAGCTGAAGAATTAGTTGATCATAATGGAAATCATAACCATAGATGTAAAACATGGTCTTTCTTGCATTTTCAGTTCTTTTGTGTTATGAGAACCTTAGATTTTGAAAACACTGCTGAATACTGGATATTGCATTTTTTTAAAAATTAGATGTAGTTATATGTATCTTTGAACTTGACTATCTGGGGTCACTTGTCCCTATTTCCATTTACTCAGGGACTGTTTTTGGGAGGTTCTGGCATTGGGAATCTCCTCAGTTTTCAGCTTTTTTGCTCCTACAGTCAGTTTGGGCTTTTATCGGCTTTTATCTCATCAGATGGGCTGAAAATAAATCAACTGTCATTTTCTTAAGAGATTACCCTTCTATTGGTGAAAAGTCCAACCCTTGCTGAGTTTTGTGGAAATTGTTACCCCCCTCCCAAAAAACCCCCAAAAACAAACAAACAACCTTAAACCTGGGAACCAAAGAAAGTGAAAGGCTTTTCCCCCCCAACTTTTTAGGGTCTCATTTCAGGTTTCTTTGATGCATTCTTTGCAACTTTGCAAGTTTATGCATTTCACAAAGCAGTTCTTGAATATTGAAACCAATGCTTCTGTACCATAGCCATCTTGTTGGATAGAGAATATGTGTAGTTGATGATGCAAAGAACATGTTTTATGTCCTGAAATATAGCTTCTCATTTAGAGACATGATTTCCATGATCTCATATTGAAAATCTGGATTTATAAACTTGTCCTGATCCTTTTTTGGCCACTTTGAAATATCAGGACCATAGCTCTCATTGTATACAAAGCAGTTCAATGAAGTGGCAGCCAATCTCTTCACATAAGTTTTTGCACAAGATAACCCAGGCTGCTTGGTTATTTTCCTTGGTCTGTTCTTTTTTCTTTCATTCTGATAGTAATGAAAATTTTGTGTCAGCAATATTCATTGGCTTTTGAAGACTATCAGCTGCTTTGTGATTCTGCAAGGAAGCTTGGCGTCTCTAGTTTGTCTCAAACCTTTTTTCAGTTAGAGAATCCAGATGGTGTGAAAGCTTCATTTGCATCGAGTCTAATGTAGTTGTACATAAAAGCTGTGCAACAGTCAAAAGAGTATGCTGTCACTAGTTATAGAATAATGGAGTTACTGAAAGTCATCAAACCAGGATTAGCAGTAAGGATGGCCAACTGTCATTTGTTTCCCACTGCGGGCAGTTGTGGAGAAAGCACAGTATCACAGCCAGCAAAAGTCAGTCCACTTGTTTGAAGCGTACAGGTTTCCCTGGTTTTATGCTGTAGATGCGTTCCTGGAAAAAAGTGTATAACTCGAATTCGCATAAAGGGAACCCACTTTACGATGTAACAAATAGGGATACGTTCCAAGACCTCGACTGTACTGACCCCCTGACCCGTTTCCACCACTGTGACAATTCACACAAGCACAGGGCCGTGGTTAATGTGGGGATGGCAACTATAGCAACATGTCACAGACAACAAGTGATGAGCACAGATCCACATGGGAGGCTATAGTTTGGTGCGCGTCACTCCCCCAGTGCACCGCACAAAGCAGCTGACTACGGACTTCCGCCACATCGGTCGCATAAGAGTGAATTGACCTTGCATATAACAAATTTTTGGTATAAAAAGGGTCATCGCATACGAGCGTATTCGCACGTAGAGAACCTGCATAAGACAAGGGAAACCTGTAGTTTCCTTTTAGTCAGCTATGTTTAAGTGATTTTATTCAAGTACCATATATACACATATGTTTAATATGCATATGCATGTATATTAATTCCTTGGGTTTCTCTCACTTAAATTTTGTCACTGAAAAGCCTACAACTATACTATTATTCATATGCAGGTGTATGCATTATTTTCATATTTTACTTAGTTGCTACTATAGGACCATGTACAGTTGTAGACTTAAAAACAATATCCTCTGGCACACACATCAGCTTATTGATTTTTATATAGTCACTATGTTCTTTGTAGAAGAATCTCAAATGTGGCAGAATTAAGAAAGGAAACAGCCCATGCACGATCTGTTGATTTGACTAGAAAACAATTGTTCTCATTTTGCTTATAACCTTTTGGGTTCCTCTTACTCTGAAGCCCTGCTGGGGGAGAGACTTCACATATATGACAGCTGTAAGGCCTTTGGCCTTCAAATATGATTGCTTTGGAGTCAATGGCTGCAAAGGAAATCAAAGAATCATGGGCTCCCTGGTCTCTTGCATGAAAGTGTGTGGGAAGAAGGGCGGGAAGAAGAAAGGAGCCAGCTGGGAGGCTCAGAGTCAGCCCCAAGGGAATGACAACTGACTGGGCCCAGCTCAGATCTCCTTAGACAGAGGGACCAGAGGTCCTCATGCAGAGAGAGGACGGATTAGTATTTCTTACAAGAAAATGAGGATACCTTGGTTTTAGTAGGAGTAAAGGAGACATAGGCAGGTGAGCCTTACTTTGGCACAAGCAAATGCACCTTGCTAGAGAAAGAGACCTTGCTTATCCACCCAGAGTAGAAAACAGATAGTGCCTGCCCTAGAGAGGATGCTTTCAGTCTGGCCTCGGCTACCAAGGCCAAGTTGGTATCCTGGGGGAAAGAGAGGGATTGAATGGCTAAGACCATTAGAAAACTACTCTTGGCCTGAGGAGAACATACCATGACTTACCAGAGACGGTCTCTGTTGCAACAGTCAGCTAGTGTAATGTCAACGTTCAGATGCTCTTATTTTTTATTCCTTTTTTAATACTGTCAGACCCCTTTCCCATGTAAGAAAGTTATCTATGCCCCTGAAAAGTAAAGCTAGTATTGGCAGTTGTGAAGGAATGCAAAAGATGATAAAGTACTAAAATGGACCCCATTGTTCTTAGGTAGTGAAATGCCTTCCAACGTACAGTGCATTTTTGATTTCTTAAAACATTCAGACTGAGCATTTGTTGGAAAAGCAAACGGCTGCATAGGATTTTGGCCAGACTCTGTGGATTATAGTTTCATTTACAGCAAGACCTTAATTACTTTTTTTCAGTAATAGACATACTATATGGATTATGTGAGGGTTTGGCAGATTTTTCTTGGCCTTTGTTTAAACTTCACTGAAAGACAGTGCTGGAGGATGATGTCAGTGTTGCCAGATGAATTGACCAGACATGGAATTCTGTAAAAATAGTGAAGGTGTTACAGGAGGAGGGAGCATTTTTGTGCCAACAGGTTTCATGCAGAAGTTGGAAGGATTTTTTTTTTTTTTTATGGCGAAAAGCCTGTAAGCACCCACATGTGGGCTCACTGGTATGCACCTGTTTCCATCACTCCTATGTAATGCCAGTCAAGACGGTCTCTGAAGTAGGGAATGAATATAGCTGTTTTTATTTGTATGCGTAATTTAGGTTTTTAAATATATTTGAGTTAATCTGAACTTGCAACTGAAATCTTTTGACAGCAAATGATCAAGTCTGTTTTTTTTCTCCAGGACCATTTCCTCATTTATAAAAAGAAAAAAAACCCAAATAAACAAAAAAACCCAAACCAAAGCTGATTGTACTTACCTGTCTTTTGTAAGGTCTGCACCTGAATCCTAAAATTCTAAACTTCCTTTGAACTTTGGGTGAAAGTTTCTCTGAAATTACCATTTTAAATACCTTTCCTAATGCCTAAATAAATGGTTGTGCTCTTTCAGATCTCTTTCTGATTATCCATTATGATAAACAGTATTCTGTACTCTTTTTGGGCTTACTTTCTCGATGGTGCCTGCAAATTGCATTTACCAGGAGCTAGAACTTTCCAGCTCGTCTTTTGTGTTAGGGAGAGGTTACACCATAATTTACCTTGTAATAGGTAAATAAAAAAAATAAAATGTTCTTCTGTGCTTGCAGTTTGTTTTTTCAATACACACATGCCATGAGGAGACGTGCCTACATGCTCTATTAACTGATTGAATACAGGTTGTATTCAGGTTGTACAAAATATATCAGCTTAAGAGCCCATTGTACACTGCCTATAGTATAGGTTCTTATTATAGGTGGAGGGAGAATTGGCTCCCACCACAAAAATCTGCCAAATAGCAGTTGAGAAGTTGCTTCATTAACCAGAAATAATTTTGAAGGGCAAAGGGCTGTAGGTATGTCATCATCTCAGAGTTAGCGTGGCCATCCATTTGATTTTAGGAAGCAGGAGATAGACCTCATTGCTATCTTCAGTTTCTGGCAGACATTACATTTATTCATGATTGTGTTAATTGGGTAATAAATTGTACCAAGATGCTCCTGAACATCTGTTATGGCAAGGTGCACAACTTTAGGGGTCCAGGATAAAATTTCTCAGTCCTCATTGTGCAAATCTAATAGGTCCCTTCTGATCCTAAAATCTGTGAAATCTATGAATGTCTGATAGGAGCCTTTTAGTTTTATACCAGTCAGTTATTGGATGAGTTAGTAAAAAAGTGTAGTCTAGCTCTCAAAAATGAGGTGGGCCAGAAAGAGGCAAAGAGCTGCGTTTCCTAGCTCTCATGTCAGAAATAGTTCATTTTTCTTTAGCTGCTATAACATAATTGTAGCCCAGCATTAGTGGAGAAGTAAGCTTAGCCTGTCTTGGCACCTGACCAGCCTTTGTGGGAGTCTGCATAACCTTCTGGCTGTCTGCACGCTGCCACCTCCCTCGTCTAGTTCTGTTGACATTTATAGCGATGGAGGAGTTGCCTTGTCATTCTTCACTGGTTTTTAAGGATCCAGTCAAGCCGCCACTTCAATTTAACTTATCTATGGCAGTCAGTGAACTCTTAAATCTACATCCGCTTTATAAAACAGTTATTTCATTCTCCTTGTGGATTGTCCCCCATAAATAAAACACGAAGTCTTATAAGCTTTCCGGGTTTGCTTGTTTGTTTATTTACCTAAAGAATTTAAGGCTTCCTTGTTAATTAGGAAAAAGGCATGAAGCCCGGTGTAGGAGAGTGGCATGTGATACATGAACTAAAGAAACAGGTTCTGTCCCCATTCATGCCTTCAGCCTTGTTAGACTTGTTAATCTACCTCAGTGAAGCAAGCGCAACAAATAAAGCTGGTTTTCTGATGTTGTTCAGAGCTGTTCTTACTCTGTCTCCCTTACTGCTTCTACATTTTGCATTGCCTTCCACTGCATAATAGCTGTAGCAGATTTCACTTTGTTGCTTTTGTCAAAGTTTGTCACCTGAGCATTTCGGATGCCTTTTATGCTAGATAAATGGCAAAAGTGTGTTACAGCTTTCTTACTAGTTTAGTAATGGATTGAGCCTTCATAAGGTCTCGCAGAGCTTTGATGTTTTATATTGTGGTTTTGAAGGTTTTTTTGTTTCAGGTTTTTTTGCCCCCTTTTTACTCTTTCATGTTTCTACCTAAGTATAGCAAATACTAATTAATAGCTACCTGTAATAGTTGGGAACACATCCTCACCACTTTTGAGGCAAGTTCCCATCATTCCAAGTCAGCAATAATTTAGATCACTGGTCATGACTTTACAGCCAGTTTGCTATGTTTTGTAACTCAAAAACTTTCTGAGATTGTCGTAACTAAAAATTTAGGCTAAACTAGAGAATAGGAATGAGCCCCATTTCTGGGCATTTGTGACAGATTTATCATTGGAGATTATTCCTTTGTCCTTTTGAAGAAAGCGGCATATATGAACAAAGTCTTGAATTAAATGTGTAGTGATGTGGCCGACTGTGAAAAGTCTTTCTCTGCAGCTGTTGTTCAGAATAGAAGTATTAACTGAGTTTCCCATTGGGATTAGTTACACCACTAGGTATAGTGATTTTTTTTTTCTTCCTCATTTCAGTTCAGCCCTTTCCATATTTTATGAAGAATGTTTCCATTATTTGTGGAGATGACTGGGTGTTCTTATTTGGAAATAAATTATTGATCATTTTTAAACTGTACACCTCAATTCCTGTTTCAATTTAAATGTCTCTTGTTGTTGCCGTATTGTTTTTTGTCTTTATGTAACCTTCAGAGCAAGGTACTTGATAGATAAATAAGAAACAGTCCCACAGAGGAGGCCTAGCTGGTTGAAGCTCAGTTTGAATAATACCAAGGTAATGCCAATAGAATAGGTAAGGTGCTAAAAAGATGCATGTAAAGGATTAGTATTGAAGCTCTATATTGAGGTAATATAATTTAGTAGACTTAGGACTGGTCCTGTGTATTCATTTGTCATCTCTATGTTAGAGCTTGCTTTCTTTCTACAAATACACCATTTCTTTTAGTTGTGAACTTTGCCTTATTGAGCCTCATTTTTGTCACTAAGTTACACTGAAGTTATAAAAGGAGTTAATGTTGGGCTACTTCAGATCATTCAGTAACAGACTGTTGTACTGTGTGGCTGGACAGGGTTCACACACAATATTAAATTGAGATTTTTTTCCCCCCATAGAAAGCATGTTATTACCTCTGTTTTCATTGATCTGCATGGGAGGTGGTTTCATTGCTGACTAGGCCTTATTACTTGAACTATGTACTTGGGTCACTTTTAAATCTTGCCCTTTTTTTTTTTGTACAACATCTCTAATTTTGGCTTTTTTTTCTGTCCATGCAGCTACAAGTTTAATTCAAGCCTGTATCATTTTATAGCTTGAGTACTGAAACCTACTTTCTTCTGGCTGTGATTGATATAATGTAACTTTCCTTAAGTTAATTCACGATGTTGATGCCCAAAATAATCTTGGCCACTTCCTTTGACCCTTTTTCTTCCCTGACTGTCTCTTCATCTTCTCATCAAATACAGTTTTCTTGTCTTCACTTTTAAGGCCCTTCATAACTTAATCCCCACTCTACATACTAGAGCTAGTAACATATTGTATAATCAACCCTAAATTCTCTCTCAGCTTTACCGGCCATCAGCTTACTACTTCTTTTAAACCCCCCATGCTTTCTCATGCTGCCCACTTACACATGGGAGAATTCCCTGAAAAATCATTCACTATTGTATCTCTCGTCAGTCTTTCCTTAAGAGTGATTTCTGACACAATCCCCAGAAAAAGCTGCCTGCTGATAATGGCTGGGTAGTTCACAAGCCCTGATGATTCTCTTGTACCTTATTACGTTTTCTTGCTTCTTACTTCTCATCTCAGTTGAAAAATAAAACAAGGCAAATAACCCATATGACCACCAGAGTTAGATCTCTACTTCAGTACATCAGTTTGCTTGTATTCACTTTCCTTACTTATGTTCTGTTGAGATCCTAAACTCTTCACGACAGACAGTGTCCCCCTCCTTTATACAGCATCCAATACAGTGCAACTAATTCCATGTCTGATGTGAGTCTTTTGGTGCTTTCGTAATATAGACACTGCTTTTATCTGCTTTGATAGAAAGTCCCGAGTAGCGGGAAAGTTGCTTTAGAGGTGACAGGTGAGAGTGGCTTTATTCTGGCTATTTTAAGTCCCAATTCTGATTCTTGCTATGGAGATGAGCGAGGTAGGGTTAAAACAGATAGTCCTGGGGAGATTCAGGGCAAGACTGTGTTCTGGTAGAAAGCTTGGAGAGGGATCAGGATCAGAGCGGTGCTAAAGCCACTTTAGACTCCCTCCGTGTGCGTCTGAGTCCTGTACGTGTGTGTCTTGGGGTATGACTATATAGGGCTTATGGTGGAATTACTCTATCCAGCAATAATCTTTCCTCATTAACAGTTTGGGGCTTTTCTCCTGTAGTTCTGCTAGGGCTAAAACGCCACCCTACTTCTCTCTTCAGTCACAGATTTAATAGGATCTTACAAATTGGTGCTCGAGATGGGGGCCTGTCTCTGCCCCAGGTTTAAACAGAAAAGGGACCCTGACTAGGCATTCTCTTTGGAGGGTCTTCAACTGCGATATACACACTCTTGCTGTGTTTTGGGCTGGCCTGTGTGGAGCCTGTCTCTCTTGTGCTTCTGAGAACTGGGAGGTCTGAGAGTAGAGGGTGATGGTTACGTAGATGGACAGTTGATCGGGTTGTTGTTTAATCTGTACTTGTGCATTTGAATTATTGAATGCCAGATGGTGCATAGGATATGTGCTGTGGAAATCTTAAATAAATACAGACATGATAAGTGCCCTTAGCAGCAGCTTCATTTTCTGAGTCCATCTTTAGCAGAGACCTCTAACATTTTCCTTTGCTATCAGAAGGCAAATATCTCATGACTATTGCCAGAGAACAAAAAACCCAGACATGTTGTCTGTGTTCGTCCTGTCACAGTCAAGTGCTTGATTTATTATTTCTGAGATCTATCAGACCAAACGCAGCCCTGCAGTAATTGTGGGGCAATGGGATGAGTATCACTTGAGAATTGCTCTCTAGGGCTTTATTTCCAGTCCTTTGACAAGTATATTTTTAATATTAAAAGGACATTCTTCAGCTGTGGGGCTGCCTTGGAGGGTAGACAGATTTGAAATTTACCTAGCATATACGTATGCCTGATTCGACTGGATAGCTGGGATATCAGATCTGGATGTGTTTACTGGATGGCTGTTCGTATTGTAGTGTGCGTTGCCTTGGTAATCAGCAAGTCAGAGTACTGGCTGCTTGTTTGTTAACTGAGACTAGCATTGTTCCCACTGCAACATGTTTGCTCTTTAATGTGGGATAATAGACCGCCTAAAGCTCACTTTTGTTCCTGGCCTGTTTGCTCACAATTCTTAGAGGTCAGTTGACTGCTCTGCAGTTGGGCATGGTTGAAAACATGTATGAATTTTGCCTTTGGCTGTGGATTGAGTCAGCAAATGACCCTGGATATTTGCTTTGCTTTTGCTGAGGCAGGAACTTGGAAATGAAGCAGAACTACACAGAACTTGGAAATGAAAAAGATGTTAAGTGTTGATTCAGAAGCTCCCATTCCTTCCAGCCTACATAGAAAATGGCCAGCCATACTCTCTAAACTAAACTCTAGTTACTTTTTTTGCTTAGTTTTGGGCAATGGAAACCACTATTGAAGATCTGCTGTCACCAGCATACTGTTTTGTTTGTTTGTTACAAAAACAGAACCATTAAATTAAACCAGTAGCGATTGCTGAGGATAAATGAGGTTAATTCTAGGGTGCTGATGTTTGACTTTTTGTGACTCAGGCACCACATGCTGGTTATCTGTATGCACCTCCCAGCTATCTTTTTCTTTTCAGAAGATGAAAAAAGCAAGAGAGTGCTGATTTGATTGCAAGGGGATAGATAACACACGACATTAGTGTTGGCCAATGTTGCTCTTGCCAGTGGTGGGCATTTTAAGCACGAGACATGAAACCATGTGGAAGCCCAGTGTCAGCAAAGAGAGCAAAACTATGCATATGAACCTGTGCCTTTATTGCATTGGCTTCCATGAATGGAATTTCTTGGGTTCACAAAGAATGGGATGACCACATTTTTAATATATTGGCTAGGATTATTGATGTCCACAGTGGAAATATTTTAGTGACTACCACTGAGAGATTAGGGATACCCAGTTTTAAAAGAAACTAGCTCTCAGTCAATATACAGCTCAAAATTCCATGTTTCCTCTTAATTTGCATTTTTCAAATTGAGACTGAAAGTATAGTTTTTACTGTTCAAAGTGGTGCATATTATATATGAAACAACAGAAGATGCGGTGCTTAGTGCATAGTTTCTTTTGAGCTGCGAACAATTTGGGAAAGTCCAGGGATCCAAAGAGTTGGTTCATTTTTTTGCTTAGAGTCAAAATGATACTTACAGGGAATATTAAAATGAACCAGGTATGACTGTAAAGCCAAACGTCTTAAAATACGAAGCCAAACTGTTGAAATTTGTTTGTATATAGCTAATCTGAAAATAGCTTGCTGTTTTCAGAGACAACTATATGTCACCAGGATATTGCTACAGCAGTGGCTAGTATCATCCCTTGAATCTCTCTCTCTCTTTTTTTAACTCCAGTGTAAAAAATCTTTAGCGCTTAAACAGTATTTTCTGAGGAAAAAAAATAAATCAATGAAATTTGTCCGTCTTCAGTGAGCAGAATTATCTCTTAGGGGGTTGGGGGAAAGATTATCATGACTTTCTCTGCACAGTTGGTGAATCTAAATTGGTTTGGGCTGAAAGCTTTAACTGAAAATGAAGAGAATGAATCTAACTTTTCGGGAAAGGTCATGTTACCTTTCTAAGGCACACTTTATTAGTTTTGTAACACATTTGCTCTGGAGGACATGATTTTTAAACATGTTTTTCTAGTGGCTTTTATTAGGAAGGGTATTGCAAGTTGTTTTTCACCAAACATTTGTCTTAATAATAGTAACTCTGGTGCTCTTTACCTTTAGGCCTTCAAACTCAAATTAAAATACATGTATCAAATTTGCCACTGAATTTGAACTTTAAGGAAAACATGGTGGGAGATGAGGCTTTTCCTTTTACATTTCTATTCACAGAAAGATTGTGGAAACTGATTAGAGACTGTACCACTCATGAGTCATCATTTACTTAGTGAAAATGAACTTCTGCTTAGAGGCTACATGAGCAGGCCAGATTACTTTTTAGGCATGTGGTCCATTTGTTAGGATTTGCTTTGAGTTTCCTGCAGAGATTTTGGATATTCTTACAGATACAAAGAATTGGCTCATTAACTCTCACCTGTCTTTTGTGAAGAAAATGTTACTCCTCTCTTAACCAATGAAGAAACTGAGGCTGGGTGGGCAGATGGTTTGCTATGATCACACAATTTAATTACCACCTTCAGTCCGTCAAAAAGACCTCAGTTCCAATATTACTGTACCATGCAAGACTGATGAAGAGGCATTGCATCTGTATTCCTAACTCTGACTCGTGTGTTCTGACTTCTAGGTTCCTTTTCCATTGATTCAATATGAGATTTAGACAGGCCTCTAAGGACATTTATATATGTGCTCTGGGAGTGGGGGCAAAGAGGAAGGGCGCTTTAGAGTGGTTCCAAGAGCTGCTCTAATGAAAGCTCCCAGATCATCTTGTGTATCAATGTCCCCCCAGTGAAAAATGGCAGCAGGGGTGCTTTAAATGCCCCCACTGCCATTTTTCAGTGCAGGGCTGCTGATATGCAAGATGTTGGAGTGAGGTAATTACTCAATTAATCGAGTCTGCTCTGATATGCTCTAATTATAGCGCATCAGAGCAGCCTTGCTGCACATGTATAGACGCCCTAAACTTCTGTGACTCAGTTGATGCATTGTTAAAATGCACGTTGTTCTTTTATGGGGGGGATATTGTAGCTTGATTAGAGTGAAATTCTAGCCTTTGGCTACAGTCAAACGGACAAATTACTCAGAGTAAATGCTGGTCCCATCAGTCACAATACTGATTATTGATTTAACAAATCCAGTATCTCAAAACTCACCCAAAATTTAAAGCACCAAATTCTTTATAGTGTCTATCAAAAATCATAAATGGGCCAAAACGTTGGGACACTCCCAAAACATGATGTGAGGGTCACGAAGTTCCTCCAGATTGTACTGAGAACTTCCTAGATCTGGGATTTGGGGACTTTGGTTTTCATACCATATGTTTTGCAAAGTTCCTGCACACATTGTATACCTGATTAGTTGATCAGATAGCATAGCAGCGGAAGCCCTGCTGATCAATCATTCGTTTGCTCTTGGTAGTTCATATAAATATTGAGCTGTAAATATGAATCCATAGTCAAAGGCTCTCAAGGATCATTTCATCTAGATAAATTCCCTGTTTCTAACTTGACATTGGAATGTGATTATGACCATGACATTTCACTAAATATTTTTCAGGCCTATAATTAGATTTTCTTTTAATTTTACCAGCGAAAGGAATATTATGGTAATAGGGTCAGAACAATGCCACAGAAAAGGAAGATGAATATTTTCACTAACAGTTCCTATGATACTGTAAGTACAGTGATGCCAAGGTTAAACTGCTGGGAATGTGGCTTCTGGCATCCCTCCGTAGGGTGGTAGATATTCTGGCAGCATTCACCCATTTGCTGTTGTGCCCATGTATTATGCATCTTGTTTTTACTCAGACCAGCTTCTGATGATTCTGGTTAGGAAAATGAATGTCATCTGGCAAGAAAAAAGTTCCTTTTAAGAACAAGCACCTGGTGCCCTTTGACCATTAAAAAAGATATTTTGTTTTGCTGCCTTCTTTCTTTCTGCTAAAGAAGCCTCTGTTCAGACAGGTTGCTTTTTAAAACTGTGGAGTAGAAGAGAAGTCCATTTTTGTTTTCACTCTGTATTCAGCCTCCAGTCTTCTCTGGAGAAGAGAAGACTGAGGGGATTTCATAGCAACCTTCAAATACCTGAAGGGGGGTTCGAAAGAGGATGGAGCTAGACCCATGCTTCCCAAACTTTTCCCAAACATGGCCCCTAGCTCCCAACCTGCAGCCCCCCACCACCTCACTCTTGACCCACAACCCCCTGGTCCTGCCTGCCAATGCCTGTCAATCCCAACCCGCACCCCCCTGGCTCTGCCGGTGCCGCTCACTCCCAACCTGCAGCTTCCCACTTGTCCCAGGTGCCCCAGAGTTGGGGCCTGCAGACCCCTGCCCTTCTCCACCCCCCCAGCAGCGTCCAAGCCCTGGCTGCTGCTCACAGGAAGTGGTAGCTAACGTGGCCAGAGCGGAGTATTGGGGCTGCTTCCCATATCATCCCCCATCCCCTTGCTGCGGGTGTGGGGCTCCTTGGCCTGCTGCCCTCACCCTCGGGGCTCCATGGCCCAGCAGGCAGGATCTGATGTGGGAGGGAGCACCACGCCACCAAGCTGAGGCACTCCCTGCTCGCCTGGCAGCAGTGGGGGCACAACTCCATGCCACTGCCACGATGAGGCAGCACTCCCTCCTGCGCTGGGTCCTGCCCACTGCACTGTGCAGGTAGCTCTTGCCTGGAACTAGTCCAGCCCCATTGCATCTCTGCGCCCTGCTGTGGGTATATGAGTCTCCTAACCCCAACTGCTCATGTTGTGGCCCCATTTGGGGTTGTGATCCACAGTTTGGGAACCCCTGAGGTAGACTGTTCTCAGTGGTGGCAGGTGACGGAACAAGGAGCAATGGTCTCAAGTTGCAGCAAGGAAAGTTTAGGTTAGATATTAGAAAATTCTTATCACTAGGAGGGTAGTAAACCCAGAGAAGTGATAGATTATCCATCCTTGGAGGTTTTAAGACCCAGCTGGACAAAGTCTTGGCGGGGATGATGTAGTTGGGGCTGGTCCTGCTTTGAGCAGGGGGTTGGACTAGATGTGACCTCCGGAGGTCCCTTCCAACCCTCATTTTCTCTGCTGCTTTGTTGTTTCTGTGAAAGTCTTATCAAGTTGGTGTGTTTTACTTGCATGCTTCTCTCTAAAGTGATAGCACCTTTTTGCCAATATGTTCACGTATTATTATTATTATGTAACCCATCCTGATCACACTAGAAAGTCTCATGGGGCTTTTTTTCTTTTACCGAGCAAAGCAAAAAAAAATAAAAATAGAACATCGAAGCTACAAATGCTAACAAAGGAGGCCAGTTGCAAAACCCTGGAAACTGAATATAGAAAATCAAGCTCTTTTAAGCTTGCAGCTCTGCCTTTTTTTCTAGTGCCAGGTTGACATACTAATTTATATTGGCTGCCTAACATCTGGTTTATTCTTGCAGCTTTTCAATGACTGACAAATCCTTGTGGCCCTTTTTATCTGCTTTTAGCATTGTTCTAATTAACATTGCTATTTTTATTTACATTAGGTGAAAGAAGAGATGCTGTTTGAAGCACTGGTTACCAGAAAGACAGTGACAGTGGGGGAGAAGCTCATTTTACCATACAAACTAGCAGAGGTACGTAGTGTTTATTTTAAACTGGAGGAATGTTAATGTGGTTTTCAGTGCTCTAGTGTGAGAGCTTGAAATGTACACTCAGCTTTGGTCAGTACTGACTTTTCGAGACCTTTAAAAATAAATAAATATAGGGAAAGTTGGTAGAGGAGAATGTCTCGAGGCAATTGACTCTGCTCCTTCACCCTGTCACAGCTTTAGCAGTGTTTACATTCTTGGAAAGCAGATACTGCAAATGGTTATGTAGGGATGCATAACTGTTTTAATGGCTTTTTGGATACATGATAAATGCTGTGTGTGTAGTAAGAGCATTTTCAGGTGGTGGTCTGTATTGCCCCTCTTCACATTGTAGCCCTTGTTCATCTCAAAGAAGCCCTCTCCGGAGTCCCAGCTGAAAAAATGTTGATAGTCTTAGCAAGTGCACCAGTCACTGATTTGCTTTTGCAGGGAGGTGGTGTGGGGGGGCGCTGTGCATGCTCCTGCGTAAAGGAGTCTCATTTTGCATAGATAGTTTGCATCCTGGTTCCTTAACACTTAGGAGTAAGCATTAGTAAATGAGTCTGTTGCATCCCTTTTTGCCCAAAAGGCTTTCGGCCTGGGCTGATAGGATGAATTAAGGAAAAGGGTGATGTTTGTGCACATGCACTGAAGTTAAAGGAGGATCCAAGAGAGATTAAGTGACATTGAATTAAGGACCCTTTTTCTCAATGAGCAGATCCACACAAGGGTTTTTTAGTGTTCTTTAATTCTGTGGGTAACTTCACAGCTTCAGTTAGTTTGCCTTAACTTTCCTCCATGTAGATAAGCCCTTAAATTTGCTCAGAAGATTACTTTGAGTGTAGTGGATGCTATCCATTACCCACGAGGAAGGCACTGCAGCAAGTCAAACCTTGGACTTCCGCATAAAAATCTAGGCCAGGTTACTGTGTTGGCATAAATTATTCTTTTTAAATGTGCTTTCCAGAACATGAAATAAACAACATAGCAGAGAACAAAAATAGGTAGGCTTTTCTCTCTCTCTCTCTCTTTTTTTTAAGTGAGTCCTGGATTTTTTTATTCAACAGTGTCTCTTGGGGCTCTACCTGCACTCAGTGTCCTTCTATCTTCCACCCAAAACCATAAAGAATAGGACCAGCTAGTTGTTCCTCAGTTCCTTCTCATTGTCTGTGGCCATGAGTCAGAATTTGCAGTGTGAAATCTATGCAAAGCAGCCGATTATTCAGGTTAACTTTAGATATTCTTAAAGTGCTTTCTCCCTCTCTCTCCTCTGTGAAAAAGAAATCCTTTGCAACTCCTCTAGTACCAGGGCCAGTTGTTATAAATGAACATAAAATTTTGGACTTTTATTAATAATGCCCTTTGTGTAAGGTAACAACACATCTTGAGGGTGTGGATACCAGATGCTAACTGAGCCTTAGTTAAGGGCATACAGCAGATATGCTACTTGTAAATATTTCTCGAAGAGAATCGAAAGAGCTAGGGAGTCTCATCTGAAGATGTCCCTTTTTTAGAAAATACTGGATCCCTATTAAAGCTTTGGGTGCCTGGGACTGAAGAACCCATCCTCCAAACTGGTTCCTCTGCTCACAGATTTAATGTATTCCTATCTGATAAAATATGAGGGGCAGGAAGGAAGAAGTAACACCAAGCCTCTAAAGGGAAGAGATCTATTTCCTTTACCACCTTTATCCTCAAGAATCAATGAATCCCCTAGAATTGCTTCAAGAAAGGGTAATTTAAGACCCCAAAAAATCAGTCTGACACTTATTCAGGGACTGGTTACCTCAAGACCAGCTTCCTCACTAACTCAGAAATTGTTGATATCAGTATATCCACATAAAGATTCCTGGTGCCAGTGCTGTCCAGTAACCTGTCTGTATGATCTGGTGACGAGGTAGAGGTTTTTGGTATCAGAAACATCAATATAGTATTGCTAATGAAAAAGCTTTCTCCAACTACCCTTATTCTAACACTGAGCCACACCCATGGTACCAGTTACAGCACAGTATGGATATGCTACCAGCACCCCAGTTCCCAGATATTGATTCTGAAAGTATGAATGGCGGAGGAATATGTAGTTTGTTACCTTTTAACTACTAGTAGTAGGTTTAAGTCAGGATTTCCTTGGCTGATCTCAGCATATCCAGTGCCACATTTGTGGGCATTGCTGTTCATAACTAGAATCACTTGGGATTTAGACGGTGACCTTCCTTTACAGTTTTAACTGCATGCAAGGGAACCCTTTACATAGAGGGTTTTGTACTAAGTGATGAACACTATCAGGAACCAGGTACTGCTCAGTCTTTTGACAGACAAAACTACAGCCCTTCTGTGAACAGGATTTTTTTGCAAGCTTAGAGACAGAATTCTGGGAAAGTTGCAATCCCTTTACTGAGTACCCCTTTTCGTAGATTTCATTGACATTAGGGGCTGGAAGGGACCTCATGAGATCATCAGGTCTCCAGCCCCCCTGCCATAGGTGGGAAGTCAGCTGGATCAAGTGATCCCAGCAAGAAATGTATCCACCTGTTGTTTTGAAAGAGTCCAGAGTAGGTGCTTGCACCAACTCTGGGGAGAGTTTGTTCCAGACCCTGGACATACGCACCATAAAAAACTTTTTTCTTATGTCTAGTTTAAATTGGTCTTCGTAGAGTTTATGGCCATTAGACTTTGTTATCCCTTTGGGAGCTCTGGTGAACAGCTGTTCTCCCAGGTCTTGATGTACCCCTTTCACGTAATTGTAGGCTGCCACCATAGTTTCATAGCAGGTAGGGTGGGAAGGGACCTGAGCAGATCATCAAGTCCAACCCTCTGCCATGGCAGGAAAGAATGCTGGGGTCAAACGACCCCAGTTAGGTGTCTATCTAGCCCTCTTTTGAAGACCCCCAGGGTAGGAGCAAGCACCTCTTCTGGTCCCCCTTGGCCAGTTTATAGACGGCCACCAGACCCTCTCTCAACCTTCTCTTGTGGAGGCTGAACAGGTTCAGGTCCCATAGCTTCCCTTTGTAGGGCCTGCCTTGCTGCCCCCTCTGGAGCCTCTCATTGCTGTCCACTTCCCTCCTGAAGTGCAGTGCCCAGAACTGGACACAGTACTCCAACTGTGGCCTGACTAATGTCACATAGAGGGGGAGGATCACCTCTTTGGACCTGCTCAAGATGCATCTGGATACATGACAAGGTGCATTTAGTCTTCCTGACCACATCCCCACATTGGCGGCTCATGTTCTTCTTGGAATCAGTAGCGACTCCAAGATCCTTTTCTGCCTCTGTGCTGAGGAAAAGGGAGTTCCCCAACCTGTAGGTATGCTGCTGGTTCTTCCTCCACAGGTGCAGTACCTTGCACTTGTCAGTGTTGAATCCCATCCTGTTCTCATCCACCCACCCCTGTAACCTGTCTAGAACTAGTTGCTGCCTGTCCCTCTCCTCTAACATACCCACTTCTCCCCACATCTTGATGTCATCCACGAATTTGAACAAGGTGCTTTTCACCCCCTCATCCAAGTCACTGATGAAGATGTTGAACACTGTGGACCCAAGGACTGAGCCCTGGGGGACCCCACTGCCCACATCCGTCCAGGTCGAAAAAGACCCATCCACCACCACTCTCTGAGTGCGGCCCTCCAGCCAATTAGCGACCCATCTGACCATGTAGGTATCAACACCACAGTCGCCTAATTTTTTAATGAGAATGGGGTGACAGACAGTCAAAGGCCTTCCTAAAGTCCAGAAAGACTACATCCACCGTGACACCTGCTTCCAAGGATTTGGTGACCTGGTCGTAGAAGGCCACCAGCTTGGTCTGACAGGACCTGCCTCTAATGAACCCACATTGATTGCCGCTAAGCATATTCTCCCCTGCTGGTCCCTCGCAGATATGCTTCTGGATAATTTTTTCAAAGAGCTTTCCCAGGACTGAGGTAAGACTAACGGGCCTATAGTTTCTTGGGTCCTCCTTCCTCTCTTTTTTGAATATGGGGACCACACTGGCCTTTTTCCAGTCCTCTGGCACCAAGTTCCCTCTGAGCCTTCTCTTCTCCAGACTGAAGAGTCCCAAGTCATCAGCCTCTCCCCATATGGCCTGCCTTCCAGGCCTTGGATCATACGAGTGGCTCTCCTCTGAACTCTCTCAAGCTTCCTTACATCCTTCCTGAAGCGGGGGGCCCAGTACTGGATGCAGTACTCTAGCTGCAGTCTCACCAGGGCCGAGTAAAGCGGGAAGGTGACTTCCCTGGTTTTGCTTGAGATGCATTGGTGGATGCACGCCAGAGTTTGGTTAGCTTTGCTAGCCACAGCATCACATTAGTGGCTCATAGTCATCTTGTGGTCAGTCAAGACCCCCAAGTCCCTTTCAGTCATGGTACTAGCAAGTGTAGCATTGTCAGGCTTATAGGTATGCTGGGGGTTCTTTCTACCAAGGTGCAGCACCTTACACTTCTCAACATCGAAGACTATCAGGTTTTGGTCGGCCCACTTTGCGCGCATGTCCAAGTTGGCCTGCATCCTTAACCTGTTCTGTGGTGTGACCTCCCTCCCCCATAATTTGGTATTATCCTTGAACTTGGCCAGTTTTCATTGGACTCCCAAACCCAGATCACTGATGAAGATGTTAAAGACCACCAGCCCAAGTACCAAGCCCTGAGGGACTCCACTGGTCACCCCGCGCCAGGTTGATTTGCTCCTGTCGACTAATATTCTTTGGGTCCAACCCCATAACCAGTTGTCTAGCCATCGGACCATATGATGATCAAGGCCACAGTTCCCTAGCTTAACAATGAGGACATCATGGAGAACTAGGTCAAAGGCCTTCTTGAAATCTGGATATATGATGTCCATGTCATCTCCCTTGTCCAGGGCACAAGTTACCTGGTCATAGAAGGAGAGGAAATTGGTCAGGCAAGACTTGCCAGTCACACAGTCATGTTGGCTGGCATTCAGAAGCTTGCCTTCCATTTTTGTACATGAAATGAAGACAGTGATGTTTCCTAGTGATGCTCCAGTCCCTCTTAGCAGGTAAAGGATTACTACTCTTCCCCCGCCCCCATCACATAAAGAGGCAAGAGACTGGGCTATAACCTGCCCTTTTATTGGTTACACCTCAGAGCATAAGAATTAAACCCTCCACTCTATACGTGCCTAGCAACCTGTCACACGATGATACAGATTCTCAGTTCTACTTGCTGGGGGAGATGCAGGAGGAAGAAGGAGGCTAGGAGTTCATTGGTTCCACTTATGTCTGCATAACACCTACTTAAAAACTCCTGTGTCATTGAAACTTTGGGAATGGGACTGAACCAATTTTACTGTGCACTTGGAAGATGCTAATTAGCTGGGGTATGTGTACCTGGGAAAAATACAATTCTGTAAGCCAGGAGTGCTTCTCATCTCTTTTCCTATGAATCTATGAACTGGAGCTGCTACACTTTAATTTTAAAAGTAACTCCTTTTCTTCCTCTGGCTTAAGGAAGTGACCCCAATTCATTCCCTAGGGTCCAGATATTCAGACCTCTCCCTGATGTGTATGGGTCTAGGACTAATTACTTTTTACCCCAGGTTTTAGAGCTCCAACAATATTCCCCTTTATGGGTCTCTAGTCCATATGCCCGTTGTCTGCCTCGATCTTATTTGGGCATTGTGAACCTTCATGGAGTTAGAAGACCAATTTCTGCATCCCAGTATTCCTATTCCTAAGAAAGGGCACCATCAGCTCAGACTGCAGTGTAGCTATCTAAACATGATCAAGTTACTGATGAGGATTATTCGATGGAGGACTCATCTTTTCATTTTCTGATGAGTCTATGATAACTGCAACATCACCTATTTCCAGAACAGGCTTTGTGCAGCATGACTGACAGAATGGAGATTTCAATGGACATAGTTCAGAAGTAGTTACTGGACTTCATCCTGTGTACGTGGACATCTTGCATCACAAGGCCCATCAAGAGATGGTGTTAGTCTGCTAAGTTACTCTGGCAAATGCTTGCCTTCTTTTTTGTTATCGAAAGAGAGCATAGCACAGCTGCAAGTACCTTTCCACATCCTTGGGTAGTTGCACATACACTGTATGTCTGGATTGTTGGTTGTCACAGCAGCTAATGAAATGCACACACAAAGCAAGCAAAAAAACTACATATCAAGATGAGGATTCCAAGAAACACAAGTTTGCTACAAAATTTTGTCATCAATCTATAATTAAGAATTACCGATGACCAGATGTTGGCGATTGTGTTTCCAAATTCTGATGAAATCCCTGAAGAAAGCACAGAAGAGAGAGAGAACTTGTAGTGCATACATCTGTAAGTGTGTGTTGACACTGCACCCTGTGGATGAATGAGTGCCTTGATTATCTAAGCTTAAAGTATTTCAGTTTTTAATGTAAAGATTAATGAGACTTTAGGTTTCAAAGGATGCTTGAGCTTTGCTGATATCCCTATGAGCGTGTACTCATGCACCACATAGAAATGAGATCGCTATGTTGCACTTGGTGTAGATAGCTTGAACCATCTAGGAGCTGCCAGAAGTTTCAGAGCAGGAAATGATCACATCTACAGTCACATCCTCTGAGCAGCTCTCATTGTTGTCATGACAACAGGTTTAACTCCTCAGCTAGGATCAGCATATAGTTTATTAGATCTCCCTTTTGTCTCCCCTGTTTCAGGAACATTTTAATTTGTTTTCTTAAGTCTGGGATACCATCATTCTGGAGTAGTGGATGCTGAAATCATGTCTGTGGGCTATTTGATCCAGTTTAAAATCCTCCTTAACTTCCACCCAACCTCCATGTTCCCTTGCAGGATGCCCTCTCTCAAGAATAGGCTTCCCTAGGAGCTGCAGTCTTAGAGCAGTGCAGGAAATGCATCAAGAATCTTTGGTCAGCAGGTTTTATTCCTATTTTTTTCTAACTTCCTAGAAGAGGGCAGGCTGCTATTCTTTAAGCAACTGAACTTCTTTCACAAGTTCAATCTTGGGATGGTATTTCTAGTTTCAGTAATTCCAACTTTAAATCCATATGACAGGTACTTGCAACCTCCAGGATGCTTATTTTCATATAGCAAGTAATCCATCTTGCATAAATAAAACTGGGGGGGCGGGGGGGTATAGTCTCACTTAGCGATACAATTTGCTAGCATTTGGCTTGTTGTCATTTTCAACTAGTCATTTTCAAGGGTTGGTGCCAAGGACAGCTTACTTCAAGAGACATGTGAAGCCCAGGTACATAGATAGCTAGCTTGTTCTTGGGAAGTCTCTACAACAGATAACTGACCTTGCCCTTTTTGCCCTTTCTAGAATTCAAAGCATCCTTTCCTACTCAAAGGTTAATTTTATGGGTGCTTATACACATGTATTGAGGTTGCTCCCATGCACTGTAATTACGGTACATTGGAGCAGACTTGATTAATTGAGTTTGCTGGAGAATAGTAATGACTGTACTCCAGCAGACTCCAGCATCATGTGCATCAGCGTCCTTGCATTGAAAAATGGCAGCAGGGCCACTTTTAACTAAAGTATGTTTGAGCTTTAGTTAGTGTCCCCACTGCCATTTTTCAGTGAGGGGACACTGATACATGTGACGCTCCAGGGACTTTAATTAGAGTGGCTCTCGGAGCTGCTGTAATTAAAGCGCCCCCTCCCAAGCACCCTATAAGAGTGGTTTCAGAGTCCATGTTAGCAGTGGCCTTACCAGTGGCAGGAAAGCTATAGCAGATAGAACCAGCCACCAACAAGTCCATCCCAAGGTATCTACTAATGTGTCCCTGAGTGCTAAGGTACATAGTCTTTTGAACATACACAGTGCAGTGTCCCTACATACAGGAGGAAGAAACCTCTTCAAACTGGGATTGTTTGTAAATGCGATCCCACGGCATTGGTAATGAGAGCGTCTTGCAATGAGCAGTGATTTGTGATGGTAAGCACACTATTGCTTATGCACACTGGGCTTTATCTCCACTCTTTCTTTTCAGTTCTGTTCTTATGAGTCCATGAAAATGGTAAGGCTACTGTACTTTGGGATGTTTTAAAACTTGTCACTTGTAACCCCCTACCTCCTCATATAAAGTAAGAGTTTGTGCAATAAAATGCAAGGTTTTAGGGATGTCTTTGAGCCAACCATCAATATAGTTTTACTGAAGAAGGTTAAGCTTGGCTGACTTGTTGTCTCTAGAATTCTTTAGGCCTCTTTGTGACTTGGCTACTGTAGTTTCTGGAGAGGGATGTTAAATTATTTCCATCCCAATTGAGAAAGTACTTCCAGTTCCTGCTGTCTCGGAAAATGAGAATTGAAGCTATAATCCCAATTTGTTTCTGCTAGACGGTAACATTTTACGTTGCAATTATATATACAGGACTGTGATCTTAAAATGTCTGAAAAGAAAAAAGGCTTAATTTTTAACATGCAATTAATTTTGGGGCTCAAAAGTTCTGAAATTCCTTTCAAAGGGCCAGGTAGATAACTATACAAGCCCCTTTCCAAAAGTGGGGGAAGGAGTCCAGAACAGTAACTCTTTACAAGAAGTACAGTTTTGAAGCATTTTTTTTGTTTGCTTTTTCTGCATGAGGGAGAGCAGCTGGACAGCTTGCCTGATCCTGGGATACTGCCAGATCCCCACCGAGACCCTACTGCAGCCAGTTGGGCTTACACCCTGCCAGATGTGTGCTGCCTTCTGGGACTCTTGCTGCTTCTATGCAGTCCAGCCCCAGTTCCCTCTACCTCCCTATTCCACTGCAAATGTTTCAGTTGTTACATTTGTCCACACCCTATGTGCACTGGGTTTTGCACATCAGCAGTTCTTGTCCCTGTGAGTCTCAGGGAACTGTGATACCTGCAGAGCATGCCATTTTCCTTGGATTGTATTTAGCCCTATGCAGAAATGGTATAAGAAATAAGTGGGCTGATTTCAAGTGAAGCTAATAGCACAAGATAATAGGCTACTTGCGGACCAAGCTGTAGTTTAGAGTCTGAATTCTTCTTTCTTACACTGTGCCCATCTCCTTGCTATTGTAAGAATTACTGGATGTGTCAGAACTAGAATGGTTGAGGAAAATTCTTTTAAAACAATTGTGTCCTACAGCTCCTTTGGCTCCTCAGTTAGCAAGGCTTGTTGTATATGGGGGCATGCATCTGACTTTCTCACATTAACATTCAGAGGACAGCATTTTGCCTATGGAGCTATAGGTGCAGCTCTAACGAGATGCTAGGGAAAAGGGGAGCTGTCTTTACAGGTGGTAATCAATACTTTTGCACAAATATTTTGCACACACGATCTTGGAAGCCCTTTGAAAAGAAAATCTTTCTATGAAAAACAGAGGGAGCCAAATTCTAACTAGGCATTACACTGTGTGCAGGTGCTGCCATTCAGTGAAAGAGGATTGTTTTTGGTCCACATGTTTAACAGTTATTGATATTTAAATGAACAAGAACACTCTGCCCACAAATAATTCTTGTATTTACCTCTGAAAGCTTCCTCTTATCTTCAGACGCACAGAGGGTTGTCTGCTGTAGAGCTGTCTCCAGGAACTATTCCTTTTTTCCTTTTCATTGTAGCTGGCTGGTGTTTCAATTGTGTTTAGGATGGCTGCATAATTTAGTCTGGAGCTAAGGTTTAGAAACTTTATGTTGTAGATAACTTCATTAAAAGGGCTGCACACACATGAAAGATTGGGTTGCTTTTCAGGATGCTACATTGATTGTCTGGCAGCGACTACAATCTTTTGTCTAGAGTGAATTTCTAAGTTGACATAGCTAATAACAAAGGTAACAGACTTCCAGAAAAATCAATGTGTGTATTTGGAGGTATAAGGGGAAGAACTGTATAAAGATGAGCTGTCTGACTGTTGTTATTGTGGACAATTCCTCCATATAATGTTGAGAGTCTTCCAGTAGGTAGGGAAATCATCAGTGAGTCTGTAGAAGACTGAAGAGGCCAATCTGCGATTCACGTGTTTGACTGCAGATGTGACAAATAGTTCTGGGGGAAAGAAGTAGATCTTGGTGATGTTGGGGATCACAGCTCTTTCCCTTTGTGTCTCTCATCTGCCCACCTCCAGAGTGAGATGAACTTGCTTGAAATGATCAATGCTTTGTCATACATCATGGCACCATTAGGAGCAATTCAGTGCTTGAGTCTCCCAGGTATTGATGTTAATATTTCATTTCTTCAGATTGGCCTTCAAGGTGTTCTTGAATAGCTTTTGTCCACCTCTAGAGTGGTGGCCATTGTCGTGTTCGGAGTACAGGACCTGTTTTGGGAGCTGGTTGAATTTATCCTCACTAACTTCCCTGTGAAGTTTTATTTTCCTCCATTTTACAGAGGAAAAACTAAGAGAGTAAGTAATTAATTGACATGTCCAGGATCAACGTGTGACAAGGCAGTAGTGCCTGTTTAGAATCCAGATGTCTTCCAAGTCATTCCCTTCTCTCATCTCTTCCATGTGGGCATCATCTTTAATTTGCCCCTCTCCCTAGAGCTGTGCTTACAGAACAATGAGGGGGCAACCGTTTTGGCAGATGTGCCTCATACCCTCCTTGAGTGCCACTCCAATCTTCTTGTCCTGCCTGATCTCCTGCTCTGTTTTCTGCTCCCTGCACTGTTCTCTGCTCTGTCCTGTCTACTTTGTGCTCCTTGCCTGATGCAATGCTCTTTACTTTCTGCTCCCTGCTCTATCTGCCACTGTGCTGCCTGTCCTCTTTTTGAGCCATCATGCACCATACATACAGGCTGGCACTCCTGCTGCAGGTTGGCTATCCCTATTCTAGGCCACATCCAACTCCTGATGCTGCTATCTGAACTGGAAATTCTTAACACTTGTCAATGCAAGGGACTCCTCACTAGACTCCAGGCACCCCTTAGGAAGTGGGAGCCCTTATCTTACACTTGTTTCTTGACTGTGGAAAAGTGATAGAGCAGTTCTGTTGCAAAGAGCTCAGAAGGACAAGTCAACGTAATTGATCCTTTTGATTCCAAATTGAAATGTCTAGGTTTATCTTGTGAATCACATGTAGGTGTTTGTTTGCATACTTAGCAGTGCTGATATTGCATGGCACTCATAAAAGGATCTTGCAGCAGTTTAGGGTGCCATGGTTGAGAACACTGATCTAAACATTTGGATTTCTCTCTGTCCCAACTGCCAAAGCTCTTGTGCAGCAGGCCTTTATCTCGTAACTTGACTAATGAGATCTATCTTGCGTTGACACTAACCATGTTTTCTCCTGCAAATCAATTCACTTTTGTGGCTTACAGTTCTGACCTACATCAACCTTTTTCTTTGTAGGGGAAATTGGATCAGCTAGTGCGGAGCACCCATACACCAAAGGGTGTGCTCATACGCCAAAGAGCACTGATCGCATCCCTTTTGCTGGGCTCATTCCTAGCCGCGATCAATTAGGCAGAGAATGAGGGAGTGTCGGCAAGATGATTTATTTCTCTGCAGAGGGATCACTCAGTGCCCAGTAGATAAAGAGCTCCCCTGAACTGAGTTCGGTAGCACCTTTTATACCAACAGGTCATACATATGCAAATATAGGGATACATAGGCATATATGCACATGTATCTTTGGGAAATTTCCACTCGACTTGCGTTTTTCCACTTGAGGTCACAAGGTCACTACAAAACAAACTCTAACTGGTTCAAACAGGTGGTGACCAGCAGTTGTGAATCTGCTAGCTGGCCATCTTGCAGACACGTTCTCATGCACATTGCTCCTCCACAAAACCCTCATAACAAGCTTTCTCTTACACCTTGTATCCCTCCTTTGGCTTCTCCTTTTCTGCCACATCAAACACAGACCCCTTATCTTCACTTGTAAAACATTACACCATTGCACTGTGCATATTTGATTGCAGTCCTGGCTCTTTAGCTTTGTTCTGACAATAATGCCAGCCTTGGTCACTGGCTGCTTCCTTTTTTTTTTAATTGCATTTTCCATGGTGCCTACCATATGTAGGAAAAACTCCCTGTCATCTGCTTTTAAATCATTTCTTAGACTTAACTTTACCTTGATGCCTGTAGTTCACTCGATTCATAGCCTTCTGGCACTGATCAAGTAAGTGGCAAATTGCAACTTTTGCTTTTCTGCTTTACTTTACCCTTTTAATTGGTACTCCCAATCTAAACCGTATTTCATCCCTAAAGTTTAGATCATGAATGAATTCACATTTTTAGAGTCAAACTTGAAAGCGTACTGTCAAAGGAATATGAAAGATATAAAAGCTTTTTTTTTCCTGGAGCAGCAGATATCCTTATGGCAGAGGTGATCTAAAAGAGATCACCTCTTCCATGAGTTCTGATTCCTTTTGCCTGTAGACTAATACAGCTACAGCCTGCATCCCTGGAACAAACTAGCCCTACATGCTCCTTGAGTGCCACTTGCATCCCTTTCTCCTGCCCAACTTGCATCGCTTTCTCCTGCCCAATTTGCTGCTTTGCTTTCTGCTCCTTGCCACTGTGCTGCCTGTCCCCTCCCCAATCTACGGTGCCACACATGGAGACTGTCACTTGTAGTACTTAATGCTGTAGGTTGGCCATTGCATGCTAAAACATGCCCCATCCTTATGATAGCTGGAAAAGCAGTTGTGAAGAGTAGGAATAGTTTTTGGTGATCCCTGTGTTTTGTTTTTGTCATTGAAACAAAAGTGCCTGCTCTTAATACAGTGGTCAAAGATTTATTCTCAAAAAAGTATTAGTCCCCAGAGAAATACTGTAGCATGTGGCTGGGAGCAGGTTTGGTTTGACCTAATGGTCTGTCTCTCGCTCTCCTTTTTTTTTTTTTTTGTCCTGTGACTATTACTGAGTTGTCCTGTGCTGTGCGTGTTCCCAGCTGTTGGATTCATGCCCAGGAATGGCAGAGCAGCTGTTAGCGAAACAAAGTGGTATGCCATAGCTGGTCTCTGCAACCTGAAACTACATGGAGCAAGAGGAGGAAAAGAATTAGTCTTATGTTGCATCCCTATCTAGTTCTCTTTGTGAAGCACTTCCACTGTGCATTTCATCCAAACATTTTTAAGAGCTAGGTGATGGAGGTGGTGGCATAATCTGGGACGCAAAACATTTTGCCAGAATGCTAGAATTGCTTGCTAGAATTTCAGGTCTCCTCGCCCAGCAATATAAATGTCCTTGTTTTAGGGCATCTACTAAAATTATATTACTGTATAAAATGTCTTATTTTGAACCCTTTGCTTCAATTAAATGAGTCTCTTGCAAATTTTGCTTGAGAATAGAAAGTGGGTCATAGCTTTCATGTACGTTAACAGATGCTTGACTACAATAACTTTAGTCTATGAAGCAAAAGAACAAAGCCTGTACCACCACTGCATGGTGTTATGGGACCGTATTTCACTGTAGCAACCCCTACATTTTGTGCCAAAACCCTAGATTTTTTTTACTATTACTTAATTCTGTTTCTATGAAGTGGCCTTTCGTCTTGTTCCCCACAAGTGTACACAACTACACAGCAGAACTGAAAGTACGCAATGTACAATTCTTTACTAATTATATACAGGAGTGATTAGCCTAGGTCAGGTGACTATTCCTCTAGATTAATCTGTTAATCTGGCCCAGATAGTCTGCAGTAAAGATTTCTGAGAGAACATAAGGAAGGGGTGAGATTGCTGGCAAAATATTCAGTCTCATTAAAAGAAGCTTTTATATTAGAAAAATTAAACATAATAAAAATGTTGCACCAATATTGGAAGAAGTGCTAGGAGTGATCCAGAAGGTAACAGAATGTTACTTCTACACTAGGTTTCTTTATGTTGACTTAGTTAATTTCTCTTGGCATAGCTGCATCCATACCAGGGGTTTTACTTGGATCAACTTTTGCGTTGGCTACTTCTAGTTAATATACCTATGCGAGCAAAATTTTGTTGGGCAGATGTGCTTGCAATCTGTAGTGAAGAACAACTTTTCAGGGGTGTCCACACTAAATATTACAAAGCATGAAATAATTTCATGCAATCAGTTGACTCCAAGGTAAAAGTTTAGTGTAAGCAAGCCCTTACAAGAGTAGGACCGAATGGTCAATTTTCATTGTGTCAAAACCTTATATGTGGTGTTTCACAAGGTTTTATACTGTGACCAGCATTGTTAAGTGATCTAGAAAGGATCTGAGCACCGAAGTGACCAAATTTGTTAATGACACAACATTTTTTAAGATAAGCAAGTGCCAGAGGGAGAATAGTACTTGCCAGTCTACTATGTCTCTACCACTTGTCTTAGATTGTTAGAGTGGGAAGTAGCAGTAGACTGGGGACTTCTGCTCATCTCGTCTCACTACAAAAGCAAAGGGGCATTTAAAAACTGGCAAATTTCAATTGGTAAGAGGAAATTCTTTTTCACATTGAATACAATCATCTTATGGAACTTGCTGTCACTATATCATTATAGCCAAGAAAGTGGCAGGATTCAGTCACAGAGTTGACGTTTATTTTGATAAAAATATCAGTCCCACAGTAAATATTACGCGACAATAAGAAGATATACACAACTGGTTTTTGTGGGAGGGTGTATTTTACCACTTCAGGACATGAGCTAATCTTTGTGTTGAGGTTGAGAAGAAATTTTTCACTGGGAACATGTTATTTGTAACTATCTATTGTATGCCTTCATGCATTTTCTTTGCAGCTGCTAGTACTGGCTATTGTTGGTTACAGAACATGGATAAACTGGATCATTTACCCAAACCAGGATGCCAGTTTCTGTACCTACATGTTCTGTTTTGGGAGGCAACATACTGCCTTTGCAGGGGGATAGACTCAGCAATTAAGTCTCTTCTATCTTCAGTTTCTTTGATCCTCTGTATAGTAATGGGACCGTAAACAGAAATACCCACTTACATTAAGCTATATATAGGGAATAGTACTAAGATTCTGCTGGAAAAAGTGTCCATGCTTATTGTCATGGAATACCTTTAAAGTCTCTAGGGTTTTATGCTGATCATCTCTATATCAAGGGCTCCTGATGCTAGACGTGTGCATATGTGGTATATCCCTTTTGTAAACTGTCTTTTCAACAAGTGTGGGTGTCAGGTGTATGAGGTGTGATTGACTTGGAAAGAAAGAGAGCTCTGGTGGGATATAAGAATATCCAGTAAATACACAGAATAAGCAGTTTACAGATGGAAACATATTGCTCCATCAAGTTTTAACTGTTCGGTGATGTGCCTCCCTATTCCACATATTGTGGAGTAGAGGTGGGCAACCTACAGTACATGTGCTCTGTAGGTGGCATGTGATAGACTGGGAAAGGAGCAAGCAGCACAGAGCAGATAGGGCAGGTAATAGGAAGCAGAGTAATAGGGAGCTCAGGGAAGGGAGCAGAAAGTAGAGCAGCAGCTTGGGCAGGGGGAGGGGATTAGAGTGGCACAAGGACTTAGTTTATGGCATGCTTGCCAAAAAGTTTGGCCCCCTACTGTTATGAAGGCTGCTTCTTGGGAGCTTCTGCCATCCAGTGTACCCTGTTGCAAATGGATGCTTAAAAGATGCTTTAAATTTGTAATAGAGGTGATATCTTTTATTAGACCAACTAGGTTTTTGCAAAAACAATTCTTTAATTGCAGTTTTGTGGGCACAAGCATTCTTCAGGCATAGGGGAAAAGATTGTAAAAGTCCTCCTGGGTAAAAATGGAAGTTCATATTTCATAGATTAAATTTGCAATGGCTTTTAATTTGGGTAATTTTGCTGTTCAGTTCTGGCTGAATTCAGGTCATAGAAATAGATTTACTGTATCCAATATAATATATCAATTTGTCTAACTCAGAATGTAATTTTAGCCTGGTTGGCCAGGCTAGAAGATTTTATAGTATCCCACAATCTGTCAGTATTTGTAGGTGAATTTTCTTGGAATTAGCTAGAGACAAACTATTTATAAACGTTTAAAGGAAAAGGTTTAAGAGCTTTCTAATTTAAGCCAGGTCTACAATACAAACTGTTACTGGCATAGCTATATTGCCTGGGGTGGGTGGGGGGCTAGGGTTAATGAGATGTGATCTGGACGTGATCTAGTTATTTTGACAGTGGTCTCTAACATAGATTCTTATACTGGCAAAACTACACATATACTGTCAGGGTTGGAAGAAGGGGTGTAGGGGAATGCTGGAATTAGCTATGCCAGCAAAAGTACCATTTTTGGCAGTATAACTGGCACCCATGCAGCTTATCTGCAAAAGTTTCCAAGTTTAGTTCTGGCCTCATCAATGTAGGATATTACAACTCTAGATCAGGGGTTGACAATGAGCCTGTGGGCCAGATCTGGCCTGCAGAACCATTGCATCCAGCTCATAGCCTTGGGCCGGGGCGGTGTCTTCTGCAGCATTTCAGGAGATGGGGGCGGTTTGCAGGGTTCCAGCAGCAAGGGCCTTCGACCGTGTTGCAGCCATGCAGCAGGGTGGAGGCTAGGTCAGAAGGGCCAGTCTGCCTCATTTCAGCCTGTTGCTCATCAAATGTTGCCAACTGCTGTTCTAGACCAAGGAAAGTTCTTCCTGCTTCATAACAATTGGTCAAGCCTGCTTTCCAGTGCGATATCCAGGCAGAGTTCTTGATCCTTGTGAGGTTTATTGAAGACTGTAAATTCTTCAGGGGGGCTATTCTTTGTTACGTGTTTTTTGCAGGACCTATCAAAAATGGAGTCCCCGTGAATTTACTTTGTGGTCCTAGGTGTTGTGATATTGCAAAAATAGTAATGTAGGTTCCTTTTCTCTCTGCAGTGTTTTTTTTCCAGCTATCTAGTCTTCAGTTATTCTTTGTTTGCTTTGCGAACTCACAATGACCTGCTAATTTTTTTTCTTTTAGCCTGTTTCGTGTATTAAAAAGCAGACCAACACAAGAAAGTCGGAATAGATTTGTGCTCTTGGCATTTTGCTACAGTGGAAACTGGATGCAGAAGAAAAGCAATAAAAACTATTACCACCAGTTTTAGCATGGTCTGCGTGACAGTGCATCATTCTCGGCACGTTCTCCGGTGCCTATTACTGTACCATGTGGGTTCTTTCTCGTAGTGCATTATGCAACATGACTGGCATGTGTCACATGCTCGTTGGGCTTTAATACTCTCCCTCTGGGGAGAACTGTTTTGGTTTTGGTACAGGGTGTGGGTGGCTATGACTGGGCATGTTGGCTAGGGGGAGGTTTTGTTTTGCCCTTTTTTGTCTGAGCTTTGAGGTGCTTTTTAAAAAGACACTAAAGAAGGCAAGATCAAAGAAATGTGCCTTGCACTTGGAATAGAGGAAGGTTCAGTTTCTGCTGATCACTTAATGGTTTCAGATTGGCCAAAAATTTCCATCTTTTGCTTAGAAGAGTTTTAGCCTTGGTGTAGAACAGTGATGTTCAAACTTTTTGCTTTGTGTGACAGGTGAGTAGCACAGGGCAGGTTTGCAGGTCACTGCATCCAGAGTGGGCCTTGCACTGTCCCAGCCCTGTGCATCTTGTCCAGCATGCAGAGCCCCACTGACTCACCAGGCTTCCCGGGGGCCAGACATTTGGCAACTAATGGTGCTGCTGCTCCCCTGCTGCCAGATTTTTTTGACCTCTGCAGAGCCTGGTGAGCTGGATCTGGCCTGCAGAAAGTGTCTTGATATAGTTAGTGTTAAAAGAGGAAAATTGCTAACTGACAATTTCTGATTTCTACACTCCTAGTCTTAAATGATGATTCAGTGCAGAAAACCAGATATCAGACCTTTTGCTTCCTTTTTGGTTTTGATGCAGCAGAAATTGTGACTCAAGTATACAGGTAGGGATAGAAATTATTTTTTTAATGGAATTGTGACTTCAAGAGCTCAGGTTTTAGGAAAACTACCGAAGAACTAGAGAGCTGCAATACAATTACAAAAAAGGGCAGCCCTAAAATAGTGATGACAGTACCTTTGGGTTATTTCATAGACTTACGCAGTGTAGGCTGAGAGTCTTGGTCGCATTCTTAGAGCAGAGCTGACTAATAATGTTTTTAAGGGAAAAACACTAAGATATTAGCATTCAGTATTGACCCTGAATTTGCCTTTGAGTTGTCAGTCTTGGTAGAAGGGTCAAGACTCGGATGATAGACAAAGGCTGAACTTCTTTTTAGGGATGTGGTTGCTTCACCTTTCGATTGAGGCACATTGATGGGACATTGGGGGTAAGTCTTTATTATGATCAGTGTTGGATATTAGCTGTAATAAGAGGGAGTACACTGTAGTTAGTACTTCAATCCTGATGTGCTTCAATTTATTTTATTCTTCCAGATAAGTCAGTGGAGCTCTTGGACTCCATTTCTCCATCTACAAATAAGAGATAATCTGTACCTAATTCATAAGGCTATTTTGAGATTTAATTCATTTGCAAAAATGTAAGAGGATTTTTTTCTCCCAGAGATTTTAATTGAGATGGTTTCTGAAAAGGCTCTCAGGGTTAGCAGAACATTACAGTGTTCAGCTACCACACTTGAAGTTCAGAGAAGGAATTTTTAAATCGGCTCTAAAATGGATGATAGCCAAGGCTATTTTTAGCTAAATTGCGATGGTGTTTTATGTGACTGATTTCCCATCTGTCCTCTCTGGAGTTCTAAATACCACCAAACAAAATAGAATTGTTAATACATGTGTAGCTTCTTAGCATGTAGGGTGAAAAAATATACAAGGTAGAAATAAGCAGGAGTGCTGGAATAAATCATCGGTAGGTAAGGGGGAGCAAGAGACAGTCTGGTATGAAAGGATGGAACAAAATTGTCAATGACATCTGCAGAGGGAGACTGTCCTCAGCTTGGAGGATCTTCTTAAAGTTGCTTACATTACAGAGCTGCTGGTAGACCGTTGTGAGCCAAGCCTTTTTGTGGTAATGTGGCATATGACCGCAGAAGGAGTTTTTTCTGCTGACATAACGATACCACCTCCCTGAATAACTTCATCTAAATCAGGTGGTAGGCCTGCGGCATAGGTGCCACAAGTGGTACGAGCCGCCTTTCTATGTGGCATGCAGCAGATTGAGGAGGGGACTGGCAGCCCAGTGACAGGTAGGGCAGGGAGCAGAAAGCAGAGAATCGGGTCAGGCAGGGAGCACAGGGCAGGAAGCAGAAAGCTGAGCAGCAGTTGGGGTAAAGAAAAGGGATTCAAATGGCTTTTGGGGAGGGTGCTAATTTGCGGCACGCCTGCCAAGAAGGTTGTCTCCCACTGATTTAAATTAACAGAACTCCTCTTCTGTTGTCCAGGCTGCATCCAGACTGTGGGTCTGTCACACCTCCAGCTGATGTATCTAATGCCTGCAAAACTTTGTATTGTAGACAGGAGGTTAGTAGCTCTGAGGGTCTTTCTCACTTCTTCGGTGTAATTTTTCACTGAGCCATTAGAAGTGTCTCTTAAAATGTTTAAGTTGAGTCCTAGGGAAATGAAGGAACAAGGGAGAGGTTTTAAGGTTTTGCAGATGGAGTGCCTGCTGCTGCTTCGGCATGTCTCCAGTCCGGCCTTTCTATATGGCCTGCTCCCAATAATCTGCACAGACCACTGCTCCTGCTGTTGGTGTTGAGAGATCTTGTGGGGTGCATTAAGGTGCTACAGGGCAACTCAGAAGATGATTCATGGTTTTCTTCTCCTGACAAACATATTGGTTGTGTAGAGGCCTATGATTTCATGAGAAAGTTGCATCTACCAAGACCTGCTCTCAATCTGTTTAGGCTTCTCCATGTGTGTTGTTTGTAGTTAAGAGCTGAATGCCAACCCCTTAAGGGGGGGGGATAATTCCTCACCAGTTCCATTCAAGAGCTTTGTCATCTAGTTTCTCCCATTCTTTTTGCCAGAGGGTAGTTCTATCTCATTCTGGTGATGTGGTCAGTGGTGTGGCAGAGGACAAAAAGGTATTTCTTATTGAGAGATGATGGTGCGCTGGTTGATGTCTGTAGAATGGGTGGCAGTTATCTGACTTGTGCCCATCAGCGTTGCCTGCTACATTCCTCCTGATGTAAGAGGGTGCTGTGCATATAGGCAGGGCACAGGGGTGGGTTTTAGGCAGCCTATTATAAATCTGCATGTATTATTTAAGGCGGTGTCAATAAGTTTGCTGTAACTTGAACGTCCCCACGTGGTGCAGGCATATTTAGCTATAGAGAAACAAAGTGCTAAGGGAGTAGTATGTAGGGTGGAAGGATGTGCTCCCCATTTGGAATTTGTGAGCTTACATGGGATGTTGTTTCATGTTGACCTTGCCTTTGGTAGTTAATATGTGCTTTTTGTAACTCAGTGTACGGTTCAGTGTTACTCCTAAGTAAACTGGATGTTTCTGATTTTTTGAGACACTGGTCACCCAAGAGGACATTCAGGTATCCTTCCACATCCCAGTTTCTCAGATGTTAAAGCACAGATTTGGGTCTTTCTAGGGTTGAGTTTGAGATCATTATTTAGGGAAGAATCTGACATCTTGTTCAGTGCCTTCTCCAGAATCTTCCTTGTGTCCTCAAAATTCTTCTATTGTGTGGTATTGCAGAGATCATCAGCACAGATGAAATAATGACATTTGGCAGGAAGTGACTGATCGTTAATGTAGAATGATGTTGAATAAAAGTAGAGTGAGCACACTGCCTTGTGGTAAGCTGTCCTTTTGGAAGACCCATGTACTTTTCTGGCCATTTAGTTCCACAAAGAAGTGCCTGTTCCCCAAGAGGAAGTTTTTACAACTGTGAGGCTATGGATGGTCTGGCTTAGATCTAAGTTATCATCATAAGGTACAGTTTGTGGATCATGATGCAGTATTGGGCAATATCATATGCAACAGGTAGGTCAACAAACACTGTGCTGGTGATCAACTTCCACTGGAAACCATCTTCAGTGTGCTGTGTGAGGCTTAGTACTTGGCCTGCACAGGACCAACCTGGTTTAAAACTTGCTTGGTCTTATGTAAGTTCGGAATCTACCAAGGGTGAAATTTGTCGCGGGATGACATTTGTAGAGTTTGTAGGTGGTGCTGAGGAGAGAGATCGTTTTATAACTTTTTGGTGATTAAAGGCCTTTCCCTGGTTTGAACAGAGCTATTCTTCCCTTTTTCCACACCAGTGGTAACTGTTTATTTATCATGCATGCATGCATTGGATAGAACAAGGGTGTTGGAGTCTGCTTTGAACAGATCAAGGAGCCATTGCCTTGCAAGGGGTCCTATGTGTCATATTATCTCAGTGAGTACATAGTCTAATCCTGCTGTCTTCTCATGTTTCAGTAGACCTGCACGACTGTCAGTTCCTTCATAGTAAACGGACAGGTTAGGTCTTTAAGTGGTTGCTTGTCAGACAGTATATAATGCAGCGATGGTGTTTTCCAGTGTTTCTTTTATGTGATATGCTTCCCATTGTTGAGCAGTTGTTGTGCAACCTGGTTGGCAGAACCATTTGATATAGCTGGAGGAGCGATGTTATTGCCTCCTAGTTTTCTTATAGTCGCCCAAGCTTTCTTGCTGTTGTATGTCAGATTGGATTCATTAATGATCTCTTTTCAGGCCTCTGCTCTACTCCTATGTCGTCTGTTAGGATTCCTCCCAGTGTAGTGGTGGATTCTGAGAAGGGGTTGATATGATATTCTTTCTCCTAAAGAGCATACGAGTCTGGGATTAAGCTCAACATGCCTAGGATATATCTTGCATGGCAGCCCCTTGGGATGGAGCAGCAGTTCTCTTCACAACCCTCACAAAATTGTTATAATTCTTGTGGGTAGGAGTAATATCCCTGACTGATTCCTTCATTGCCTCTGTGAAGGCTGCCCAACTGGCTTTCTTCAGGTTGAAATGTCTGCAAAAAGGGAGCATTTTCCACCATTGTTGGGGACCCGAGTTTGATACTTACAGGATGATGCTGGATGTGGGCTCCAGCATTGTTCTCTTGCACACCTGGCTGATTCCACTGCCCCCAAAGCTGATATCTGGGTTGTAACCTCTTCAGCAGCTGCTGTTAAATGATTTGTTGTTTAGCATCATGTACCAGCATCAGTGGTGGTTTGTATATAGATGTTATAGTCATGTTCTTAAGGCTAAGTCTGATGGTATCTATGTCAGTCTCACTTATGCTGGTATGCACTCGCTCAATTTGCAGGTCAGGTCTGGCAAAAACCACACTGCAATACTGTACTGCCTATGTCTTATTTCAGTAACAAGTGTTTATCCTTTGTTAGTAGGGCAAGAGTTATTAGGTCCTTTGTGCATCTCTTGCATGCATGCAATATTATACTTCTGTGATATTACTGCCAGGATATTAGCTTTAGCCTGCGAGTATTCTTCAGTGTTAATTGAAAGGATTAACAGCACCAACTCTTAAGTACTACATAAACACTACATTGCTACATCAAGCACTATATAAACACTATATTGGATGTCTATACATGGGCTCTGAGGTGTAGGGAGGGGGGTGCTTTAATTAAAGTGGTTCCAGGAACCGCTTTAGTTAAAGCGCATAGTGTCACAACTATTTAGCATCCTCCACTTCAAAATGGCAGCAAGGGCACCTGAACTAAAGCTCATTCAAGCTTTAGTTTAAGTGCCCCCATTACCATTTTGAAGAACGGGAGTGCTGAATAGACATGACACAGTGGCTGCAGGAACATGTTAATTAACGTGCTGCAGCAGATTAATCAAGTCTGCTCCTACGCATGTTAATTAGCGTGCATCAGAGCAGATATCTGACATGTGTATACGTGTCTATTTTTTTTTTTTTTTTTTAGTGGATTGGTTAAAAAAAAGCATTGCAGTGACAGTAACTGTATCAGTTCTTATTCTAATAACTGTTAGAACAGCAGTGCACTTAAGGACTTCTTCATCTTCTCAAGATCCACAAAATAGGAACAAAAAGATCATAAAAAGGTAATGAAAATCAGGTCCTTCTTTCACTTGCTAGCTGTATAGCACCCCCATTTGCTGTGTTAGTCTCAAGTCGGACAAAAGGTAGGGTAGACCAACTGAATCAGAGATGCATAAGCATTCTCTTAGGGAAAGTGGGAATGAGTAGGACAAGATTCTTATATGATGCTAAACTAAAACATGACTGTGGAAAATTTACATCATACTCATTAGGTCTAAATATGATATAATACTCAGTGATGCCAAGATAGGGATTAAGTTAGAGTCTGATATCCTGCTATAGTACTTTCCTCCGGGTGTTAAGCCAATGTGTAAAAAACTAAGCAGGCTTGTCTCAGCATCTGTCCTGTGACCTAAAGGGGAACCACAAAACTTGCTTAATCTGTTTTTCACCATAGGACATGATTGTGAATGTAAACCAGATTCACAGCATATTGGGTAATAAATTGAATATGACAAGAACAGCAGGAAACTCTCTGTGAGCATATACATGACCCAGTAAATATAGTTCTGATCTAATGATGTTTGGAAAGAGTCAAGTGTTGGTCTGAACCTATAGATTCAAATTAAAAAACCCCAAAGATTTCTTTCCCATAAACAAATGTCCTAGCAACAGGCCTCTAAAAATGCTGGCTCAGTTTCTCAGATCCAACTCTCTAAAATGACTTTCTCTGGCTTGGGAAGCAAGTTGACAGTTGTCTTCTTCTTGGCTGCCCATTTACTGCTCTATCTAGCAGCAAAAACACTGAAAGGTTGTAAGTGTTCTTCACGACTGTCTTCCCTTGATGTTCATAGAGGGTATCTTCATTTCAGGGTAAGAGGGCCGCATTAAAAATGAGTTCATTTTAAACAGTGGTTCTCCTGTCTCTACTGGTGTGAATACAACACTTTTGTTAGAAACAGCTATCAGGACTTTGATAAAGTTTGAGGAAAAATTAGGGGTACACCAGTAGAGAATTTTTGGGCTGATACCGATGGCCGATTTTTGACAAGCCATGTTGGCCAATACCGAACTAATTGCTGATATGCAGCCAGACGGCTTGGAGAGCAGCGTCCGGCTGGTAAGTCTGTTGTGGGGGAAGGGGCGGGGGGCGTAGATTGAGGCTTGTGCAGTGAGGGAAGGAGAGGGGCAGGGACAGGCACTGCACAGCCAGGACAGAGCTGCAAGTGGCTTGTTTGGGGAGGGGGGCAGCTCCTGCTGCTGCACACACCCCAGGAGGATATGGGGGCATGTGTCCCTGGATCTGTGTGTGAGGTGAGGACGAGCTGCTGCTGCGGGCTGGGGCCGGGGCAGTGCTGAGCTCTTCCTGGCGAGGGGCTGGGCTGCTCTCATGGTGAGCAGCGGTGGTGCTAGGATGGGCATTACAGGCATGGGAGGCTGAAAAATTTGCCATAACCTCACCATAACCTTCCTCCCAGCGCTGCTGCCACTGCCTGCCCCGAATGCATCCCAGCCCAGCCTGCCCCACACCCCTTCCCTCACAACAGACTTACTAGCTGGACCCAGCTGCTCTCCATGCTACTAGGCTGAACTCCTGGCCTGTGTGCTGCGCTGCAGCTGCACACATGTATGGGGCTTTTATCAGTAACAGTATCAGCCATGTTCTCCCAAAAAAGCCAATTTGCCGATGCTGTCAATTTTCCTTATATCAGTGCTGATCCGATATGGGACCGATGCATCGGCGCACCTCTAGAAAACATCAATTACTTCTCCCCAACCAAAATAACCCACTACTCTCAGTCCTAAGCACCTCCACAATGAAAAATAAATGTTTTGGAGGGTGCTTATTTATTTTTATACCATATTTTCTTAACTATATTGTGCACCTTATCCCCAAAAATCAGCCATCCTAAATTGAGTACATGTATGCACCCAATGGGGACCCATGCATCCAAAAGAGGGAGAGTATTTTCTGCCTGGGATAGAAACACCCTGCTTTGATTCCTGCTTTACACTGTAGCATCTGTTGCGTTACTCTTCAGGCAGCTGAGGGAGTCTGTTGACTTAATGGCTTATTGTTCTTCATTGCAGAGGTATTAATAATTATATGCCCTTTTTAATGGTTTTGAACTTTCCCTAATCTAGCTAACCTTTCTTAGAGCAATTTTGTAGCTACTCCTGGTCTCTTATGCAGTTATTCTTTTTATACCAAAAAACTGTTATATGCGAGGTAAATTCACTCTTATGCAATTGGTGCGCTATCAGCTGCTTTGTGTGGTGCGTAGTGGGAGTGACGTGCACCAAAATGTAGTTTCCTGTGTGGATCTGCATTCCTCACTCATTGTCTGCGACACGTGTTTCTGGAGTTGCCATACCCATTAAAATAGTGCCCTGTGCTCATGTGTACTGTCTGCTGTTGGTGAGTACCCAAATTGTCTTGTAAAAGTGGTAGAAAGGGGACTGGGGGTCAGTACAGTTGAGGTCTTAGAACATATCCCTATTTGTTACATTGTAAAGTGGATTCCCTTTATGCGAATTCAAGTTACGCGCTGTTTTCCAGGAACGCATGTACAGCACAAAGCGAGGGAAACCTATATTTGTCATCTCCCTTTTTTTAAAGTACCAGCGTAAAGAAACCAGTCTTATCCACCCTTCCATAAATATACAAAGTTTACAACGAGTTCCATATTCCAAAGGACTGGACTCCATTCCTATAGATCTGGCACCTTCAATGGCACACAAGATTAGTAAATTATAGGAAATCTACTTCATTTCAGTTTTGTTTGTTCTTGTATCAGATGAGGCACCTCTGTAGTGGTGAAGCATCACCTCATAAGGATTCAGCCATGTCAGTACAACGCACAGTAAGATTAGGTTGTGGAGGGGGAAGGGGCCGGACAACTTGAGAGCAGAAGCTGATATGCTTTGCCATTCACTCGGATGAACAGAGTGATGTCTTGTAGAAGAAACTGATTTTTCTACTGAAGTTGAGCGTGTTCCAGTTCTGTTATTTTTGTCAATTGTGCAATGCAGGTGCCCTTCAGCAGAATGATGGGAGCATTTTATAACGTGTCCTTGCTGAACATGGTAGATGAATGCCAGCGGGGGAAGCGTGAGTGGTATTAGAATACATTTTCCTTTGACTCAGCCTTGAATAGGGCTCTCAGCTGCATCCTATATAAAAGTAAGAAACAAGCTGAACGATGACTGGTAGACATTTGAAAGCGGGCATCAAATTAAAGAAAAATGCAATTTCCAGTTTATGCTCTGAAGAACAATTTTCTCAGTAGATTTTTTGTGACACTATAACTTGGCATGTCCAGCTTGCTGAAAGAGGAGACGTTATAGTTTCTTATAATGGGGCCAATTTGAATTGACTTGGAGTAAGACCTTTCAAATACATGAGGGTGTTGTAGGTGTGTGTTAAAGTCCCTGAGGTTCAATGCATAGTTCATGGAAATATTTTAGGAAAATCAGTTTCTTCTGAAAATGCCTTTCGTGTAAAACAACACACAAAAGAACCAGTATAAACTTGCAAGAATATTTTGATTTTCAAGTGTTGCAGGGCTTCCTGAATGGGAAGAATCCTAGTGGCTGTGTGCTTACACTTCCACTGTTAAGTTATTTCATTGGAAGCACCTTTCATCCTTCTATAGAAATTATAGGAAGTAAATCAAAGGCCTTGTGGGGGAAGGATACATTTCCCTTCTTCCTGTGTTCATATCTTATTTCCTGACTGAGACAGAAATCTGCATGTTGGTTGTATGCACACAGAGCATGTTAAGCACCTTTTGGGGAATAGGGGAGGTTTGCTTGAAGAACCCAAACTATGCATTTGTAGTAGTGGTTCAAAATTGTTGCAAACCTGAACTGTCCCAGGAGGCTGGTTTTCTAGCAGTCGTGGAACTTTTCCTTTTATTCTAATAAAAGTAGTTGATTGAAAAGTAGCACTGAAATGGACTCATGAGTTTTCTGATTTCTTTCTGGAGGGCAGGAAAACACCATGTGTATGTAGCAGTTTGTAATTCTGCATACAAACCTATTGGTTGAATATATCATTGTTTCAGAAAAAGAAGCTTATAGGCGGATTCTGTAAACATATTGCTGCATCATTTAGGATAATGGACTTACTTGCAGCTTCACAAATAAATGGAAACTAGCACAGACCAACAGAATTAGGAGGAGCTTTTTAATTGTACAGACCTGTTTCTTCTCAGTCTTAAATTTCAGTTGACATTATTGGGGAATTTTTTGTGTGTAAGGAATGTAGGGTCAGGCTGCAAGCTTACCTGATAGGGGCACATGCAGTTGGTAAAAGTATTACTGGTATTAGAAATAAAAGGAAAATCATGTTACTCCTGTAAAGGAGATTCTCTTAGGGAGGAGAGCACTAGTAATCAAGGAACAAAATAATTTTCCAGCTGGATAGGTAGTGTACATCTTAACTGCTTATTTCCAAGCCCAGGTACTTTACGGAAAAAACAGATGCTGAAAATTCTAATTTTCCTCCCTTTTAGTATAACGGTAAGAATTGGGGGGGGGGATTTAGTAAAGTTATTTGCTGTTTGAAGACACTGTGAATAACTCAGTTGTCTCAATTATCTTGAAAGATTTGAGAAGTGAAAAAATGGTGGAAGAATATAAAGTATAAGTTGGATACTTCATATATGAACTCTGCATTATGAGTGCTGTATTGATTGTAGTGCTTACCTAAGTCCAAATTCAGCAAAACTGTTTGAATCTTGCTTTATAGCTAAAGCACACTTAGTTCTCTCACTGTTCAGGAAAACATGTGATTAGGAATTAAGGTCGGAAAGTCTAATATACATGTACAGAGTAATTTCTTATAAATTGCATTTCTGTGTGAGGCCTCCAAGTACTGGGACACACATAAAAAGATAGTCTTTACAATGCATGTAAGATTTTGAAACTCAAGATGCAAGGCATTTTTACAAAAAGTGTTTGGTTTCAGAAATGTGTTTCATATTCCAAGAATTGTGATACAGATAGATATTTGGATCCTGTGATGTTGCAACTGCAGTAACCCAGAATTAAAAGAATTTAAAATAGTTAAAACTACTGTAATGCTGAAGCTCCGGCTCTCGGGTTGAGCTTTGCTTCTACCGTCTAGCTGTCACTGACACAGGCAGCCTTCTTTTTTACAGTACAAACACCAAGCCTCTTGGTTCTGTGAGGCCAGTGTTTTAGCATTCTCTTTGCATGTAAGAGGTGGAACTACTTCTGTTTAGGAGATTGCAATTAGAGTAAAAAGCTGGAAGGTGAGTGTTGCAGTCCCCACAGCTCTGATTTCATCTTCAAGTGGACGGTGGGTAGCCAACCTGCCAGCAGGAGGTCAAAGGCTGCAGTCTCATTTGCAAGCCAAGGATCCCAGGTCAAACCAGATCTTTTTCAGCACCTTCATTTGTCACTCGTTCCTGTCTTTTTCCTATTTTAGTTTCTTGATAAGAGGCTGCTTCCACAAAGAACTTCAGATGAGTTTTTGTTATGCAGAAGTAGACACAGTGCTGACCTTTTCTTATATGCAAATTTAGCTTCAGCTAAGGCTTCTGTTGATGTGCAGCAGTTTGTATATAACATCAAGGTTTGCAGTGTCAAGGTGGATTTTCTCATTTTATTCTGTGTAAAATTCTAAATGGGTAATGTGCAGTTCATATTTTTTTTTAAATAACATATTCCTTACTACTGTAAAACACTGCACTAATACCATTTTAGATTATTATATATAAAGAGTTTAATTGTTTTACGTTTTACTTTTGTTTAGTTTTATGATTCCACTCCCCATAGAGAGAGAGCTTGGAGCATTGCACAAAAATGAAAAATTCAGTAAGTCAAATAAAAGACCACAGCCCTTGTCCAGAAACCTCTGCTGCCTAGTAGAGTCCAAGGCAGAACGATTGTGTTTATATGGAACTATTCATAAGAGCTGTCTCCAAACAAATGCCTCCCATTCGTCTATCTTTTCCATCCCTATAATCCACTCCACCCATCAGTATTTCATAAACATCCCTATTCAACTCCTGGAGCAGCGTGGCAGAAACAAGTGAATCATGCAGTGTTTCCAGATACCCACCAGGTCCAGGCTGTGACAGGGCACAACAGGAAGCAAATTCAGATGCCAGAGGTTATGTGAACCACTTCCATTTTAGAGCAGAACACTATTAAGTGATACACCTTTAATTACTTCATCTATTGCAGGAACACAGTGGAAAACAACAAAATCTTGCCGTCATGGGGATTCTAGATATTAACTTGCTTGAAGGTCCAAAGCCAGAGGCATAACTAGGTGCTTAAAACTGTTGCTATTTTTGCACCTCCCACCCCTCAAGGGTCCCCACCCCCTTGTACACTAATGTCTACAATGGCATAAACTTCACTCAGGAATCATCTGTTAGCTAATGTGGAACACAGAGCAGGAGTGTAGTGTTCTTAGACGATAGCGAAGGTGATCATATTTGCTTCTGAATACACTCAGTTTCTGATCATTGTTGATTTCTGAATCTCAAAGTGTTAAGGAAGCAAATCCTGCAAAGGAAGGAGGAACTTTTTATTCAAATGCAGCTTGCTTGCTTTTCTTTTCGTCTGTCTTCCTTTAACAGAACATTGAAAGTGTTTGTCCTGGTCATAGTTGTGCAAGTAGTTTTTATAAAATCTAACACTGGACCAAATTAGTCCTGTGTTTTTATTTAGGCCAACGTTTTCAAACTTGGAAGTGAAAAGCTATTCATCAGTGTAAAAGTAGGGTCTGAATTTATTTATTTTTTTGTTCAGCGGTGCAGCTACCGCTTGTTTCATCATTGGCGTTCACACCTCAAGGAGAAAATTGCTGTAATATTTATTAACCATTGTGAAGGTTAAAGTGTAGCACCCCACACAATGGGGATGCGATTCCATTTGTAACCTTTGAGTATTACCACAGTGTACACCTTGAGTTAGTACTAAGACTCGGTTTGATTTCCAGTACCTACAATATAGAGCCACTCTGATGTACTGTACTGTTGTGCAATTGGTGCAATGCCCTATTGCTCTTTAATCTTCAAAATAAATATTCACAGGAATTCTTTTTGCTCATCCCATATTTGTCACTTTTGTCCCTGGGTCTGTTTGAAAACCTTTTTAGATTCTCTTTCACGCCTGAAATGCTGTAAGCTGTTTCTCGTCTATTAAGTAAGTAAACAATATAAGCACAGACTCTAATAAGAGTAACAGACTGCACACTAGGGAACTTATTCTCCTAGCAGATCATGTGAAAATATCTATAAAAGGTTAGCTGGGTTGCTGCCAAGAAGGCAGGTCACTGAATCAGAACTCTGAGAACTCTGTTGTTTAAATGGCATTTCAGGAACAATGATGCTGTTTGAAATGGCACTTGAGGGGGAGAAAAGCAAATCTGCAGAATCAAGAGTAAGGGCTCTATCTTTCTCCCGATTATGAGGGCGTTCCCTCACCACACGTGTTTTCAAGTCATCTTTGTCCATAAGGAAGAAAGTGCAGTTTTGCTGATTTTACAAGGTGTCATGTGCGGTGACAAAGGACTTCAGAGTGTCTGAGAACAAGACTGAGCTGAGCGAGCAGGCCTGCTTTCTATTTTTAGAAAGAATACATTTAACAAATGTGTGTTCCTTCCATTCCTCCCTTATTTGACAAGAACTTAATGTACGGGCCTGTAAATTATGTTTAGCAACAGTTCTTTTATAAAAATCTGCATCAAGCACCAAAACCTTCTAGCTAATTAGATTTGGTTTAAATCTAACCAAGAACACTGAGGTCCAGTTTTCACAGAGCCCATCTATGACGGTAGAAGCTTTAATCAGGGTAAGTGCCTTTCTGCAATAAAACATCCTGGCAGATCATTATGCCTGCAATGTAGCCTGCTTGTCTTAGATTCTATGACCCTCTTTACCTTAGTGTCTAAGCACCTTACAATTGTTAATTAATTGAAATCAATGGAGCTCAGCATGAGGATTCCTGTGCTCATCTCACTACAGGGTCAAGCCAGGATCTGAAAAATAACAGGTATATTAAGGATGGGAGCACTGAGTGAAATTAGATTAAGAAGGAAGCATTAGTTTTGTTTGAACAAAACTTACTTGGGTGTAAACTACGACATAAAACTGCCTGTTTGGGTAAATTCACTGTGATTATTTTGAAGGGTAGGAGGTTTGAAAAAGCTGGTGTTTCCTAAGGAACTTACTACTTCCCTACAAAGTCCCAGTAAAGTTACTAGCTGTAACATAATTGTTTCCAGACAAGTCCAGCGTACAGTATTACCATAACGACTGTTAAATCCTGGTATTCCAGTTGTCTTTGTAATCTTAATTCAGTCTTCTAATTCAGATAGATTGGTAGATAGCTACATTATTGTACAGCCTTTAATTATATGATCACATACTGTTTTTTTACTACAGATCCCTTGCCTCTGTTAGGGCACAGGACAGAAGATACTCAGTTAATGAGCAGCAGTTTACTATTCTTGATCATCTTTATTGTATAGTGTGAGGACATAGGCCTTTTTACTACGTGCCATTTAAACCATGCTCTTAAGCTAGAATTATTTATTTCCTTGTGGACTTTTCCATGGTGATCACTACTACAATTTCTGAGCCCTTCTCAAATCTTATAAATAATACTCAGAAAATTCTTGAAAACTGAGCAGGCAACATTAACCCCATTTAGAGATGGAGAACAAAGAGACATGCCAGCACAGCATCACTGAGCATATCACAGTAAAAAAGTGTTCACTAATTTTGCCTGCCTAATTTGAGATGCCTCTTATTACTTAGCATCATAGTGCATTTATACACTGAAAGCACAGCTCCCCTTGACTTCAGTGGTAGTTGTGAATGTTCTGTAATTTGTCTACTGAAAACGGGCAGTTTTAGAAGTTTCTATATTGGCCAAATTTGGGCACATTCCTGATGTAGGCTACCGCTTGCCCAAATTCAGGTCCCTGCTCCAAAGGGTGAAGGTGGAGGACACAAGGAGGCATTTGAGCCTTTATAGGAAAAAACATCTTTGATGTTTTTTAACGGGGATAAAACAATGTACTTTTCTCTAGCATTGTTGTTGGAAAGAGCTGAACCATTTGGGTTGACATTTTGCAAACTTATTTAACTTGAAACAGGTGGCAATCAAGGCGAATTTCAGCCTGAGCAGTTAAAAATTGGCAGAATTTTAAGCAACTAGACCCAGGGTCTTAGAAGGGAGTAATGTTGGACAGCTTTAATAGGTGATGCCACCAGCCTTATCTGTAATCAAAAGTTTTTCCCCCAAAGGTGGTTTTAAATGCAGGAAGCCTATTAATTAAATCATGTTGTTTAGTTTATCTCATGAATCACTGAATTAAAATGTTTGATCTATTTTGTTTTTGAATCAATAAGCAGTATTTCCTTTTGCAAGCGGCTGTGTTTTCTTTGGTTCCAGAAAGATTACTTTGGCACTACACAAACCATTTTAATTTTACTAACTTTTTAGGGAGTTTTATAAATAGACACAATATTTCAAATGTGTTCAAAAATGATCACATAACAGGACATGCAAAGCATACCAGAAGCTGTGGATTACAAAAACTGCCTCATAACATGAAACGAAACTTTTTTTTAGGAAACCTTAAGTGGCAGAATTCAGCAGAATTGCTTACTTTGGGTGGATGCATTAGCTATGAACACAAACACTAAACAAAGAAGTTGGTTTAGAAACCCACTAACTCGGTTTGTTTTTGTGTAAGGAAGCTTGGGGGTCGCAAGCAGTGTTTTCTTGGTTTTCCAGTTGTCGGTTTAAGAAAAAGAAAAGAAAACCCAACTGGATGGGCTTTGATGTTATAGACCAGGGGTTGTCAGCTGGGGGTACTTGGGAAGGCCTCTTGCAGCGGTGGTGTGGAGAAGTGGGGATACTTAGGAAGTGTACTGCTATGCGCCGCTCCTGCCCGCCACTGTGTGCCACCACCAGGGCCCCTGAACTTGTCCAGGGGTAGAAACTCCGGTTATAGGCTGGCAGAAATATCTGTCATCAAGCAGTGGGACTAAAAATTGGTCACATTAAGGGACAAAGGAAAACCTAGGTAACAAGCCTCACATAAATAATACGGTAGCAATAGATGTTGCCTGGTGTCTCCTTTGTGTCACCATAACGTTTTTTATGGTGGTACAAATGGTGAGCAAACAGATGTCCCTGCCCTTCCTTGTGTCACATCAGAGGAAAATCAGTGCTGTGACAAAAGGTAGTAACAGATTCTGCAGCTTTACTGTGTGCAGACATTGATTAGCTCTGTGGCAGGGAAGTGGAGGTAGCTTGAGCTGCCCATACTTTCCAGACACCCCAGGCAGGTGCTTTGGTGGCTTGAGGGCCCCTCAAGCTCCTGAAGCACCTGTGTGGCCTTCCTTGCTGACAGAGAGGTACACTAAGGAATCTCAAGCTGCTGGTCCATAAGCAGGGAAAGTTGAGGTTCCCTGCTTATGGAGACACCCCACAGTCTTCACAGGTGTGTTTGAGTATGAAAAGCTTGCACAGGACCCAGGGAATCTCTGGTACCCTGTGCTTCCCCATAAGGACCAGCTTCCTGAGACTCATCCACAGGAGGCAGGTGTGGGTAAATGAAGAATAGAGGGATTTTCCCACATATCAGACCTGCCTTGGAGATCTCAGGGGTGGAGCTAGGTAAGCAGGGAAAGTGGGACTTGTGTCCCCAGACACCCTGAGGGCAGGCCTGGATAAGCAGGGAGACCCAGGGCTTTTAAGGGCCTGATCCTGTCCAGGACTTCCCAGGTTCATAGGACTGGGCCCTATAAGCCCTGGGAGAATAGATCTCCCTTTGTCCCTCATCATCAACAGGAGGGACAAGAGGCGATGGGTGTTTTGCCCAATGAAGCAGATCAGCTGTGCCACAACACAGTGTAGTACAGCTGATGCACTTCATTCAGTGACACGTTTCTAGCCACAGGGCACTGTCATGTAACACTTCTTGCCCCATCCCCTCTATTCATCATATCACATTATTTATTAGGGATCTGATTATTAGAACTCTTGAGTTTCTTCTTGAGAGATTTAAAAAGTGCCAATCAACGTAATGCCCAGGCATGGTTTTAAACCTAGATGTGAATATTTTCAGTATGCACATTTCTGAATAGCATGAGGGTAGTTACTTTCTCATCAGCTTTTGCAAATCATTAGTACAGTGACACTTTTGTAACATTAGTGACATTGACTTGTTTCATCAATTTAAATAGATTTTTAGAGAGGAAAAAGTTCCATTAGTAATTCTACTAAAAAAAGAAAATTCATGTATGTAAGACCCCTTAGCTTAAGCATTTGTTTTAAATGCTGTACAGTATAGGGTAAACTTTGCATCCATTTAAAGGCTTTTCTGAAACCAAGTCCTATGATTAGGAGGAAAAACATTTACAACTTTTATAGATTCATAGATTCATAGATGCTAGGGTCAGAAGGGACCTCAATAGATCATCGAGTCCGACCCCCTGCATAAGCAGGAAAGAGTGCTGGGCCTACATTACCCCAGCTAGATGCACATCCAACCTTCTCTTGAAAACCCCCAGGGTAGGGGAGAGCACCACCTCCCTTGGGAGCCCGTTCCAGACCTTGGCCACTCGAACTGTGAAGAAGTTCCTCCTAATATCCAATCTAAATCTGCTCTCTTCTAGCTTGTGGCCATTATTTCTTGTAACCCCCGGGGGCGCCTTGGTGAATAAATACTCACCAATTCCCTTCTGTGCCCCCCTGACGAACTTATAGGCAGCCACCAGGTCGCCTCTCAACCTTCTCTTGCGGAGGCTGAAAAGGTCCAGTTTCTCTAATCTCTCCTCGTAGGGCTTGGCCTGCAGGCCCTTAACCATACGAGTGGCCCTTCTCTGGACCCTCTCCAGGTTATCCGCATCCTTCTTGAAGTGCGGCGCCCAGAATTGCACGCAGTACTCCAGCTGCGGTCTGACCAGCGCCCGATAGAGGGGAAGTATCACCTCCTTGGACCTATTTGTCATGCATCTGCTGATGCACGATAAAGTGCCATTGGCTTTTCTGATGGTTTCGTCACACTGCCGACTCATGTTCATCTTGGAGTCCACTAGGACTCCAAGATCCCTTTCCACTTCCGTGCCACCCAGCAGGTCATTTCCTAGGCTGTAGGTGTGCTGGACATTTTTCCTCCCTAGATGCAGCACTTTGCATTTCTCCTTATTGAACTGCATTCTGTTGTTTTCTGCCCACTTGTCTAACCTGTCCAGGTCTGCTTGCAGCTGCTCCCTGCCCTCCGGCGTGTCCACTTCGCCCCATAGCTTAGTGTCATCTGCAAACTTGGACAGAGTACATTTCACCCCCTCGTCCAAGTCGCTGATGAAGACATTAAAGAGTATCGGTCCAAGCACCGACCCCTGCGGGACCCCACTGCCCACACCCCTCCAGGTCGAAACCGACCCATCCACCGTGACTCTCTGGGTGCGACCCTCCAGCCAATTCTCCACCCACCGGACTGTGCAGTCATCCAAGTCACAGCCCCTTAACTTGTTCACCAGTATGGGGTGGGATACCGTATCAAAGGCCTTCCTGAAGTCCAAGTATACGACATCCACCCCTCCTCCCGCGTCGAGGCGTTTTGTGACCTGGTCATAAAAAGAGACTAGATTGGTCAGGCACGATCTGCCTGCCACGAACCCGTGCTGGTTTCCCCTCAGCATAATTTGTCCTGCCGGGCTCTCACAAATGTGAGCCTTGATGATTTTTTCAAAGATTTTGCCAAGGATGGAGGTGAGACTGACTGGCCTATAGTTACCCGGGTCCTCCTTCCTTCCCTTCTTGAAAATGGGAACCACATTGGCCCTTTTCCAGTCCTCCGGGACTTGACCCGTGCGCCACGAGCGTTCAAATATTCCCGCCAGTGGCTCTGCAATGATGTCGGCCAGTGCCTTCAGTACCCTCGGATGGAGCTCATCCGGGCCTGCCGACTTAAAGGCATCCAGTTCTTCCAAGTGACCCTGCACCACCTCAGGGTCCACGCATGGAAGTCTGGTGCCTTGCTGCTGCCTCCCTACACTCCCAGTGAGAGACTTGTCATGCCTCTCGCTTAGGAACACTGAGGCGAAGAACTCGTTGAGGAGTTCAGCCTTGTCCCCTCTGTCCGTCACCAATTGTTTCTGCCCATTTAGCAGGGGTCCTATTCCTCCCTGGGCCTTCCTTTTACTCCCTATATATCTAAAAAACAATTTCTTATTGTCTTTTACTTGGGTTGCCATCCTCAGCTCCATGGTAGCTTTGGCCTGTCTAACTGCCTCCCTACAAGCACGAGCAGAAAAGGTATATTCCTCTTTGGTGATCTCTCCCTGTTTCCACTTTTTATGTGCTCCCCTTTTGGCCCTTAGTCTGCCCTGGATTTCTCTGGTCAGCCAGGGAAGCCTCCTGGCCCCTTTCCCTCTTTTACCTCGCACGGGGATCGTCTCGCTTTGTGCTCGAAGGATAGCTTCCTTAAGGCACAGCCACTCTTCTTGGGCTCCCATCATTTCAAAACTACTACTCTGCAGTGCGTCCTTCACTAATCGCCTGAGTTCACTGAAATCAGCTTTCCTAAAGTCCAGCACGTTCACCCTACTGGTTACCTTACCCACTCGACGCCTTATGTTGAATTGTACTTTTAGGTGATCACTGTCCCCCAGATGGCTACCGATCTGTAGGTCCCCTACTATGTCATCCCCCGTTGCCAATACCAGATCCAGTAAGGCATTCCCCCTAGTGGGACCATGTACCTCCTGCGTCAGGTGGAGGTCCTGTACACAGGTTAGAAACCTGCGTGAGCGGTGGGACTTTGCTGTCTGTGTCTCCCAGCAGATGTCCGGGTAGTTTAGGTCCCCCATGACCACCGCCTCTTTAGCTTTTATGGTCTCCGAGAGTTGCCTCAGGAGCCCCAAATCTATTTCATCCCCTTGATGTGGGGGTCTGTAGCAGACCCCTACCACCAAATCCTTTTCTCCTTGCCCCAGTTGAAATGAAGAACTGTTGGCTCATTGAACTTCCCTAGATCTGTCACTTTCAGGTACTTAATTATCCTTAATATAGAAATTGGATGGTTAAATAAATCAGAAATAATAGGACCTGTGGAAAAACATAAATTCAAATACAGTTTTCTTCTAATCCTCATGGACTCAAGAGACTCTGTGGACTAATGGTATTTGTAGCCATTTCTGTTGTAGCACAGAGTAACACAGCAAGAACATCTGAGCTTAATAAGTGATACAGGGAAAAAAATTTTAAAAAGGAAAATTGTTCTTCTGCACACTGGTCCAATAATCCTCTAGGTCAGTGGTTCTCAAACTTTTTTTGGTGCGGAAAACTTGAAAATTGCTGAGGGTCTCGGTAGACCATTTAATAAACTTTTTTGCATAATCGTCCAAACAGCCTTGATCTCTGTCATCACAAAAAATGAATCAGGTGCAGGGCCAAGTACAGATCGTCTCGATTGTTCCGCAACCTTTCTGCCGACCTCCTGAATGGAGCGGAGAACCTCTGCTCTAAGGCCAATCTTGTTGTTTAATTATACTGCTCAAACAGAACGGCTTGCTTACTTCATTATATTATGTAGTTTGATATCTAATTATGATAAAGAGGTATTACTCTTGTTGCCTGAATTCAGTGAAGTAATGTACATTTGGGATGATCTTGAAGGCAGTTATGGAAAAATCTTTGAGCGGCTATAGGTCCATCTTTCACACGGCGAATGACTTGATAAGCAAACAAATAAATTAAAAGACACCAAAGCATCACATTTAAAAGCTACTGCTCTGTAATATAGTCCTGGAGTTCGCTAGTGTAGTTGTGGTCATCCACATGGATGCTTTGTTATGCCATTGCTTCTTTTGACACAGTTCAGTTTTGCATACACTACAAAACCAGGCGCAACGAAATGTCTGCTGCATGGAAAAACAAGATGGGAGCGCTCTACAATGAAACACTTTTCAGCAAAGCTATGAGGGCCAGCAGATGTCAGGCAGCAGTTCTCCAGTAAAGTTGATTTTCTCTCTAAAAGACACAGTTTCTATAAATCTTGAAAGTAAGAGTAAACCTCACCACTAATAGGCAACTACATAACCACTTTTCAGTATTTCTTTCAAATCTAGCTCCTTCAAAATAGCATCATGATCAATATATAAATTCTTCCAAAAATTGCCAACTGAACTATTTATCTACCTGCAACCAGACTTCCTTGACTGTGTGTACCATTGCAACCCTGTGGTGGGCATGGGAATGTCCCGCAACATGCTTTGTGCACAATAATTCTTCCATCCCCTGTACCTCAAGCATACAAAACTCCCGTGTGGGTCTTACCCCTGGCCTTGGTCTCCATGCATTGTACTTCATTCTGTGTGAAAAATAGTGCTGAATTCTTCTCTCATTTACATCATTCCAAATCTGAAAGTAACTGCCATGTAGTCAATGGAATTACGCTGGATTTAAGAGACTATTATAAGTAAGAGGAAAATTTCACTGAGAGAAGGCCATTAAATTTGAAAATGAGGTCAATGTGTGCAAACATGTTGTTGTTTTTTTTTAATTTTAATAAAGCCTATGCATTTTTCTATGCAAGAAGCTTCCTACCAGGTCCTAAACCCCTAATCTTGAGCTCTTTGACAATTCATGTTCATGATGGCCTTGGCCCATAAGTTATTCTTCATTACAGACCTCCTTCAGGAAGAAAGCAGCAGCCTTCTTGTACACTGCCTCTTGGTCTTTCTTTCTCTAGCTTCTTCGATTTATTTATGGGTGTTGTGTGATGTGATCTAGTTCAACCTTAATGTGCTGGCTTCCCACATGCTCCATTCGGCAGCAGAGCATGAGGTTACCCAAAATCTGTTAATTTGTTGAGGTGTTTCTTTATACAATTTGACAAATACATAGCAACGAGAACTCTGAAAAATTATACTTCCCATCAAAACACGTTGGTTAGGAAATGTAAAGCTGTGTTTATAATAATTTTGATAAAAGCTAACAACCAAACTCCAGCCAGGTTCCAAAACACAGGTTAGAGCATAAAAGAACTTTTTAGATTTTCAGTAAAACAAATTATTTTCACTTCCAATGCTTGTATTGTTCACTGTTTTTGGAAATGAGGAATTGCTTATTTTGGCAGCATCAAGTACTTCCTTTTCTTGAGCTAGTTATTTTTTAAATGTGATGCTTTGGTGTCTTCTAATTTATTTGTTTGCTTATCAGATGGTTATTGTTGTATTGTTAAGCAAAATGTAATCACAGCATTGTCAGTTATTAGGTGGCATTGTAACATGACCTGACAAAAGGCTCAGTTAGGCTCCAGAGCGGTGAGAGACGCGTGGGTGAAGCCGGCTGCGGCCCCGCTCCCCCAAAGCCCCCCAGACACCCCCTCAGCAGCCGCGGAGCCCCCTGCCGACCCCCAGCACAGCCAGAGGTGAGCGGGCTCGTGGTGGGAAGGGGTTAACTCCTCGCTTGCTGGGAGGAGGCCGCTGCCTGGTGCCGGGCTGGGTCAAGCCCACCGCCCAGGCCCCTACTTGGCCCAGCCCCGCAGGGAGCCCCGCGAACAGGCTGCGTAAACAGGCGCTTGAATTAGCGCGGAGTTTGCACAGGAGAGGGCGTGGGAGGGCACGAGACCCTGCCTGCGACCCCCTCAGAGTAGTCAGCCCCAGCCGTAGCCAGCCTACCAGAGGCATGACACGGATGGGCACGCGCCGCACCCCGAGGGTCCCCTCGGGCTCTGTGGCCCCCCCATTGGGCACCTCAGAGACGGCCACCCAGACGGAGCCCACGGTCCCGGGCTCCATGCAGACGGAGCCTCTGGCTCTTGGCTGCAGGGGCTGCCTGTCCCTTTTTCAGGCTCTGGGGCCCGGGAGCATGGCCACCTCCCCTTGCGGGGTCTGCTCTCTACTGGGGTCTCTGGCGCGCCAGCTGGAGGAGCTCCAGGCCACAGTCCAGAGACTGCGTGCCATCAGGGACTGCGAGCAGGAGATAGACTCCTATTGCCAGGCTCTTCTCCCCCGGGAGCCGCAGGGGAGAGCACCGTCTCCCTCCACGACTAAGGAGGACTCTGGGACCTCCCGCTCTACCCAGTCAGGGGCATGGACCAAGGTGGTCAAGGGCCCGAAGGCCTGCCGCACCAAGGCCCCTGCCCCGCCGGAGCTTAGCAACAGGTTCGCACCTCTTGCAACCCAGGCTCAACCACAGCTACTGGCCCCGCTCTCCCCAAGTTGAAGCGAAAGGTGTTTGTTGTGGGAGACGCCATCCTGCAGGGCACTGAGGGGCCTATCTGCCGCCCCGACCCCTTAGCCCAGGAAGTTTGCTGCTTCCCAGGGACCCGCATCCGAGACATTGCGGAGAGGATCCCGCAGCTCATACGGCCCACAGACCACTACCCCATGCTCCTTATTCACGTGGGCACGAATGACACGGCTCGGAGCACCCCAAGCCAGATCATGAGGCGCTACAGGGAGTTGGGAGCGGGGCTTAGGGGTCTGGGAGCTCAGGTGGTGTTTTCGTCGATCCTCCCAGTCTCGGGCTATGGGCTGAGGAGGGAGAGGAGGATCCACGCGGTGAACCAAAGACTGCGGCACTGGTGTCATCGGGAAGGCTTTGGCTTCCATGACCACAGCCCGCTCTTTGGCAAGAGAGGCAGCAAGCTGCTGGGAAGAGATGGCCTCCACCTCTCTCCCTTGGGGTGGAGGCTCTTCTCAGCCAGGCTGGCTGACCTGCTCCACTGGGCTTTAAACTAAGCCCGCTGGGGGATGGGGGGACTACTGCCCCTGCTGGCCCGCTGAGCGACCCTTGCAAAGCCAGCAGACCAAGGCACTTAAGGGAGCCCACCCCTGCCCCAGCCCTGGCACAATCTGTGGGCAAGGCAAGAGCCCCTAAGGGCACACTTGCCTGCCTGTACACTAATGCCAGGAGCCTGGGCAACAAGCAGGAGGAGCTCGTCCTCCTGCTCAGTGCAAAGAATTATGACGTCATTGGGATAACGGAGACCTGGTGGGACTCCACCCATGACTGGACCACGGGTATAGAGGGCTATACCCTATACAGGAGGGATTGTGTTGACAAAAGGGGCGGGGGTGTAGCTCTCTATGTGAAGGAAAGCTACATGTCCCTGCAAGCTGATGTTGGCGACCAGCATGGACAGCTAGAGACCCTCTGGGTAAAAATTCGTGGGGAATCCGGCACAGGGGACACAATGGTGGGAGTCTACTACAGACCTCCCACTCAAAGTCCCGAGCTTGACCAGGAGTTCGCCCGGGAACTGACTGAGGCCGCTTGCTCCAGGACCTTGGTTGTCATGGGTGACTTCAATTACCCGGACATCTCGTGGGAAGATCACTCAGCTAAATCTGAGCGGGCGCAAAGCTTTCTCTCGTGCGTGGATGACCTCTACCTGACTCAAGAAGTCTATGGGCCAACGAGAGGCAAAGTGCTGCTCGACCTGGTACTGGCTACGGGGGACGACCTAATCGGCGACCTAGTGATTGATGGGAAGCTGGGTGACAGCGACCACGAGCTGATCACCTTCACCATCCGCCGGAAAGCTGGCAAGTCAGTCAGCAACACAGAAGTCCTTGACTTCAGAAAAGCTGACTTTGACAGGCTCAGGAGGCTTGTTGGTCAGGCCCTCGGGGACCGTGACCCCAGGGAGATGGGAGTTCAAGAAGAGTGGTTGCTCCTGAAGGAAGCGATCCTCAGTGCACAAGCTAAATCTATTCCAACACGGAGGAAAGGCAGCAAGAAGGCACAGCAGCACTCCTGGCTCTCCAGGGACCTAGCAGACCTCCTGCGGCTAAAAAGGAAAGCCTACAGAGGATGGAGGACGGGATTCACCTCCAAGGAGGATTATTCTGCACTGGTCCGGTCCTGCAGGGAGCAAACCAGGAAAGCCAAGGCTGCAACTGAACTCCAACTAGCTTCAAGCATCAAGGACAACAAAAAGTCCTTTTTCAGATATGTGGGGAGCTGGAGGAAAAGCAAGGGCAACGTTGGACCCCTGCTAAACCAGATGGGGCAACTGACAACTGATGCCCAGGAAAAAGCCAACCTATTAAATAGGTACTTTGCGTCAGTGTTTCATCAGTCACACGGGATGCCCATGCCTGCTATGGGACAGGGAAATCCGGGTGATGGGGATCCCCTACCCTCCATAAATGCTGACCTCGTGAAGGAACACCTTGAGAAGCTGGATACCTTCAAGTCAGCTGGCCCTGACAATCTGCACCCCAGGGTACACAAGGAGCTGGCGAGCGTCATAGCCCAGCCCCTGGCACGGATCTTTGAAAACTCCTGGAGCTCTGGTGTGGTGCCCGAAGACTGGAAGAAGGCCAATGTGGTGCCGATCTTCAAGAAAGGGAGGAGAGTGGATCTGGCTAACTACAGGCCCATTAGCCTGACTTCTATCCTGGGGAAGATCTTAGAAAAGTTTATTAAGGAGGCCATCCTTGAGGGACTGGCCCAGGCTAACATTCTAAGTGATAGTCAGGACGGGTTTGTTGCAGGTAGGTCTTGTTTGACCAATCTCATTTCCTTCTATGACCAGGTGACCTATCACCTGGACAAGGCAGAAGAGATTGATGTCATATATCTTGACTTCAAAAAAGCCTTTGATCTGGTATCCCACGATCACCTCTTGGCCAAACTGCCCAGTTGTGGCCTTGGCTCCACCACGATCCGCTGGCTGGGAAACTGGCTCTGTGGTCGGACCCAGAGTGTTGTAATCGATGGCAGTCACTCATCGTGGTGCCCTGTGACCAGTGGGGTCCCTCAAGGCTCTGTCCTGGGACCCATCCTGTTCAACATCTTCATTAACGATGTGGACATTGGAGTCAAGAGTGGACTGGCCAAGTTCGCCGATGACACCAAACTTTGGGGCAAAGCATCCACGCCAGAAGATAGGCGGGTGATCCAGGCTGACCTGGACAAGCTCAGCAAATGGGCAGACGAGAACCTGATGGTGTTTAACACGGAAAAATGCAAGGTTCTCCACTTTGGGAGGAAAAACCTGCAGCTTCCTTATAGGCTCGGCAGTGTTACATTGGACAGCACTACAGAAGAAAGAGACTTGGGGGTCATCATTGACCACAAGATGAACATGAGCCTCCAATGCGATGCTGCAGCTAGTAAAGCGACCAAAACGCTGGCTTGCATCCATAGATGCTTCTCGAGCAAATCCCGGGACGTCATTCTCCCCTTGTACTCGGCCTTGATGAGGCTGCAGCTGGAGTACTGCGTCCAGTTTTGGGCTCCACAATTCAAAAAGGATGTGGAGAAGCTTGAGAGAGTCCAGAGGAGAGCCACGCGCATGATCAGAGGTCAGGAAAACAGACCTTACGCCGACAGGATGAGAGGCATGGGACTCTTTAGCCTGGAAAAGCGCAGGCTCAGGGGTGATCTGATGGCCACCTACAAGTTTATCAGGGGTGACCACCAGGATCTGGGGGAACATCTGTTCACCAGAGCACCCCATGGGATGACGAGGTCGAATGGTCATAAACGACTACAAGACCATTTCAGGCTGGACATAAGGAAGAATTTCTTTACTGTCCGAGCCCCCAAGGTCTGGAACAGCCTGCCAGCGGAGGTGGCTCAAGCACCTACATTAAACACCTTCAAGAGTAAATTGGATGCTTATCTTGCTGGGATCCTATGACCCCAGCTGACTTCCTGCCCTTTGGGCGGGGGGCTGGACTCGATCTCCCGAGGTCCCTTCCAGCCCTAATGTCTTTGAAATCAATGAAATATGTTGTGGATTTGTTATCATTCTTAGGATTCACATATTTGCGGTGGAGGTGGTAGTGTTGGTTTTGTGGGTTATGGATACAGAATATCCTACAGCGTGTTCTCAAATGCCATCTGGTGGAGGGGTGGGGGGCGGAACTGGGTAATTTCAAATAAAGCTCAGCGTTCATACAAGAGCATACAAAATGTCAGTAAAAGGTATACAAGAAAAAGGAGGCAGGTGTCAATGTGAAAAATAGCAAATTTGTTTCCTGTCAGGCCTTTTGGCTAAATTCAAGTGTTCACTTGACAACATGCCTGCCTTGATATCTTTATCATAGTGAAATAAAGCCACCCTTGTCATGTACTCTGACCACAGAGGGGTTGAGTGAAAGTGAAGTTTGTTTCTTTTTCTTTTTTTCCCCTTTAAATCTCCAAATGCCTTTGGATTTAAATTTCTTAATAGAGATCACAAAGGAAGTAAGAAGGATGACTTGGGCAAACAGCATGTTAAATTCTTCCTACCTGTATAATTGAGGCAAAACTTTAACTGCTTCCTTGGAAAAAAAATATGTCCCATTTATTCTCGGTGCAGCATTTTGAAAATTTACTCAGTGTGAAACCCACTTACGTACTTAATGCCACATTCTGAAAATTTGCTCCATAAGAAGCATTTAAGTGCTGTTTAATAAGCTGCCAGTTACAGCTGTAGCTTAGGGCTTTTTATTAAAATAGCTTTTTCGGAACCTCCTATTGATGTGAGAGACCCTTTCCATCACCCGAAAGGCTTGATGTTCGTTCTTATTAGCACTGTGACTAAAAACAGCTTCGAGTTAACTCCACAGTTGCCCATAACACTTGCATTTAAGGTGATTTAGAATAAAGTGCATTATTTCAGACCTAGAAATTGTAAGCAAGGAAAGCAAAGATACCCCCAGCAGATTGCATGTCAGTAGGACATCTAAGTGCAAATTGCAGACTCCTTTTGTAGTCAGTACTGTAGAATCTGTTCCATGGTACACGTGTTGTGGAAAAAACCATTCTAAATAACAATATTCTGGTTCGTTCTTTGCTTTTAAGTGTTACCACTGAAATGAAATCTCTTGCAATGGTGGTAGAAGAAACATCATGACTTGGATGTTGCTTCTAAAGAAGTAGTATTGCTTGTTCTGAGAGCTGCTTGAAGAGCAATAAACCTCTGTAGAAGTGTGATTTGCAGCTCCCATTGATGGAGCCTGGCAGATTTCAGACGCTCAGGAAACCCTAACTGATCCCATTAAAGTTCAAATCTGTATCTTTACTTCAGATTTCAGCATCGCATTGTACAATTTCCTTCAGCATTATCCACCAGAGTTAAACCAGGAGGCCTGGTATTCATGGGTTGCCTGAGTAGTCTCTTAATGAAGATAAATGACTAAGTCTTTCAGAAACAGTGGAGCGTGCAATACAGAAATTAAGCAGAGTTTTCTATAAAAATGAAACATAGGCTTTGGACATGCATCTTTAAGACACGAGTTTTAATGCAGATCATGAATTATTTCTAATAATTTTTATTTTCTTTCTCCTCTAGGCCGTGACAGTACGAAATTCCATGGCTAAATCATTATACAGTGCTCTGTTTGATTGGATAGTTTTTCGAATTAATCACGCGCTTTTGAATGCAAAGGATGTGGAAGAAAGCACCAAGGTAAATTCTAGATCCTCATGCTTGGTTGTTAGGTTGTAATCTTGGCTCTAACGTTTACAGTTAAACAAGCACAAGCATGTGTAACAAAATGGTCAAATGTGATGTAGAGACACGAGAAGTAGTAGTAGTTACAGGGCAAAACATTACACAAACTATTGATTACAAGCAGCCCCAAAAGGCCTGTTCCTGCTTGTATTTCAAAAATGAGACCATAATTTTTTTTTTTTTTAAAGTGACATTTTGTGATTGGGATAATAAATGGCATCAAGTAATTGAGTCATGATGTGAGTCATGATTGAGAGAGGATTTGTGTCTGACAGAAAACTATCTGCCCCCCATAAGACTGCTAATCTCAATTTTATTTAAATGATTCCTGTAAAGTGTTAGTCTGCTTTATTTGTAAACCTGTAGCATGTAATGTTATCGAGAAGGAAGGTCAAAAGAGGTTAGAGGATGGAATGCTACAATAAATACTCATTTAATAGGATTTTTCTACTTTTAAATGAAGGAAGAACAAATGGGTATAAATGGGCTTTGAATCAATTTGTGCTGGAAAATAAGACGTTTCTATCCAGCAGAGGAGGAGGATTCTGGAAAAGCCTTCCAGTAGGAACATTTGGCTAAAGAAACTTAACTGATTTCAAGTCACAGCTTAATAAATTTGATAGGGTTTACATGATGTGAGCACAAGTGATAGCAGGGAGTTGCTCAGTGACTCAAGATATAACTCCTAATATACAAATATTTTCTTCTGCCCTGAAAAGAGACTTACTTTTCTTTCAAGTTAAGGGTTGTCTGTATGTATGCACATACATGCAGATGAAGCTAACTAAATACCCTTGGCTTTGAAATTGGGTCCAGGCCAGCAGAACTTTTGGTCATACATCGTAGCTGACACTGCAGCTGCCAAAAATGATTATTTAGCTAAGTGCTAACATTGTGTTTGAATTATCCTACTGTAGAATTGATTGAAATTACAGATCCTTAAAGTATGCCTGACCCTTTATTTTACTGCATAGATATGCTTGTAATGTATAAGGAAAATAATTATGGTCTGTGTGCACACATCTTTGTTTTTGTAAAATTCATTTTTAATATGTGGTGATGACACTGCTGGCACGTGAGTTTGTTAAAATGGATAACATGCTATGTTTCTTCTGGCTGCTCTCTCTGCTATTTGGTATTTTACTGTAAATTTTATGTTCTGTCTTTGTTCCAAGAGCCTAAAGGTTTCCTTTGGGCTGTCTGAAGAGGGAATTTATGTATTTGGTGAGCCTACGAGTTGGCTTGTTTGTTGTGGGGAGTGTAGCTCAAATATTAACCAAATGAATTATCTATTTTTTTTAGACGTAATTTAAAGTGCTAGCTGTTCCTTAGTGTATGTCTACATTAAAGGTATGTGTTTGTGCTAGGACAGTATACCTTGCCTACTGAACCTAACTTAGAATACTGTAAAAAGCTTTAAAGCTTTTATAAACCTAGACTAATTTTTATAGAGCTGTAAAAATTATCACTCTTATCACTTATCCCTTATCACTCTTAAGGCCACTTTATGCACAGGAAAAATGAAGCACAGAGCATAAGTAACCTGCCCAGGGCCACAGAAAGACTGTCCCAGAGTCAGATAATAATAATATATAATACAGGCACATCCTGCACTTGTCTCCACTGTCTTTACTTTATTTGACTGTCAGTAGGTATGCTTTCAAAGAATCATGCAGGCTTTTGTAGAGTAAGGGGAATGCTGAAATGGGTGCAGTAGAGGTTATCAGCTTGTATAGGTGAGCGCTTGTTACTTATAAAGCATAGTTAAAGGAAAATTCAGAGCATCTGTATTCAACACAAATATATGAAAAAAGCAATTGTATATATCCCACTTGAGGTGTCTGTCTGATATTGGAGGGGCATCTGATGATGCTGAATATGGGCTTTTTTGTATTAATAGTCTGGAGAGTGTAATAATTGATTTCTCTCGGTGCTCATAGTTTGCATTTTATTTCCCTTGGAATCCAGTTTTGTAGAACATGTCTAGACTCTTATTTCTGATTTGAATGGGGCTGGTTACAAATCTCAGAATAATTACTTACAGAGAGAAGAGAGCTACCAAACCAAAATAAGACCATGCTTATTCTTTCTTTGCTTATAAAAAAAAAAAAAGTTTTGCAGGTGTGCAATACCATGCTAAATCAAGACCCAAAATCTTGTTTAGCATCTTTCCTAATTAAGCAGTTGATCCAATACAAGATTTAACTAAAAATGGAAAAAACCCTTGCCTTGTCCATAGTTTTGTTCACAAAAGTGCTTTCACTGGACTGCAAATCAAAAATAATCCCTTAATTATGCATAGTCTATCTCTGCAACCCTTCTTCTACTGTTTCTATCCTTCTATTCTTGTTTCCCTGCCCTTGGACTACTGTTCATACTCTTCCTAACTGCAGCATTACCAGGTAGATCATATGTGCATGCATATGTGTATACATACATGCATGCACAGGCACATGCACGTGCGTGTGTGCGCATGTGTGGGCACATTATTATAATTATAGTGATTTGCCTATACGCTTGGAAGTTTGGTTATGTGGCCAAAGGCCCAAGTGAAATCATTTGACCAAAGGATTAGAATTTATGGTCACTGGACCAAAGTATTAGATTGGCAGAATGACTAGCATGCAGGTTTGCTCCTCCTGAAGGATTATAAATCCTTCCATCATTGTTCTACTCAAGTATGACCAGTTTTTTGTTCTCTCTAGCATAAAACTATAATGCACATGGTTCTGGAAAGATTACTTCATCTTAATAAACTATTGTTGATAATTCCATCAAGTTAACATAACTTTTTTATACATAACTTTTTTAACATAATTTTTATACATCCAGATACCATAATCCTGTATATCTGTAATATTGCTCTAGGTTGGTGGTAGTCAACATTTTTGCTTGGTAGGTCAGATGGGCAGTGCTCAATCTGTCTGTGGGTCTGGTCTAGCAGGCACACGGGGCCCTGATCTTGCTGTGTGGAGAAGGGTGGGAGGTAGCCTGGCCCCAATCCAGCTATGGCTGGGGGGGAGGGGAGTGGGGCCAACCCTGATCCAGCTGCACAGAAGAGGGGGCATGGCCTTAGCCCTGATTTGGCCACATGGGGAGGGTTGAGAATCTGGCAGTGGGAGAGGGTGGCAGTATCGGTTGCTATTGCTTCCCCACCACTAAACTTCCAGATCCATGGGGAGCCCTGTGGGCCCCATATCATGGCTCTGAAGGCCAGATGTGGCCTGCAGGCAGGGGGTGAGCATCTGTGCTCTAGGTAATAAATATAAGAGCTTAAAAATGTTTTACTCATATTATACAAGTAAATGAATAATGGAAATATCAGCCCCAGGCCAATGTTTTAAATACAAGATTCTTCTAATAGTCATTTGCAGTATACTTTGTCATAACATCAAGCTACAGTCACAAGGATACTATACTGCACAAATTAACCTGCATCTTTACTGTTTTCATGTAAAGTAGGATCATAGGAAAGTAAGACTGGAAGGAGCCTTACCAGTCCCCTTCTTCAAGGCAGGATAATTCCTGATTAAACCATCCCAACCAAGTGCCTGTCCAGTCTGTTCTTGAAAATTTCCAGGAATTCCCAGGAGAGAAAGCTTCTCTTATCAGCCTGTTCCAATGCTTGAGCACCCTCATAGTCAGAAAACTTCTCCTGAAACCAGCTTCTCCTGTGAAGTGCTCCATCTGGGGAGAAATAATCCTCAACACACTTACAGGCTTGGTGGTGCTACACTTGCCAGCACCACAAGTGAAAAAGATTTGGGGTGTCATGACAGACCACAGAATGAACATGAGCCACCGGTGTGATGCCATAGCTGGTGGAGCAAACAAAACACTGGTATGCGTCAACCAATGCATCTCAAGCAAGACTAAGGATGTCATCCTCCTTCTCTACTTAGCCTTGGTGAGACCGCAGCTGGCGAACTATGTCCAGTTCTGGGGGCTGCACTTCAGGACGGATGTGGAGAAGCTTGAGAGAGTCCAAAGGAGGGCCACACACATGATTAGTGGTCTGGAGAACAGGTCATATGAGGAGAGGCTGAAAGACATGGGACTGTTCAGCCTGGGGAAACAAAGACTTACAGGAGACTTGGTGGCAGCCCATAAATATATAAGGGGCATACATCAGGGCCTGGGGGAGCATCTGTTCACCTAAGCACTCTAGGGGAAAATGAGAACCAATGGCCACAAATTGCTTGAAAATTGCTTCAGATTGGCCATAAGGTGAAACTGCTTTATGATTCACGTGCCATGGGTCTGGAATAGGCTTCCCCCAGAGGTGATACAGTGACTTTCCCTGGAGACCTTTAAAAAAACATCTTAACGTGCATCTTGCTGGGGCCATCTGACCCTAGCAGTCTTTCCTGCCCAAGTGCAGGGGGACTGGACCTGACAATCTCATGAGGTCCCTTCCAGCCCCTAATATCTATGAATCTTCAACCTAAATTTCTCCTGCTGCAGCTTGAGGCCATTTCTCCTAGTCCAGTCTCCAGTGGTCACAGAGAAAAGCCCATCTCTGCCCTCTCTATAATTCCCCTTCAGATATTAGAAGACTGTAATCAAATTCCGCCCCCCCTCCCCGGCTTTTCTTCTCCAGACTTGAATAACCCTATTTATTTTAGCCTTTCCTCAGAGGTTGTGCTGCTTAGGCTTCTAAGCATTTTTGTTGCTTTCTGCTGGACTTTTCCCTATCTTTCATGAATGGTGGGACCCAGAACTGGACACTTTGAGCTCTATTCAGAAGCGAAGCCCCTGAATAGAGCTCAAAGATCACTTCCCTTGATTTGCAAGTGGCACTCTTGTTGATACAGCCCAGTATACTCTTAATCAGAAAAAACCCAGGAAAGCACTTCAAGTAAGAGTGAGCTTTTTTCACTTTTAAGGAAAGAATTCACATAAAATTGCCAGCTCTTATTACTCTCTCTCATGAGCAGCATGTCAAGATCATTTGGATTTAATTAAGCCACTGCTCTGCAGATACAATTTAAATACAAACAGACTCTTCAGATATGGACAGAAGTTTCACATAAACTGGTTTAAATGATCACAAATTGGCTTAAACCTGTAACATAACAGAAGTTCAGTGAACATAAACCAATTTCAAAAGGGCTGAAACTGGTTTAAGATGAACCTGGTTGAATGTAGAATCAGACTTAACTGATTTGGGTCAAACAGGTATATGAAACTTCTGTCCCAGACCCCTTCTTGGTTCAAATTAAATCAGTCCCCTAGTATCCCAGCGTGCTTTCCAGTTCTGGGATGGGTTGTGCTGTCTGCTCCAGCAGAGAAGTGGGGGCGGGGGCGAGGCAGGGACTGTCCCCTCCCCACTACTCCTGTCAAACCCCAGCTGGGGTCTGGCCCCAGGGAGCGGGGTTAAAGTTCCCTTCCCCTGAGTACAAAGCTGCCCTGCCTTGCTAAAAACTTACTGCTGCCTGCAAGTGTGGACCACAAATCCCAGAGGCACCTGGAAGCAGGAAGAGGAAGTGGTGAGTGGTCTGCAGAGTCCTGCTGCTCTGATTCTGGATTGCAAATCCCAGAGACCTCAGGGGCAGCAGGAGGAGGAAGTGAACACACAGCCCATGTTGGCTATGTGCCAAAGAGCTGTGCTTTAGCATCACCCCCAGCTTATGGCCTGAGCCACTGCAGGCACGTGGCTGCATTTCCTAAATGAAAAGTGAATGTCTGTCCAGTTGTTTCTCAGTCTAATCTCTGCAGTTTAGACTAACCTGCAAAGACTAAATCAGTTCAGCCTCGGGCTTTTTGACTGTCTGTACTTAGCCTTCATATCACCTCCCCAGAAGAATTTCACATTAAATATTTAAGCATAACCATTATTCCCTTATTCCTAGTACTGGTTAATCTACCCTACTAAGACTGCTGTTAAAGAAAAATTGCTAGTCTAGTTATAAGCAAAAAAATAAACTATTGCATTTTGTCTTTTTTATTGTCAGTGGCTTCTATAATCAGTTGTAGCTCCCTCTCAAAATGCCACAGGAAATTCAAAATCAAAGAAAGAGAAGAACAATCAAAAGATAATTGCCAAAAGTCCTCTTTTCAACAAAACAAAAAAAAATCACAGGTATCTCACATGATGAACAGTGAAGCATTCCACAGTGATTTCAGCATTGGAAAAGACGGAAGAGATTTGAGAAAATTTTTAACCCATCTAGCCCTTTTGACTTTTTTTAAACTGACCCCCATCTGTTTTCTGGGTGGGTAACGTGTGTTAGGAATTCTGGAGCTGAGCCAAAATGCTCTGATATTAACATAATATTTTCCCTTTGCAATTTCATTAGGGAAGACTAGAGCAGGGCTCTAGAGCTGTTTGTATTTCAAAGCACTCGTGAAAATGTGTAAATGCATCACTTGTTATCAAGTTGCTCCTAAAAGAAATGTAGTTCTGCGTAAGTTAAGTCTTAAGCTTGAGTAAATCCTCTGAAATAACACAGGTGGGTTTCATGGCTAATCCCATGCTTTCTGGTCCACAAATAGGCACCAGCAGAGCACAAAGACAAGGAAGTTTTTTGTGTATTTTGTGATGACTGCATTGATGAAATATAGTGAAAGATGAATCTGTATGTTTCTTAGCTTGATTTCACTATCTGACCTAAGGCACTGACAAGAGAAAAATGCCCTAACATCACTTGTGTATACTTTATGATTCCTTATATGGTTTTCACTTTGCATTTTCTGTTTTTTTCTAAGGAGTCCTGATAATTTAGTTTGCAGTCCTATATTTCAACATTAAAGAAATATAAATAGGCATTTGTTCCTTCAAGTTCTTCTGCCATTTTGGCTTGAGTCACTAAGTTCAGTCTTTATTTTAGCATCTAAATATCACATGGATGGCACATGATAACCTCTCAACCTCTTTTTCAAAGGGTGCCTTGAGTCTAATGAGACACCCCTTTTAAGACTCAAGGCACCCCTTGAAAAATGGCAACTCTTAGTTTTCACTCTGTTTTTTGACTACAGAAAAAAACAATAGAGCAGTTTTTGGATGCAAAGAACTTAGAGGCTAGGGACAAACATTCAAAAAGCCTGAACCTGAATTAATTCAATCTTTGTATGTTGGTCTAACCTGCAGAGAGTGAACCAATTTGCAAGTGGATAAACGTTCACTTTTGATTCAGGAAATGCAGACACGTGCCTGCAGTGGCTTAGTTTAGAAGCTGGAGGGGTGCTAGTGAGCCTTTCCTTCCCTTCTACAGTGCTCAGCTGGGGTGGGGGATGTGACCAGGCCCTCACAGGATGTGTTGATTAGGGAGGGGTTTAAACCCCCACCCTGGCCTGCATAGTCCCCAGCCAGGGTGTGCCTGGAGGAGGAATGGGGGAGCAGCCCTCACCAGACCTTTCCCCCTACTTTACTGGTCAAGACCCTGGCCCTCAGCTAGCACTCTAGGCAAAGGGGATATGGAAGGGAGGACTGCTTGTGTAGAGTGCATGCATCTGTTAATGATACTGAACTTTTCAATCTTTCTCGCCCTGCTTCTTCATACTGTCTGCAGCAAACTGACAGCGCTCACAGGTCCCACGCATTGCAAACCAGGTCATTTTGCACACCTCTCTCTGTCCCCTCATGAACACTGTCAGATTGTGGCTTTTGAAGCAAGACGGCAGGGAGCCTATCAGAACACAAAGCTTATCAGCACATCAAGATAACAAAAAACCAGCTTTTTCCAAGGCATTTGTAAGGAAGAATGGAGGGACATTACCAGCTGACCTGCTGATTAATTCCAAAAAGCCCTAAGCAGACACCATTTTATCTGCCTTTGTTCCAGTGAAATTGGAAATGCACACACATAGACACCTTGCAGCATTAGCTAGCATGGGGGGGTGGCATGACTGTGACCAGATGTTGACTGAGGTCTGTGCCGCTGTGGTCCATGGTGTGGGAGAGGGGAGGAAAGAAGGAGGGATCCCTGCTTGAGCAGCGAGTGCTGTGCCTGCAGTCTCCACCTCCTCAGCCAGCCGGAGCTCTGGCTAGGGAGGAGAGGGGTGGAGCCAGCCCTGCTTTCTGGATCAGACAGCCCAGCCTGGGGCTGAAAAGCATGCTGGGATACTGGTTTATTTTAAACCAGTTTTGGCTGTTTTGAAATTGGTTTATGTTCACTGAACTTGCGCTCTGTTGCAGGTTTAAACCAGTTTCTGATCACTTCAACCAGTTTATATGTAACTTCTATCCCTAGCCAGAAATACTGCCACAAGGCAGGACTTGGTTTACCTAACAGACCAGCCACAATCTATAGCCCAGTTTATGTAATGAGCAATTTCATTATAATATATGCTGTCACATTACGTGAGGTAGAAGGCAGTGGTTCACAATAGGCTTGAAAGTAAAACCCTACAGACAGATGGATAGACACTTTAAGTCTTTTACATGCTGAACAATTTTTACACTTGAGGACAACCAGCTAATAACCCAAAACTGAATGGTTTCCTTAATTCTGCCCTTTACTTCCTTCCCCCAGGCCCCCCAGCGCTGCTGGTGCCCCTTGCTCCCCAACCACAGCTCCTGCTCTCCCAGCCCTGCTGGAGGAGCCCCCAAGCTGCCAGGGCTATGGGGCCCTTACCTGCAGGAGTTGCTCTCCAGGCTGCCTGGCAGCCCTCCCTGACCCCTGCATGCTGGAGCTCTGCCAGAGAGCTCTTTGCAAAACTGCAAAATCCACGGGTTTCTCTGCTTAAATCCACCTTTTGCCTCTGGTACAAGGTAAAAGCCATGATTTTCTCCATTTTTCCCATGGGAAATGGAAAACCCAGATCCCTGTTAATAACTAAACAAAATCTGAAAGCCACTTGAAAACAACTCTGATACATTTTTACAGAAATGAGGGAGAATTGGGGAGTCTACATTCATAAGAAACAAATGACAAAAGCCAAGAAAGGTTCTCTGTCAAACGCAGTAGTCTACTGCTTTATTGGCATTGAAACTGTTTTAGGCAGTGACAAGTGGTTTTTTTTTCAGTATTCCCTCATGTCACAAGGTGAAAAGAAATAAATTTAAGATCTTCCACTGAAGGTTTAATATCCTAGTTTAGGGCTATCCAACTTCTCAGTGTCTGGGGGCTGTATGCCCTGTGGGTCACACCAGCAGGAGCTTGCACCAGTGGGAGCCGTGGATCCCAGGGGCCACATACTCCCCAACTGCACCATGCACCCCCTCCCCTGCCTTTCCACACACCCCTTCTGCTGCACCAGACACCAAAAGGCTCCCCCACTGCTGCTCCTCTCGCCCCCCACGACCCTCACTGTGCTACGTCACGTACCCAGGCACCTCTCTGTTGCACTGTGCATTTCCCCATCCCCACCAGTTGCTGCTCCTGTCACCACCTTGCTGAACTGCATGCCCAGGCACCCTGATGCTCACTTCTAGCTTCCCAGCTGTAAGCTCCCACACAGTACTGCACCACACACACCCAAAGCTTCATTCTCCCCCAAGCACTGACAGTTGTGTCATGCTGCACCTGGCTACCATGTGGAGCAGGCGCAGGGGCTGGAAGGGGGAGCTGGAGGGAGAGGGAGTCTGAAGCCACTGGCTACTGCTGCAGCTGGAGCAGCAGCTGGGTGGGAGCGTGGGGGCTGCAATTTAACACCTAAGTGCTGCATGTGGCCTCTGGGCTGCCAGTTGGTCAGCCCTGGTACAGCTGATATAGAAAGAAATTCCAAGATCTTATTAATAAAAGGCAAATGCAAAACACTTGTGGCGGTCGGGTGAGGGAGGCAGGGAGGGGTGGGGAGATAGGGAATTAGCTTGTAGGTGTTTCATCATTCCTATAGCACAGAAGAAATGAGCAAACACAGTAAGAACCAGTGACTAAGTAAACTTGAACAAAAACAACAACATTGTAGAACAAAAATAACAAAAAACTCAAGTCACGGGCAGTGAACTGCAAATTCTGACTGTGCCAGCAGGCAAAATAAGCCAATTCCTGCTGTGTATTATAGCACAATTTGTTGTACCTTTAATTGGGAATATCATTGTTGATCTGATTTAAGTGCTTTGAAAACTAGACTTGAAAAACAAAAGGGGGGGACAAGGATTGTTTATTTAGTTGCTAGTAGTGACTAAGAGGGAGTCCAAAATGAAGGAAAGGCAAAAAAAAATTAAGACATGAATATTAATATTTTTTTTTACCTTGTCCAAGTGCTCAGACTTAGGCCAGCTGATTGGAGTTTGTAGGAGATGGCTTCTAGCAGAGGGGGAAAAAGGTGCAGCATCTCTGATAAGCAAAACTACAGCTTTTCCATTGGGGTGATCTATTTTTAAAAGGGAATGTAAATTAGTTTCCCATTGGTAAGACAGAATGGCAAGGAATCCTTTAAGGACCCTGATAAAGGTTGATGAGAAGTTTTGGTTTACAGGGCTTATTTCAGATGTTTTTTACTGTAAACCTGGGATTTTGTCCCAATCTCAGTAACTTCTTAGTACTCTTTCTTAAGCAGTGGCCACAGGTGTGCTCATGTGGCGCTGGGAGTCCAGAGTAAAGAGCAGAGGCTTTGTATCTATGTCATGAGATATATAATACTTTAATTTTCTGAGGCACTTGCTTCCTTCTCAAGATTCCAGCTTGAATATATTCAAAATCCTGAGCTACCACAGAAGCACAACAGGCCCAGGCCTGTCAGACCTGTTAGTCCCAGCCTTTAAAGTAAGTTGGATTTTGAGGACAGCCAAAAGCCTGGACATGAGAGGCTAAAAGAAGGTAGAGAAATGTTGCGGAGATGGAGCCTGAGGAGAGAGCTGAAACCACACCTGACAGTTAGGAAATCAAATCTGGAAGGAAGAGAGATGGAGAGATAGAAAAAGAGAGATGGAGCCTGATAAAGCAGCAATGTACCCAAGCCTTTCAGTTTGGTCATCCTGGCACTGAAAAAAAAAGCACTGATGAGGCAAACTGTCTTGTTTTGTTCTTTTCTTTTCTTTTCTTTTCTTTTCTACTGAGCTACTTACTTCCAATTGGTCCAATAAAAGCGAATCTATCCCACTCATAGATTTCTTGGACCATCACAACTGCCCAACAGCTATTAGTTTAATTTTTTGCAGCCTAAGGACATATCCATGTAAAATCTTTAACAAGTTAGTGCCTAGTTGAGCCAACATCTTATTAGTTTAGCAAGGGGACTTTTCCAAAATTCTCAGTATAAAGAAGAGCAATAAAATTTAAACCTAGTTAGTAATTAAAGCTGCTATAAATAGCTTTTTGTCCTTGGCAGTCTGTGTTCCTGCCAACTGGTTCTACCTGCTATTTTTTTGTTTTTGTTTTTGCTGTTGCTTGAATAGGATCCTCTTCTGCTTGTGTAAATGGTTTAACCTGTCTTCCTTCTTCCTAGCTATCTCTGTAATAAATAGGTCATCCCAGACAGTATTTCACCATGAGCTGGTTGTGCTGCTCATCCTGGTATTCACTGTACTTTTTCTTCATGACTCAAGCTTTGTGTAGCCACAAGCTGACTTTATTAGTTGTAAATGATTAAAATACTATGTTAAAATGCACAGTTAAAAGTGTGTAGATTATTTTGTAGTGGACATTAGGCTATCTCAGTATTGGTGATTTATTTCTTCATACATATGTAAAATCTTAAGTAGATGCTAAATCAAATAGCAAAATTTCTAGTTGTCTAATGGTACATGTTTTAAGGAGCCACTTTTTCAGAATGGAAGAAATGAAAAAACATATACTTTTGGCATTCCTTAAAAAGCTGTCAAGTACTGACTGTCCAGTGTTGACATTAGATTTTAGGAGCCCAGCCCTTATACCTTTGTTCCAGGTGGGCAAAACCCTCAGACCAACCACACCACCTGCCAGTTGACAATAGGCATGTTTATTGATACCGAGTGATAACAAAAAAGCAACAGTACAAACAACCAAGCAATTCTACATCTACTAATCCTAGGGCTGTCATCAGAGTCAAAGTACATCTGGTCAAGATGCAGGCACCACTGTGAGGCTCTCTTTTAGGTGTCAGCAGTCTGGAGGTGGGATGCTGAGGCCCACAGCCCATCTCCATTGGGGTGCATGAGATGGGCTGGTAGTATCCCCTCAATCCATGGTGGCCTCAGGGACCCTTCCCAGGGGATGGGGACCCTTCTCAAAATAGAGAAGGAGGGACCCTTTGTTAATCTCAGTTCACTGCTTTTGTATTCTCCTTCCCCCGTGATGACTCCTGCTGACTCTTCATCCGTGGCTATCTCTGGTTGGCTGTTTCTCTGCGGTCACATGTCCACGTAGCCTTCTGGGCCTCCTCCTAATTCGGCCTGTTCCCTCAAAACTCGGACTCAGCTCCCCCTGGAGCTCTGGGGCCTTGTAGCTGGTGTCACTTACCTTGTGTTATGGGACAGTATGGTATATACTACTTTGGTTTCCATGCTGTGCGTCCTTGTGGTGTTAGACAACCTGTCTGCCTTGAAGGCTGTGATCTCATGTTATGGCACGCCCCACCTCAATTCTTGGGTTGTGTCCATCCATTGGCCTTGTTGTGTTAGATAGCCCGTCTGTTTTCAGGGCCATGAGAAGCTGTGTGCGCATCTCCCAAGCCCATCTTGAACCCTTATAATGCATATATCTATACCTATAAGCCAATTCCCAAAAAACAGGCCTTTAAATGCTATTTTTAAGCCAACATCTAGGTGGTAAGGAAATTTTGACTTGGGTATTTTCTGAATCTGAGCACTTCTCTTTACAATGCTGTAATTCTTTTGAAGTTCTTTGGTTGTATTAGAGAATGTCTCACAACTAGAGAAAAATATTATTCTCGATTGTCTCTATTAATTTCATTGTTATGGGCAAATGCTAAGTCTTTTGCCTCGCATTGAATTATTTTGTTTGTTTGTTTTATACAAATCTATACCAGAAGAGTTGTCTAGAAATAAATCTCATGAGCATCTGACAAATGGTGTTTGTTCTGTATATGTTTCTAATCTGTTGTCTTATGCATGTTTGTTATTATGAAGAGTTGTCCTGGGTATTTCTAAAGCAATCCCTTTTTCTTCTTCCATTACTATAGAGAATTATTTATTTATAGATCCGTCCCGCGTGTTTCTTGGTTTGGAATGTTCGCAGTTGGAGTATAACCATTTATAAAGCTAATGTCGAGTATCCAAATAAACACATTCCTTTGGTTTACCCTTCAAGTTGCAAGTCATTTTTCCAGTGTGGTGAATGCTGTTAAGTCATATGTCCAAGAAAGTATTTTTGGAACTGTATTCAGAGTTCCCCAAAGAGGCAGTGATGCTTTTAGCTGTAAGTAAAAGCCAGACCAACACAATTTTATTTGACCAAAAAATGTATGCTGCCATCTCAGTGTGGGATGCAGTGCCGGATCTGGATAGGAATTCAAAGCTCCCTGTTTCAGAGAGAGATAGTAAGTTATGTCTGACCTGGTATCTAAAATTGCATGTTGTCTCCCTCAATTAGGTGCAGTCCTCCAGATGGAGCGATATTAATAGTTTCAACACTGATTAAAAGCCCTCATATTCAGTATATTAGATTCTGTTTGTATGGTTTTCATCTTCAGTTGTACTCAGGCTTTATTAACTTGGTATCATAATATTTAAAAATATATTCTGTACTTTTTCTTACAGACATTGTCCATTGGGGTACTTGATATCTTTGGATTTGAAGATTATGAAAATAACAGCTTTGAACAATTCTGCATTAACTTTGCTAATGAACGCTTACAGCACTATTTTAACCAGCACATCTTCAAACTAGAGCAGGTAAGTCTGTCAGTATTGACTCCATGCTTCTACATATGACATATTGCACTTTGTTTGGTTGAAATTCTTGAACTAACATGTGGCAGAATTAGCTTATAAGTCTTCCTGGGCTGTCTTCTAACAACTGTTCCATCCATCTAAGGACAGCAGGTCTTTTCAGGCATGAATTCTAGTTTGATCAGATGGACCACTTCAAGAGGTACAGAGGTGAAGGTAACTTTATACTACATGTCAGGGTTAGGGTTTGTTGAGAGAAAAAAATCCTATGCGACTTGTCCTAGCAGAAGACTTGCAAGACATCTACATGGTCAGCTATTCTTACCTTCACATTGTACAAGTATCTGTATTCATTCTGCTGAAAGGATTCTGCAAACAGTAGTTCTTTGGTAAGGAGAGGCTAGTTATTAGTGTTGTCTATACCCCTTGCTCTTCTTGAAGCCACATTGCTAAAAAGAATCCCATTGTGAGGTTCTGTGAACCTGCCTATACCAAGAAATTGGAAAATGTATCTAGGTTCTATTAAGCTTATCTGTAAATAGCCTTCCTATTAGTACCTAGCCCACTGTGGAAGAATTAGGCTTCAATTTATGGATTAAGCTTGAAGAGGTATTATTGTATTGGAAGATGCATGATCTCCAGTAGCAAATATTTCAATGGACATATTCAAAGCCTCACAATTAGTTATTTGATTCCTGTTATGCTGAAGTATAAGAAAACTGCTGTGGAAGATTTCTTGTGGAACAGGTATGGATGCTCCCTTCTGCCTGTAGATTCTGTCTTCACAGTACTTGCAACAGGCTGAAAATACCCCTGTGAAAGTTTTTGGACTCGTCTTCTAGAGAAATACCAGAGGACTTTTCTATTACGGCGCTTTTTGTCAGTGATTGTTTGTACCTTTAATGTTGTGGAATGCAACTGAAAAGATGCCACCCAGATTTTCCTTCACACTTTGTAACAGCAAGCATGACTTGGACAAAGAGTCCAGCACAAGAGTGATATGATGTTTAGGTGTGTTATATAGTGATGTCTGGGTAAGATTCATTATAAAACTTGGTAGACAGTCAGCTGAGAACTTTTTCTTTTTAACATAAACCTTATTCTATCTACTTCCAGCTGCTTGCAGCTAATCACTGTGGGTGTGCTCTGGCACTCTACCTTCTCAAGATTGCAGACATGATGCCTCTTGTAAATACAGCTGTCACTGTACCGTATACTGAGAGAATGTTTAGGATTGAAGCAGACTCAGAGATCTCACTAACAGATTTTCATCTTTGAGCCAAATGTACAAATGAGGAAAATGAAACTCAGGATACTGTTGAAAGTTTTGTGGGGAGGACGAGGCAAAAAGGGTTAAATGTTGGATTTCTGCCTTGAACAAAGACTTGCTAGTTAATCTTGCTTGCTTGCTTGGACCCAAGTGTTCTAAATTACTAAAGAAGGCTTGGCTTATGATGATTCATGATAGTCTTGGAATATGCTTTACCATATGATAAGCCTGGGTGAAATATACTAATCGAGCTGTAAAACACAGTCACATAAATCCTGCTCTGTCTTTGTTGCCAAAGCCTTAGATTTAAAATTATAGTGACCTTTTTCTGGCAGCAAGCCTTTGCCCAGGAATCATAACTTAAATGGAGCCTACCCCATCATTCAGGAGAGAGATTTTTCCACCCATCTCCCCAGATGTGGTTCTCATTCTTCTACCAGGCAAGTAGGACCAAGTTTCCACCATTACATTCACTAATTTCTTTTAGTAATTAGCAGCTGTTGAAGTGTGCTCCCACATCTGTGCAGGATTACCTTCTCCCCAATTAACCAGGTGTGTTAAACCCCATGTTCTGACTTTGTCCTGTTTAAGTGAGTCCTTTTGCATGACAGAGAAGAGTCCTGCTGCTGCATCATTCACCTGGCACTCCATGCCTCTCCACCAGGAAAAATAGGTTTTTTGTGCATTACACTATTGGTAACATGTATACCCAAAGATAAAATAATAAGTACAAGAAAAAGGTATGGCAGGGTGGCACCTTAAAGGCTAACTGGTTCAAAGGGGCATGAGCTTTTGTGAGCAGCAGCCTACTTCATCATGCTAGGAATAGACTGGAAATCTGTTCCTAGCATCGGACAAAGTAGGCTGTTCTTTACAAAACCCTTATGCCTCTCTGAACCATTTAGTCCCTAAGGAGTCTCTCTGCCCTACTTTCTACCATAAATAGGAAGGTTTCTAGATCTGTTTTTATATACCAACAACTCTCTGCCATTTGCTCCCTTTTTTTTATCAGCAATGATGAATTTTTTTTTAATTTAAAAATAGGTTCTACAGTTTTCATTTAAAATGTATTGCCGTAGTTATTAACTGTAATGAAGTAAAGGACCATAAATATGCTACATCCTTGACAACTGTATATAGCTCTGAAGGTCCTTGTATTTTCTTATCTAAAGCACCTTTCTCTCTTTCTGCTGAGGTCACTTTTATACTTCATTGGTACATATTAGGCTTGTACATATTTTATTTTTATCACTGTTAAAAAGAAAAAATAAAGATCAGCCATTGACTGTTCCAAACCTTGGTTCAAGGTTCTCTTTCCATTGGAGATGGGTATAGCTTGTGGGTGCCTTTTGAAAGATGCTGTAGTCAGCTGTATTCTGTGTGACACGCAGAGAAATAATAAACTGCAGAAACCATTGATTTTTCTATTTGGCAATCTGCCATCATAACATTGTTCACTTTTTTTTGTTTTTTTACAGAAAGCTTTTAAGTACTCAAACACTGTCTTAGAGTAGGAAGATTCCAAATTAGAAAAAGTGAAGTAAAATATGACTCCAGTAATTATCAGATGAAGCACTGTTTGCTTTGGCTGTGCTGCATTTCGGGCTAAGGAGTATTTATAGTGTAGGATCTGACTCCAATTTCACAGGAATACCATTTGCCACCAGCATGTTAGGAGATTTTTCAAAACAATTAATGGACTGCTAATATCTGGATTTATCTTCAGGTAACTGAATTGTTAACGTGTTAATTTTGGTTTTCCATTATTCAAGGAGAGAGTGTGGACATGTTAAGATGGCATAAATGCGCGCAGCAAGTAGAAATGGAACAAAAATGCATGAATGAAAAAGCATGGGGTGTACGGGGATGAATATGGGGCATTGGGAGGTGCAGTGGTACAGTTGCATTTCTATTCAGGCAGTGCCGAGAGAGTCTATTGACTTCAAGGCTCATTGTCATATCCCTGATTCCTGTTAATCTCTCTCTACTGTATACATGCAGGTGTTAACAACCCTCTCTTCTTTTTAATCCTCTTGATGTTCCATTATTCAAACTATTCTTTCTTCTGCAATTTTGTTATCTGTTAGCCATTCCTGGTAGTGTCTCTGTCTTCTATTTTACAGCCCTGCAGACTGTTTTCAGATCTACCGAAAACCTTAACTCAAGTGTGGCAATACTAATTTACGTGTAGAAATGACCGACCCGTGAAATATTGGAAGCATTGTCAAGATGTTAAAGAAGGCTAGATTTTGTTTTGTGAATCTGAATAAGAAGCATGAATTTAACTGTAATGACTGCAGGACTAACGACACTATCTTTTGCCCTTTTTCACGATTTTTGCCTAGTTTGTTGTATTTTTAAAAACTGTTATATATAATCTAGTAGATCAGTCTGTGTTATAATTGTTATAGTGCTAGCCCTCTAGTATAAGAGTAAAGCATTTATTTTGTCTTTTAACTGGAGAACAGTAAGTTGTGTCTTATGCAATTATGTGCCACACCTCTCTTTTCAAAATTGTCAATATGCCCATGGGGGTGTGCATGTGGCAGGGGGCAGCATTTAATTTGGAAAATTAAATGCAAAATTTACTTATTGTGAGATCTATCAGTCTGTGAAATTAACACAGTTCTTGAAAGATTTCTTGACTCATAAGACTTTATTGGATAAAGCCCTAAAATATATTTTAGGAAACAGTCTTCCTTTGAGGTGATGGTATAATAGAATCACAAGACTCTTTCAGCTTTCTGTTACAACTGATTGGGTTCCGGCCCAGTAGACGCACACAAAACATGATCTGATTTTTTTTTTTTTTTTTTTTTTTGTATTATTCTTTCTCTTGGGTTTCTTCTGAAGCATAACTCACTCGAAAAATGCGGCCAGGAAGCCCACTAGGAGCTTTTATTGCTATTGATTTTTTTTTTTTTTTTTGGAAGATACTCAGACGCTACACAGTGACAGTATAAAACCCTAAACTAAATAATTTTGTGTCACTGTCTTCTCCTTTCTTAAAAGGGTGGAATATCTAGCTCATAATTGTTCTAAACTTGACCTACCCAAGGGTCTGATCTCAGCAGCAGTAGTTATAAGGGAGGAGTTTTCTATTCCTAAGTGTGGCTGCTAATTCGGTAGGGATAACAATTCAGAAACAAACCGAACTATAGGCTCCTTCTATTTTTCACTTAGCCTCACCTCAGTAACTGACTGATTGGTAGAAATGGGGTTCAGAAGGAGGAGACCAAAGTAACTGTTCCTAGACATTCTGGGTACAGGTGGACACCTGCCTACCTTCACCTATGCTGGGGTTAACGGGAAGCCGTTTCGGGACATAGGCAATGATTGCCGTAAATAAGGGACAAGGGAATCCAAGTAGAAATGGAATCAAGGCATATGGTGCTGATTAGAAGGAGAAAGACAAATTGATTGGAGAGAAAACAAATTCTGAAACAGTCTGGGAGTGACAGGGAGGAATAAAGCAGGCAGATCGAGAAGAAAATGAAAATGCAGAAGAGCTTGGGAAGAGAAAACAAGGGAGACATACAGTGCTAAATTTTAGTTTTATTTTATGCACAGATTCTTGGTAAAAACAGATATAAATTATTTTGGAAGCTTGTAAATGTGAGAGTGGGGTGGTCTGCATAACTCTAGTTGGCGTAACTGTGTGCGATTTATACAGGGTATGCCAGATGTTTTACAACACAGGCTTGTGCCATGCCACCCTGTGTTTTGTTTATGCAAGAGATATGGAAGAGAACTCTTTTGAAATTTATATGTTGAGATTTAAGAAGAAAATATATAATTGCTATTGTGTACATCTGCCCGGTAAGGCCAGGAGGCATCTTAGGATGTCTCTACATGTGCAGGTAAAGGTGTGATGGGGTCTAATGCACAATCCACTCAGTCACCTTTGCTGTCATACTACACGTGCATGGCAGGAGGCATGACTGGGATTGCAGATTAGAGCTCATCACACTTCATTGCTGTTGCAGGGGGAGTCCAATCTTGGGTTCCCCTTGCATTGGCAAGAATCAAGCTCCTGCAGCTAGAAGCCCCCTGAGCTGATGGGGCTTCCAGCCAGGGGTGTACCCCATGCACCTCCATGGCTGGGACTCTGCATCAGCTGCAATTTGTCAGACGCAGGGACACACCACACCTCCCCACAGCCGGGAGACCATAGTCTGTGCCTCCGCAGCTGGGAGATAGCAGCTGCTGCAGTCTCCCAGCCACAAGGGTGTGTGGGGCCCCCCCATGTCTGGGCTCTCGGGCACCGGTGGCTCACATGTCGTTCTCCCCCCCCCGCCCCCAGCGCATTAATTGGCTGACAAGGCTTCTAGCCATAGGGGCCCCTGGCTTCATGCATAGTGGCTTGATAGGAAGAAACCCCAAAACTTTTTATTTCACATATTTTGTGGAATAACTTTGTAGCTTATTCCTTTTTCTGTCACTCCATTAATTGATTGAATGTGTGGCCAGGTGATCACGTAAGGTGTGATTAACTGGTTGATCGCAACTTAAACTGGTTGAGCACAACTTAAATGTAGCTGTAGTGTCACAAATCCAGATGTACTACTCAGAGGAAGAACCACAAATTGTATAAAAAATGTACAGGTCTTTAAAATGACCCAAGTGGTTTGATGTAAATGGTTCTTCAGTGGATAATGATGTTTTGATTTTAAGGCTTGATATTCTGGGACTTTCCAGGGTTCACATGGAAATGCTACACGTCATCTTCGAAAGGTGGGAGGACCCTTTAAAAATTTTGACGCTCCCATTTTTGGATCGTATGAGTCACAAGATATTGTCTACACTACACCTCTAGGAAGTGTAATTTTTAAGGGCAATTCCACATTTGCTTAGCTATTTAAAATTAGCCTCTCATGATAATGTTGGTGTGGATGTGGAGTAGATGCAACTTATACCAGTATAGGCTGTTTTACTCCAGGATAAAGTTACTCTTTGGAAAGTCAGGAATACCTATACATTAGTGTAAATTACAGTCTTGTACAATTTGTATGTCCTCATCTAGCTAATTTCAGCCCAGGGTAGCCTTTTTTTTTTCAATCTGAGCAGGCCATTACTTGCTTCCCTGTGGCAAGGGTTGTAATGGTGCTAACTGCAGGGAGCGGCCTTTCTGAGTATTGGTTATCTGTTTAAAGCACCAGTTTAACTTTGCGTTAAACTTTTAACTTTGCGTTAAACTTTTAACAGTTTAACTATGCGTTGGCATACAACACTGATAGCATCAGTCCCATTCTCCTTGCTCAACCTTTCCAGTTCTGCAGCTCCTTTCCTGCTTCTGTCTTCTTGGCTCATTGTTTGATCGGTCTCTCACCTTTCCACCTACTACTCATTTCTGTCTGCTCCTGGCAGATATCACTGCATAAAATTGCATTTGTTTGGGCTTTGAAAGTTATTGCATGATTTTATTTACGTCTACAGATAGGGTCAGAAAACTCAGATTCCTGTGAGAGTAGCTTTTTAGCCTAATGAGCACATAGGCCGTAACCTTGCTCACTAATAGTAGAGGGTATCGCCCACAGCAGATGTTTAAATTATGGGTGAGGAGGAAGAGCATCTACAAGAAAGAAAAGATGAAACTAACATTAAAGTTTGAGATCTGTGTTTCAGCATTGTTTTGAGCCAGTACTAAAACAACAATATTTAATTAAAAACCTTGTAACCCTGTACCATAGGGGATTAAAATTACCATGCTGTGTAGCTACTTCTCACTTTTTTATGGGCCTGATCCAAAAATCTGCTGAAGTCAGTGGGTGTTCTCCCGTTGACATTAGTGGGTTTTGGATCAGGTCCTAAACAGTGTCAAAGCCTGTTCACTGAAACAGCTGTTGTAAATTGCATTGAGTTGCTGCCTTTTGAATAGCCACTAAAATAGTAACCTCTGATGTGAACGAAGTATAGCGAGGTGGTTTCATTTCCAGGCTAGCTGCCAACATTCAATAAGTGTTTTGAAAGTCTATCTAATTAGCTGCGTAGATGGTATTTGTCACCCACAAGAGATGCTGCTGGCTGATTCACTCCCACTGGAAAAATGAAACAAGCAATTGAGTGGTGTCTGTACAATTCTTTGCACTAACTAATTGTCAAGGCTTCTGCTGATGGCTTCTCCCTTTTCTGGTAGTGATTTTATGTCAGGTGAATGTTCAGTTCAGGCTCCTTGGAGAAAGCTCTGAAATGGGAATTCCCTATTTTTTGCACAGTTAACGTCATTACTCCAATAGCAGAATTTCATGTGAACCATATATCCCTGAAATAATAAAAAAAAAAGAAATCAGTAACATGCTGTCCTGAGCATGATTTTGTTCAGATTTCCTAGAATGCAAAACCATGATTTTCCTCACTATTTTTGGGGGGGAGAAGCCCGTCAGCTGCAGAAGTTCAGCAGATACCTCCTGCCATTGTAATATGTCATGAGCAACTCCAAGTCAGTTTGATGATGAGAGGAATAGAGCAGATCTCTAGATCTAAGCATTGTTCTTGTCAAGGAGAGTTGAGGCTAATGATCAAGTGGGTTATTTAAAAGGTGACAATCTATTTTATAGTGATGTTGATTGTTGATAGCTAGAATGTTACATAAAAGAAATATGCATACAAGCTGTTAATTGGAGAGTATTCCTTACCAGATAGTATTATTGAATACAGATTGGTTTATAAACCTGTCTGTAGACTGACTCTGTGTGTGTGTGTGTGTGTGTGTGTGTGTGTGTGTGTGTGTGTGTGTGTGTGTAAAATAATATCAAATGGCTGTGAATATAAATTTATTTTCTACTTAGACCTGGAACAATGAAGAAATACTTCATGAGCTCACAAGCAAAAGTATTGGCTACAGCTCTGGCACTCTTTTCTGGAACAGTTTCAGGAACTTGAGGCATGTGTGTCATCTGTGGCCTATAAACGCTTAGGATCAAACCAGCAATTGTAAAGACAGACATTGGCCCCATTCATTCAGGAGCAAGAACTCTGTCATAACATTTTCCCTATTTATGAATCCATCATATTAAGAAAAGGTTCTTCATTTCACAATTTTGGAGAAAAGATACGAGGATTCTGCTTAATCCTGTTCTTTAAATTGAGGGATAATTCATAATGACTGTCTAATGATCTTCATCCAAACATTCCTTCATGCTTGCATAAAGAGTGTAGGTGTCTGAATACCATTTGTGCCCATGAGAATTTCCCCCTCGCTCCCCCTGGCTTTCAGTAGAAGTTGGCACAAACGGCAGGAGCCCAGTTATAATTTTCTGTTTAGTACCTTTCTGAATGCATTGTTTATTTGGACACATTTGAAAACCAGCCAGCATTCTTTCAGAAATAGAAAAAAACCATTTATTTTAAAAACACATTTAAAAAAATAAGGTGATCCAGTGCCATCAAGTGACAAAAATATCAACTCCCTTCTACTCGCTTTTCCCATTCAGGCCAGCCCTTCAAAAATAACTGAAGCAAATAGACCTTAACACATCCTGAAGGTGATCAGACTCCAGGCCTGTCTCAGTATGGAGTGATTTTAGGAGACTTCTGGGATAATACTCTTCTTTTATATAGGACACATGGATTGTACGGGAAACTTTTCACTGTCCAGAGGGATGTTTCAGCAGGTATGGGGGAGTGTTGTTAGGGTCACAGTAGTCTGGGAAATATGTAAGAAGCAAGGGGGGGGGTTTGGGTTTGTTTGTTTTTGTGGTATCTTGGTCCAATAAAAGATGCTACAAAAAAAACCTCACTTGCCTCCAACGTAGACGGAAGTTTTAATTTATTAATTTATTTAATTTTAGCCATTCTTATCTAACGTCACAAATAACACTTTACTGTCACTGTAAGAGACTATGAAGTTTTTATTAAGCTTTTTGGAATTGTGCCTGTGAGAATGTTTTGTATCTCTCAGACCCCAGAAATACAAAACATTTATAGCGAGAGACGAAAAACAGGCCCTGCACTACCCGCATAACTTGCCACTGTAGGTCTCCACAGCTTATTCCAGGTTAGCTGTTTGTTGAAGGCAAACAGGCTGTTACTTGCTCCTAAATACCTAATAGCAAGGCCCTGTAGTAGATGTCTTACTCCAAGATAGTTGCACATCTGTCTGCTCCTGACCTTGGCATAACTTATATACCAAGATGTACAAATCTAATGCAAGTTGCACAGGTGTTTCTGCTGTCTGCCTTGTCATGTTAGCTTGTCAGGGTTGAGCCTCTCCTTAAGGATTTTGGAAAAGGTTCTTGTAACAGGTTGATTTTGTTTGTATAATTTCATACACAAAAGCTTTTGGTGCAGCAGCTTGGTTTTTTCTTCATGCTGCTAAAAGATACAGTTATGCCAAGTTTTAAGTGCAAGTCTCAGTCATGATCCTGGTTTGTTTGTGTGGGTCCTACACAACAATAGGGAGAAAGAAACATTTTTTAAAAAAAGAAAAAGATGAGATATTTAAAGAGGCATAAAACTGTCATGGTTAGTCAGCTGGAAACTGCTTTTAACACAGTCTCTAAATTGATTAGATCTTCAGTTGACAGTGTCCCTTTAAATCTAATCTACGGTTAATGATCTTCTTCTGGCTTTGCCAGATAGGCAGAAGCGCCAATCACGATACAGAATTATTTTGCAATGCCTCATCTGTCAGCGCTTACTAATGGATGCCTATTTTCTCAAGACATATGGTAACATTTCTGCAGAGCGGCAAGGAAGGATGGCATTAAATAAAAGGATCACTGTTTAGAAGGCTCCAGACAGAAGTTCTCTCTTTCCTGGGCAGGGTAGTATTAAATACAGCCTACCCATTTTAACTCTTCCTGTAAAGATTGGTTTTGTTTTAGTGGCACTCTTATTTAATTGTACAGAAAGCTATCTATCCCAATCTCAACCAGGGTGTCATAGCATCATGAGGTGCCGTGAGATCCTTTAAGGGTACCATATACTATTAGCACTATCGAGTGTGCAAACACTTACACATGTTTTACAAGATAAACCTAAAGATTTCAAATGGGAATCCACAGTGCCAAAAATGTTCTGGTCTGTTAAGGTTTTTCTGAGTCCTTTACGAGGAAGAATTGCTTTCTTAGTTTTCTGTACTCAAGAAATGAGTGAAAGCAAAGAGCTGGCCTTTTCTGAGGAGTGCCTTAAATATACGGAGGGTTGCACTGTGTCTAAGAAGGTTGAAAACCATTGATTTGTCCTAATGTCTGTACGCCTTTAACACACATTTGGAAACATAGTTTTTCTAAATCCGTCATTTCACCTAACAATGTCCAGTCACTATGCGCACAATTCTCCTTTCCTCGCAAACAATTGGGAAAGTGCATGAAATTTTCAGTGTGCCACAAAGGTCAAGAGATTTCAGCTCATTTAGATAAAAAATGGGGCATCAAAATAGAGGAGACTATGGGATTAATAGCAAGGCAGCAGCTCCCTCTATATTTAACAAATTCCTGCTGATGTGAATGGCAGCCTTACTGCCCAGGGAGTGACCTTGCATTTCAGGTGAGAAAGTCCTGAAGGATGGTCTCAATTAGGAGAAAAAAATCTTAGACTCCCACTTTGACCAGCCAGGCTCTCAGGTGCATAGAGGTTTATAAACCAAAACTGTTGCCTTAAATTCCAAATAAAAAATCCTGTGGTAGACCAGAGGTGGGCAATTATTTTGGGCAGAGGACTGCTTACCAGAGTTTTGGCAAGCTATGGAGGCATGACAGGCAGCCCAGGGCAGATGAATATTAATTTTCTAAATTTTTTAGGGGCCCCGTGGACTGAATAGAATGGCCTGGTGGGCCACATCCGGCCCCCAGGCTGCATTTTTCCCACCCCTGTGGTAGTCCCTTGGGTCTGATGTTACAGTAGATACAACCCACCAAGGGTAGGGTTACATACTGTTTTGGGGGTTGATCCACATCTATGTGATGTTCCTGTCCATTTCTGATGCGATAGCAGGTTGGTCCAGAGCACAATGCCATGGCTCTAATCATAGGACAAGGATCTTTGTGGGTGATTTATCTTTTAGTGGACCAGCTGCATAATCAGGAAGGATACAGACAAGCTTTCAGGTCTATACCCAAGTACCCTTCATCAGGTCTCACCATCACCCCAACACTACCTTTAATCATAGGCTGGGGCATGGGTTTTTTGTTGCTTTTTTATAAGTTTTATGATTTCTGATAATCTGAAGAATTGTCTTTTGTTTTTCCTCTCTTTGGCATATGTTTGGGAAGGGAAAATGTTTCACTTGACTATATAACCACGCTCCTCTGGTTTGTGTTTCATACTTCCCAGTTTTCACTTAAAGTCTCGTTGCTGGTTCTGTTTTTTGAGAGAATCTGATGCAGTTCTGTACATTTTCCTCTGGCAGTGTATCTTCTAATGTCATGGTTTTGTAGCAGTCGAGCTTGTTGGTGATTTTGATTTCTTCTTTCTGGGAGGCTAATAGATGGACATGCTACATTCTAGTCTAGCATCTTAAGCATTCTTTGGTGCTGAGCAGAACTGCTTGCTGCTCTGGCCAGGAAGTTGCAATTTTTTACCTAGAGTATCAAAATACATAGAAATGGATCATGACTTTGTTTGGATTTGCCAGTTCTTAAGCTATATGTGCTTTATGATGGAGGGAAAAATGCTGCTTTGGGAAAAATGGACCCAGAAGCTGAATGTTGTTTTTTTTCTAGGTATGTTTGTGATTCAGGATCCAAAGCAGTCTAAGGCTGCCATTACTCAGTCAGTAGTGAATGGTTACTTATATCTGTTTTAAATCTTTTTTCACTCTAAAAATAGTTCCTCTCCTTATGCTCAGGGTGCCCTTCATGTAATTTAGAATTGGTGTTTTACCATAAAGTATAGTAATACAATTTAATATATCCTGCAACATGTTATCAGGCAACACAGAATCTCACATTGCCCAATTCTTCCAAGTTGCCCACCTTTTTTACTCCACCATCAGCTCCATTACCCCTTCTTTAGTGTCCAGAGAAAATAAACTTTAAGGTATGCCCTGATCAAATTGGTCAATTTTAGATGTGGAGTGAGGGTGGGCAGAGGCGTAATAGAGCAGCGGCTATTTTTTTCATCTTCCCCACTCCAAAATCAGCAAAATCTCCTTCTTAGTTACACTACTGGACAAAACTCCAGAGCTGTTGGGCGGTGGAAGCTCTTGGTGTATAGCTAGGGGGCATGTACTTCAGCTGAGCTCAATTTTTGTGTTTTAGCACTAGAAGAGAAATGGTCTCCCACTAGAATTGTGTAATGCACGCCCTAAGCCATTTAGGACTTTATAGCTCCCCACCCAACGCCTTGAACATCCACCCATAAACCCATAGGAATCCAGTGGAGATCACAGAGCTGATAGTCACTGTGAGATACTCCTCTAACCCAGACAGGCTGCTGCATGGTGTATCAGCTTCAGATTCTGGATAACTAAAATATAGGTTAATACTGAGCACATTGCGGTCTACTTGCAGCCTAATCTTAGTTTGACAAAAACATGGGTAACTTTTGTAGGGTTTTTAACATCCATGTTGCTTATTGAGGCGTGCATGACCTGTATGGAAGAGATCCATACACACTAAGCACCTTGACACCATTATGAATGATAGCTGCCAGTGCATCACAGGATGTCTGAAGCCTGCCAACCTTAAACAGTGTTGGCAGGCTGGCAATAACTCCATCTGACATCAGAAGAGCAGTGGCCAGCAGGATAGAAGGACTGAGACAAACTGAAGAAGTGAGACACTCGTTGTGTGACCATCATGCAGCACAAAAACCTCTGAAGTCATGCAGGAGCTTCCTCACTAGCACCCAACCTGTCAATGTCACAGCCAGGGAGCCAACTACAGACTTGGAACAGAAGGGTGAAGAAAATACCTGGCAGTGAAAAAATGGACATTCCAGCAGCTGAGTCCTTACCGCCAGGGGCTGATGAACCATGGCAAAAGTGGCAAATCTCAACCACCTGCATACCGGAGTTGGACATGCTAAAGAACTAATGAAGAAGCGAGGCTATGCCACTGATTCAACCATCTGTGACAGTGGCACAGAGTCTGAGACAGTGCAACACCTGCTGCAGTGCCTGCTGCTTGAAGGCACATAAGCAGTGAAAGATCTTGCCAAGTACCATAAACGAGCGCCAGCATGTGTAACAAAATGGTCAAATGTGGTGTGGAGGCACAAGATGATGATTGGGGTGTAGAAGTCTCCCTTAGATCTTTCTGTCCAGTGTAATGTTAATTGCCTTGACTACCCTCTCTGGTTTATAACATGTAAACAAGCTATTTACTCTTGAGTACTCTGAGAATTGGGAAACACTGACGGTATCTAGACAGGTACCAAAAATGCTGGAGTTTGGTGAATCTTTCCATTAAGTGTGACAGTGCATAAAACCTGCCAAGCATGAACAAGAAAGCAATAATCAGATTTATTTCCATCCCCTTTACTTGTTTTGCAAATGATAGCCTTTTCAGTTCCCCATATGTTAATGGTCATTATTTTAACCATTCATTTTGGAACAAATAGTTTGCTCTTCTTTTCTACTAGGTTTTTAAATGTAGCACTAACAACGTTCATTTTGCTGGGATTTTCTGACCACATTCATATTGAGAAGTTATTCACAGATTTTTTTGGCCAACTGTCTGAATGTGAAGTCTTGGCAGTAAGCTGCAATACAAGAGCCTCAGGAAACATAATCTGTGACTAACTACCAAAAGAGAAACAATCTATATGTTTTGGTTTGCAAAATTTAAGCTTGCACTGGTAGCTATTTTTATCTTTTAATATATTAAAAATTGGGCATAAGAACTTGTTTATATTCTTTTTCAATCCCATTGCAGGAAGAGCTGGGAAAATAGGCTACAGATTGTGAGGAGAATTAAAGGAGATTTATTTACTAGTCCCTCAGACTGCAAATGCTGTCTGAGAGTAAAAATGTAGTGTTGAGGATGGGAGGAGAAGAGGTTCATCATTCTGCTTTGGAACTTGCTGTTGAATTTTTAGGGAAATGAACCTCTTAAATAGAAAACTGAAGGGCTTTGTTCACTGATTGCTTTAGAACAGAGAAACCTTCATCACCAAGCACAGACACTGCTCTGTCTATACGCAGATTGTTCTGGAGCAACTATTCTGGAGTAATTCTAGACACTTATTCCAGATTAAGCATGTCCACATGTGCAGGTACTCTGGAAGAACTATTCTGCCTTAAATTTACACCCACCTGTATTGTGGAATAATTTTCCTATGTGCACAAGCCCTTAGTATGCCCAGATGACAGAAGTGTGAAGTGTACTAAACTCTGTCAGAACTCATGCCAAGAAGGATGTAAATTAATTAGTTTTTCCTTTATTTTTTCATCTAGTCAAGCAGCTCTAAGTATTGTATTTTTTTTCATTCCATGTTTCTAGGATTCAAACCATGCTTTCTTTAATTTGAAAATAATTCTAGCCAAACAAGTATTGATTACATTGTATGTTAAGACCCCATCTACTTTCTGTGCTTTTACAAAGTTGAAACATGAAATACAAAGGGAAATGTCCATGATATAATAGCTGAGGATTATTTACCCCAAAGCTTTATTTACACATAATAAGAATAATAGACATGACTCTTCTAACTACCTTCTTGCCTTCAACTCATGTACAGTGGAGGAAGGGGGGGAGTCAGCTTTACAGGGTCCCTCCCTGAAAGGTTAACAAATTCCAGAAAAGATCAAAATGTTCAGAATTAGTTATCTTCATAGAAAATGCTTTGTCTGCATAGCCACTTTCTGTATACCCAGGGACACTGACTGATCCTGTATCTAAATCACATGAAGTAGAGTGTGGTCTGTCATCTTAAAATCAAGCTTGAAGCCATGCAGGTCTGTATTAATTAAATAAAACTAGGTTTTCTAATGACTCTACAAGGAAGTTGTTGTTGATTGTACTGTTCAGCAATCACATGGGTGTTTCTATTCTGTCTTCATCAGGGTTCTCAGTTTTAGATGTTCGTGAAAAGGGCTTGGACTCGGTCCTCAAAGCAAATAATGGCATAAACTACACTTTGTATAAAGACTGAAATTCAGTCTGTGGACTCATGAGATTCTTCTGTTGCTCTGCATGATGCAGCTTGTGTGGTCCAGGACCAAAACACTTTAGAACCAGGGACAAAAGTATTCCTGTATGACAGAGTCACACTCTTGAATAAGCTAGTAGTTTGGGCAAATCCAGAAGGAAACGGTGTTTTAGGCAATTCTGGAAAACCTTTCTTTTTGAGCTAGGATTTTCCCCAGAACCAAAGATGACTTTCACTACTTTGGCAATGTTCCTTCCAGAATAATATCTTAGGACAAACAAGCCTACCAAAATAAGCACAATGACTTAAGTGGTTATTTGCCTGAAAGGGGAAATGTGGTAGAGTCTCTTAAAATGGGGGAGCAGGGAGCAATGTAAAACCCTAAAATAGGTAGGGGACAACAACAGGCCTGAGAGCATGAAACACTGCATTAGGGAGATGCAGGACAGCATGTCTCTTCCTTATGCAAAGTCAGTTCTTCACACCAGTGGAAACCAACTCCAACCCTGAAGCAAGAGATTTGATAATCCTTTCCAAAATGTGTAATTTTAGAATTCAGTTCTAATTCTAGAAATTCTTGTTTCTATAAATGTTCCTCTTTGAATATGGTCAGATATTCTGCCCCAGGGATGTCCTGTGGCAATGAGTGCTACTGGCCAATTGCCTAGTGTAAGAAAAGGTTTATCTTAATATTTAGTGTTGACTTCTGTTGTGTTTCAGTTTAACTGAATGCTCCCTTGGTCTTGTGTGAAGAGAGGGGGAGAAGAAAAATCCCTGATCTGCCTTCCTGATATCCATTATTTTCTGTATATCCTGTTAATCTCATCTCTTTTTGAAGATAAATCATTTAAATCTTTTTCACAAGAGGGATTGTGTTGCCTGCCTCTGATTCCTTTTGATTCTGCAGTATCATTTCTGAGATGGAGTGACCAGCACTGAGTGCCGCGTTGCAGATAAGAATGAATCTTGTTCATTAAGTATCGTAGAATTTTGAATTTTCTCTTGATGTTTGTACAGAAGTCTTCTTTGAACTATTGACAGTAGTTTTGCTTACCCAACCAGCCCTATACAAATATTTTATTACCCTCTCCTCCATTTTCAATAATTTGGGATAGTTGCATGAAAACAGAGTCATCTTCTTTGTAAGAGCTCTTCTGCTTCTGTTGCTGTTTCCCCATCCCTTTCTTCTTTGTGATGCAGTCTCTATAATTGTATAGCAACAGATGTCACAATAGGATGAATACAGATCCTTTGGAAGAGACTAATTCAGTACTGATTTTTTTTTTTCTCAGAATGCAGAGCCGCAGGTGCCCAAGTATCTGGGTGCAGTTCATCCTACCTAGAAAAACCAGAGGAAGAGACAGATGCATGCAACTCTTAATTAAAACATATTCTATGTTCCTTTCTCCTATGTCCTGTTCATTGGGTGCATTCCAAATAAGAATTTAAGTGTAATTCAGTGCTCATTTTTGTTGTGAAGTTCGCTGTTGTTGGACCCCCTTTGTCAGGACTTCAGTCTTATCCAAAAGATTGTAATGGGTTTTTAAAAAATGCAGTAATACGCTTCCCTCATCAGAGATTAAAACAATGAAAGGTTAAGGTAAAATCAAACAGATGCAGCAGTGGAGACCTTACATCCTGTTAAAGTAGTTCTAGCAATTTGCATCCTTCTCCAAACACACAGGCATATGCACGTATCAGTTTTGTTTTCCAGCACGAGCCAATTCTTCAAACTTGTTGATCTTGTGTTTTTATTATGTCATGACACACTTTCCTCTGGTTCTTCTGTAGATTAGAAATGCCTCCATACTTCAAGTTGTTAATTCAAATAAGGATTAGTAACATGCATAGAGCTGATCCAGCTGTTCCATCAAACTAGAGGGATTGCTAGTCTTTGCACGGTAAACTGTAACAGTTCCAGATGGGTCATGTCCACAGCAATTTTGTTTCCATCATTTCTAACTTCCCAATCAGGAAGACTGGATTCTTTTTGTTTGGCCTATGTACCCAGTATTCATTACAACAAACAACCCCTCTCTGTCTAGATGTTTGTACCTTTAGGTCAGTTGTAGATGCATCTTATGCATCTTTAATGGTCATTTAGCCAAGGTAGACATTTCCACTGTACTCGGAAAAAGCCTGCCAAATTCTGTAGATTTTTTTTTTTTATTGCAGAGTCTGCCTACCTCTGTGCCTTAGGGCTTGTTTGACTAAATTAGCAGTGTGCACACTGACTTCAACATTTGCACCTAATTACTTGTAAGCCTTTCAATGATTTGCATGTTTAAGCCTTACCAGTATATTCTTGTGTCACAAGTTTCAGGTAAACCTGGTGACTTGGGATAAGTGATTTTCTTAGATCAAAGGCTGAAACACTGCAGGCTGGCAGTTGGTGGTGTTGTCCTATCTTCTTAAGCCAAGCCATGTTTCCTTTCCTACCACAGCTTTTTCCAGCTATTTGATGAAATCAAGAATTTATTTTTTCCCAAGTGGTAAAAAGAGGGGATTAATATCCCTTGCTGGAACATTGCAGATGAGTGAGAGAAGCCAGATCTATGCTCCAGATTTTTCCCAGTATAGGGATGGCAGCAAACCCCTCTGGCAGAGTGCAGCTATGGCAACAGAAGAGGGGTTTTTGTCTTTCAGGGAGATGGTATATCTCCTGTTTGCATTTATTTCATCTCTACAAAGGCCTTTGCAGATGTGGTCTTGTTACCCTAGCTAAAGCAACAAAGGCTCTTCTCTGGTGTATGTGGTCTCAGAACTACGAGGCATAAATCTCCACATAGCTGATATGCAGGTTAGTTGGAGAATGGTCAATAACTTCTCTCACTGAGTGTGCTTATAGGGAAGTAACAGGTATTCCAGCAGTATTGAGCTGCTAGCCTCTGAAATGACTGAGTATGCTGTTCTGGCTCCACGCTTCGCTCCTTCTGTCCAATTTCAAGCCTCAGCATAGAGCCAAAGCACAGTTTTGTTCTTCAACAGACATGCAATGCAGGACACTATCTGTCGCATAGTCCGGGTCTGGAAATAAAGTGGAGCCAGGTCTTGGAAACCTGAGAAAAGAATAGGAAACCCTGGCCAGGATTGCAGGAGACACCTTTTTAGGAAGTTACGAGTGCAGTTCTGTATAACACGTCTATATCTGCAACAGCCTTAGCTTAACTCCAGCAGCAAAATTCACCAGAGCACCACAAGGGATGACGGGGTCCAATTGTCACAAACTCCTACAAGACCATTTTAGGCTGGGCATAAGAGAGAACTTTTTTACTGTCCCAAACCTCAAGTCCTGGAATAGACTCCCCTCCAGAAGTGGTGCAAGCACCTACTCCGGAAACTTTTAAGAAACATTTGGATGCTTATCTCGCTGGGATCCTTTGACCCTAGCTGACTTCCTGTTCTGTAGGCATGGGACTGGACCCAATGATCTTATGAGGTCCCTTCCAGCCCTAATGTTGGGGAAATCTATGAAGACCTTTTTGCTAATATAATTTATTGTCTGGGGAGCCATTTTAAGCTATCCATGCCGAAGAACTCCTGCTGCATCTTCACCAGGAGCTTTAGTTTACTACTGACCAAGTCTAAGACAGGTGCTCACTTTTAAAGTAATCTGGTATCAGCTGCTTGACATTTAAGTAGGCATTAGTGTGGAGTGCAGGTAGTGATTAAAATGAATGAGTGTATTCATCTGGTAGAGCTGCTGTTTCTGAAGAATCAGTGAAGACCCAGCATATTGCATTTTGGAAGATTTATTTATTTTACAACTTGTAAGGCTGAAATGTTGAACTTACCTCTATGGAGAATTGCACTGGGTTTAATTAAATGCCTGAAGCTGAACTGATTTAATTTAACTAGTACAACCTGCTCTTCAATGATTTATTTTGTTTTAATACAAGCTTGTGTTTGTTTACCAAAGCCTGTTACCAGTCACCTTAATCTTGTCTTTGTTTTTGTTAAAAGGAAATCTTAAGCTCCTCCGGTATAATTTACTAATATCAAAACTTTGCACATTGACCCTCAGTTGCCACAGTGGGCAAATCCTGTGCCTGTGAATTTGATTGCCCTGCTCAGAAGTCAGGTATGACATTAGATGTAGTGTAACTTGGTATATGCAGTTGTTGGCAAAAACAAAACCAAATGAAATAAAAACAATCCCCCCAACCTCTACCTGAACTAAGTTACTTAGAATTAAATAGAACACATCGAAAATATTCTACAAGACAATGAAAGAATCAGACAAAAACAATGTAACATCTGTAATATAATACTAGGTTTTCCCTATAAAATATATAGCTTGCTTTTCTGTATCAGTGATTTTCACACTGAAGTCCACAGACTATCTAAGATCAATGATGGCCTGGCCCTGGCTCCATTTCCTTGGAAGAATTTATCTAAAGATCATTGGAAAGAGATTGACTGTATGCGAAGGCAGAAAGGAACAATGCCTACTATAAGTGGAACGAGCTGTTTTATCATAAACCAGCCCATCAGTTGAATTGGAGCTCCCAGCCAAAGAGGAGATGAGGGCTGCTGATGGGATAGAGGCATCTAGTTGGAGGGGAATGTCCAAGTGATAAATAACTAGGCAGCTGGACAAAGATTGTCTAGGGGAAGAGGAGGACTAGATGCCAGGGCAGCAGGAGAAGAGATCAAAGGGACTAGGCTGGAGAGACCAGAGTCCGCTGGGGAAAGTGTGGGCAAGGATTAAAACAAGAAGTGAGAGATGAGATTAGGAAAAAAAAAAATCACAAGCATTTTCCCCACCCACCTCCTGCAAAGTAGAAGCCAATTGTAAGGTGAAGCTAAGATGCATCAATGCTTTGATCATTATGTAGTTCCATGCAAGTCTAGGCCAGCAGGCAGCTGGGCACTTGTTTGATTTCTACTATAGTTGTAGTGACACTTCAAAATTGTTCTGTGCTGTCAAGACAGTAGTGGCCAAGAGGTTGTACAAGTTCCCTCCTCCTCCTGCATACGTTCTTACTGTGGGCCTGATGAAGATGATGGATTGATGAAATAGTTCTGACTGTATTGGGTATTTCCCAGTGTGCCTCAAAGAGAGGCTCAGACCAGAATCTAGTACTTCAGTTAAAATGGGGCTTGGGCTGTGAAAAAAGCTTGAGTGTATTTTATCTGTACAAGTGATGGAAACAAATGCAACTTCAGTATTGTAAAGGGTCTCCTCCCTGAGTTATGGAGCATTCTCTGATTTACTTTTTTAAGTTTCCTGATTACCCTGCTTTGACAATGCTGCAACTTTTCTTTTGCAGTATGCATAGCCAAGGGGTTGATCTTTATGTGGAAATTAACTAGAATAACTGTTCCAGAATAATTATTTAAATATTTTGGCCCTTGGGGTTAAATGTTCTTATTCTGGAAAAACGGTAACCATATGGGAGAATTATTCTGAATTATTATTCCAAAGTAGCTATTTCAGTACATTTCCAGGTGCAAACCATAATGCATAGACCAATGTTATGCACATGCTGTTCTAACTAGATTTTTTAGGGTCACATTTGGAAGAGTCCAAGTCTATCCATCTACCAAGATTACACACCCAGCCATCCACCCAGCTTACCTCTATACACACACACCCTGCCATGCACCAAGCCTTCCTCTATACATACAATTTATGTAATTGCATTTATTGATTTAAAAAAAAATGTAGCTGCTGCTTTTACTTCCAACATTTTAAGAAAACGACAGTGGAATATTTTAATTTTAGAAGTTTAGTTGAATTTTTGCCATATTATCCTGCATACAACATGCATCTTTTCCCAAAATTCAGCTGCTGGAAATTGGGGTGCACATTATAAGCAAGGAAATACAGTAAAGTAAAAGTAACAGCAGGGCTTCATGTGGATGTCCCTAGCTGCTGGCTGTGGACTTCCATCACCCACTCCACTCCCAGCAGAGGCTTCTGTTGCAGAAACAGGCAAAGATGTTTTCCCCTTTATTCTGCCTTTCAAACACAAGGTTTGTATTTTGTTCAGGAGTGTTATAGCAAGAAAAACACGGTATTTGCACAGAATGCCATTAAAATGCATCAACAAAATGAAGCTGAAAATTGAAATAAGTTCTCTCATCTGATGCGTTATCGGATCAGCAGCTATTTGTGATTTGGCTCAGCATCAGTGGAAACAGTAGCTAAACAGAGCATTCAGATATTCATGAGTTTAGACCCCCTCCCCTCACAAAAACCCCCCAAATGAGCCAAAAACAAACAAACAACCCCCCACCTCCCAACCAATCAGTAGATTTAACTTTTAAAAAATCTTGACTTTTTTTTAAATGCCATATGTCAGGCTCTTTCTATTTCTCTCTCTTTGCTTAATGTTCTCTTTTGTTTCCACTTTAAGACTTTGTCGGCAAGCAGGAGTGTTGACCACTTTTTCTAAGCTTATGAAAGCGGTGCCTTTAAGTAAAACAAGAAAGCCATGCAGTTAAATCATGAGTTTTCTTATGACTCAAAACATGACCATGCATGTGTTCTACAAAACTCACTCGCTTGCAATGCAGATATGATGTAGTGCAGAAATGGGCAAGAAACTCCATCTAGACAAGAGAATACCAATCACTTCAGATATTGTAATATGCACTGTAAAGTGGAGCCTGTTATCATTACATGTTGCAGCCTAGAGAAATGTTCTAGGGAAAGCACTGAGTACATTTTATCTAGTGTCTAGATATTTAAAATAAGGGGATACAAATGACTGAAAACCTGGAAAATTTCAGCTTCAAAATTAAGATGTTTAAGCAGCCTGGTTAGGGACTTCAGTAGGCATTCAGATACTATTTTATGGTAGCAGCTACAGTCTTTATTAAGCATAATAGGAAAAGCAGTGAAACAATAAGCTGCATTATAAAAAAAAAAGCAGTGATGAAAAGGAACTATTATTATCCATTGGTTTATAGATGAAGAACTGAGGTGCAGCCAGTTTGAGTAACTTGCTTCAGATCACGTGGAGCTTGTGGCAGAGCTGGATTTGAACCTAAATAAACAAAGTCCCAGCCCAGTGTCTTAACCACAGTGTCATCATCTTTCCATGTCTACTGTAGGCACTGCTCTGAGGAGTATCCTGGAAAACTGAATTCATTAAGCTAGTGATCTCTGTACTCACTCCAGTGGCATGTTTAGGTCAGTGGGTGAGATTACTAGAAATAAGGTAGCAGGGAGCATCTTGTATTGCTTTTAATTATGCTATGCAGATCTGTAGATAAGCAGAACTGTGGTTTTCAGTGTTGGCAACCTATGCTTTTCACCCCTAAATTCACATGAAATTCTAAGCTGTTTGGTTTCAGAATGGCCAGAAATGCCAAATGACTAGCCACTACTTTTAAAGAATTTGTTTGTGTTACTTTTGTCATATCAAAATGAACTAAATACCTGAACAGAAATATGAACTAAAACTATTTCTAGAAGACAAATGGACTGTCTAATTATGTACCTAATATCAGACTTGTGGAAATTTCAGTGTTTGGATTATTTAAAAAAAAAATAAATCAATTTGGTAGAGTCCTGATTGTGCCAGTATCAGGTGTTAATAAGTCACAATAAAAATACTTGAAAAGTTTTTTTTAAAAAGGTAGCGAGAGAGAGAGAGAGAGGATTAATAGGAAAAGTCAGCTGATCATAACAGCACTTAGCAAGTGCTATTAACAACTTACTAGTTCATCTGGGTTTTATTTGGAGCTGTTTCATTCAGTATTCTGAAGATCAAGAAAAAAATATTTCCTATTTTCTTACTCTAGTTAATTTTTCTCTCTCGTACTTCTTCATGCACAGCTTTTTTTTTAAGAAGGTGGAAGTGTAATGAATGCTTTCCATATTATGAAGCTCAGAGAGCAAGTCCTGCTGTATAGAAAAGGTTGTTCCAGAAGAACATGAAAAATGCATTACAGAACTGTTGCTTTATCTTGGCTTGCTTCCAAAGAGCCTTTGGCAACAGTTTCAATCCCAATAGGAGCCAAGGCTGCATTTTTGTAAGTGAAGTCATAAATGGCAACCATTGCTCTTCCCCTCACCAGACCTCCCCATCCTCCTGCAAAAATGGCTAGAGTGGTAGGTGACAAGAATCTGTTCTCTATGAACTGTGCCCTTTATCTAATTTAAAATAGGGAGAACAGTCTCTGTGATTTTTTTTCCCCAGATGTCCCCAAAAAGTTCCTTTTCTCTTAACAGTAGTTGGGATCTATCTGTTGTAACCTATGTGGAGGTAAACTCCATTTTTATCGGTTAAAGGAAACTTCCCCTAAAATATACTTAAATTATTTAATTACTTAACACAAATGGTTACATTGTTATAATCCCGTGGGTCTAGAGCAGGGGGTTAACCATCTTTTGGGAGGACGGTTTAATGAAGCTAAGTCCAAAGGCAGGCTGCCATTCTCCTCCTCCCCCTTTTCCCACCTGTAATGCTGCTGCTTCCCGCTTCCTTATCCTCTTCAGTGCTGATCTACCCCCAACGTCTCCCACTTCTAAACTGGTGCCGCAGTCAGCTTTGCAGACTGGATCCAATTCCTTGGAGGGGTAGATTCCACCCGTAGGCTGCAGGCACCTAGTCTAGAGCCATTGTCTGGTTTAACACAAATTTGCAGATGCCTGCGTTGAGTTTATACTTTACACCACAGTCACAGGAGCTAGTGTCTGAGCACAGAATCAAAACCCAGGAAGCACTTGACTTCTCATTCTCTTAGCATGCTATTGACTTTCAACCAATCAATCTTGCCACTCGCTTCAATTTCCCTTGGTGTAAAATAGACAGAATACTTATTCCCCTTACTAAGATATTGTGAGGACTAGTTAACTAATGTTTGCAAAGTAGTTTAAGGATGGACTGTTCTGCAGGGAATACTGAGCAACTGTCTTTATGTATTATTCATGCACAATTTTTTTATGCTGAAACCTTTTTCATGATTATGTAATGTGCACTAGTCACCTTAAAACTCTCCCTCTCTCTTAGCAAAATGCCTCGGTAGATACCACCGTTGTTTAGCTCTGAGTACAGTAGAAAAACCCCCACAGTGAGTGGACGTCTGAAAGTCATACATGCTGCATCTGATTAAGTTGCTGTCAGAAGCAGGCAGCTAATAAATGATGTTATGCACTTTTACAGGAAGAGCTTGAGCTTAGTGAAGAAGTATATGTTCCAACAAGGTTGGCAGAGCTTTTCTGTTGAAGTTTCTTCCTTATTTGTCTGCAGGATATGTTGCCCTTTTTTTGAAATTGAAAAAGAAAGGGAGATTTACCTGCAATTTACAAGCAATTTGTATTTTGATTTCGGATATCTTTGCTGTAATATGGTTTCCGCCATTCGCTGAACAGGGATCTTCAGTTATAAAAACATCATACATTGCCTTCAGTGGGTTTTTTTCATTGAAATCCATTGTGTGTATTGTTCTTATAGCTTATTGTATCTAGTCTAATTACTTTGCTTTTGTTATGATTGTATTAACATGGTAATGGTAGCACTGGTTTATATTCTGGCAAGACAAACTAGTGACAGAAAATGCCAATTCACTGAAAGCAGAACATTTTGCAGAACAATATCCATTTCAATGCATTTCCATTTCAAGATAAAAAAGAGATGAAGCATGATGATGAGGCCAAAATGAAACCCCTTGATATTTTTAGAACAGGGTTTTTCTGTTTCATTTTAGAGTGGATATCACTGAAATTTCTTTTGGCTTTTATATTATGTTTTAAAAACATACCTTGAAACCCAGAGAAAACATTTAAATTGAGCTGAACTAAATTGTTTTTAAAATTTCAGTTTTCAGGAAATTTTGAAATGTTTGCTTTTCCAAGTTATGGACTAGCTCATAAAATGGAAAAATTGTTTCCTGCCCCAACCCCAATCCCATTGCAAATAGTGCAAGGCAAATATAAATGGATGTGGAAGCTGAATTTCAATTGTTTGGGAGCTCTGGACAGATCTACAAACTTGAACTGTTGGCTGAGAGCATCCATAATACTGAACCAAAATTATGTATAAAAATTTTTAATCTTATGAGCTTCTGTTAAGAACAGAACAAAACAAAGCAAATCTTGTACTTTAATAGGCTTGTATCATCATTGTTAAAAGTGCCAATGACCTAACATATTTGTATAACAACTCCTATTTGATGGTGTGTGTATATATATATATATAATATATATACACACACACACACACACACACACACACACACATACATCTATGGTACGGGTTTGTATGTACATGATGTTATAAATTAATGGTCTCTATCACTTTTATATCAGGAGTTATTGGCAGGCCATACATATTTTTCAAGGGAACAGTACAAGACCATTGTTTGTTTCTGAAGGTTTAGGTGGGTTCACAGTTCTTCTCAGGCTTTGAACTCTGCAGGTATGTGCGTGTAGAAATACCTTCATGCATTGTTAGCTAGAGAGAAGTTAAGTGACTGTACATTGGGCCTGAAGTTAATATTTTTAAATGATCTTTATTGGTTACTGGAGGCTTTTCAGTACATAAATTTAAATTCTGAGTACTGAATTTAAATTCATTTAAAAAAAATGTTCAGGTCACCTTTAAGAAAAAGCTTTTAAAATATACATTAAGTTCCTTTTCTTAAAGATGTGTGTGATAATATGGAAAGCATAGGATCAAAGCATACATTTTTAATAAGAGAGCAATACGAGCAAGCTGAAAGGCTATAAAATTTTGTGCTGCCGGGGAGCATTATGGCAGGTTTGTTTCTGTGACTAGCCCTGTCATCATCAAACCTCTCACAGCAGAACAGTAAAAACTTGGCTGGATTCTCTGCTGTTTTGTTGTTGTATGCAGCTGCATATGCACACGCTTTGCAGTTAAAGTATGTGTCCTACCATGGAGAGAAAATAGCTTGTAAAAGGTTACTGCATTAACATATGATGGAGATTATGCTTTATGAAAAGACTAAATGTACTTCCCTCCAGATGCATTGGCATTTATTTATATAGCAGCGTTCTGTAAATGGTTCATTTTAAAATCTGGTTTATACTCTTTGTAATTTAAAGGAGATTTCTTTTTTCAAAAAGTGGGGGAATCAGCCCCTTATTGGATGTAAATAAGTGGAGGATATGACCTGTAAAAGGATCTGTTCTGCTTATTCCCAGTATAAACTGGAGGCTGGAGCCTCAATGAAAGAAAACTGATTTTATACCAGCTAAAGATCTGTGCCCACACCTTCATAACATCCAGCATTATCAATACCAGATGTATAAAGGGATAGATCATGGCTGGTTATCAAACCTAGCAGCAAAATACTGTCCAAAGCAGGGAGGGGATAGCTACTGAGATTGTGATATGTTGCAAATGATATCAAAGGCTAGATATTATTTCTTATTTGTGACAATGTTTCAGTCCTGAGTGGGATGTTCCCAAGCTGCTAGGGCCCAAGGAAACAGTAAGGCTTTTTATTTTACTTTCCTATCTAAATAAATAGACCAAAGTAGCTCATATCTCCTGCTGAGCTGTGTTGGCTGTTTATTTCGCTAAGGTTTGGTGGCTCCAAATGTGAGCAGTCAACCTGTGAGTGAAATGCAAGCATATCAGACAATGCTGGAATAGCCAGGCAGAAAAAGGAAGACCTGGAAGAGCGATGGGTACATCGTGTACCTTTTCAGTAGGTGTGATGTTCTGTGCTGAAAAATCTTGCTGTTTGAAAAAAGGCTTATAAGTATTCTTTTTCTTTTGAGATGCAAAGGCAATCTCTTCCATCTAAAAGTGCCACTTTTGTGCCCTAAAAGTAGTTGAGAGACTACATGGGCTTGAATTTGTAAGGTGTCCTGTGGTATTTAATTTGTGCAAAGAAAAACATCATGGTGGAGGATCATCCCAAGAGCCAGCCCTTCCTTGTAATTTTTAGATGTTATGTCTGAATGTCCAGCAGAAACGTTGAAGCATCTATGTTCAGGTTTTGTTCTTGTTTGGGGAACACATCTCTTGGTGTTCTATTAAAATTCTCCGTGGGTGCACATGAAAGATTTGGCATGCTGAACACCTTAAACTTTCCTTTGTGTCTTCATTTTTTGGCTGCATCATTTAAATCTGTCTTCTAAGCTAGCTTTTCTCTTTCATTTGGGAAATTTTCTGGTTTTTGTGCAAGCTCAAAACCAGTTTATTTGCATAACTCAGTTCTTGCTTTTTCTCTTTCTAGGAGGAATATAGAGCTGAAGGCATCAGCTGGCACAACATAGACTATATAGATAACTCTGGCTGCATAAACCTAATCAGCAAGAAACCAACAGGCCTGCTCCACCTGCTGGATGAGGAAAGCAAGTGAGCAAGAACCAGTTTTGATGGGCACAATGACTGCTATTAAGTGTCCATCAAACCAAAGACTTTGTATTGTTTTACCTAAATTGTTTGAGAGTCAGATGGAAAATTTAAATGAGAAAGAGATTATGATTTAGCTTGATACTGCTAAGGGGAAGCATCTGAAATTCTTTTCTCACCTTTTTACTATTTGCTTAGAAACCAGTCTCACAATTGAAGTTTTATCTGTCTCAGTAATGTTTTCTAGAGAGAAAGTTAAATCCCTAATGTCTGTTTCTACATAGTCATCATTTCAAAGCCCTTCCAATTATTTGCCTAATTTAACCTCTTGCTTCCAAGACAGCAAGACTAGTAGTTTTTAGAAATACTATACTTTTAACATATTTAGTTAATAGCTTTATTTATTAAAAGATTATCCTCATTGTGGGGAAGAACCTCAAAAGTACCCTTTATTTAGCCCTCTCCTTTTTTCTGCCATGTCTTTGTCTTGGGTCATGTCTACCTGGGGACAAATTAATTAAACCAAATTAATTAAAAGCATGACTTTCAAGTGGATAAATGGAAGTGCCTTAAGCCCCAGTGTGAGTAATGTTATGAAGAAATAAAGTGGCCTTATTCATTTGCTTCCAAACTTAAGCCAAAGTGAGCTAAGGTTATTTTATTTCTAAATGAGTGTGCATGCACACAGGGATTCAGTGCATTTTAAAATCACAGTGTTAGTTAATTCTGCTTGTCTTCCCATGCAGACAGTCTATAAGGCTGCCTCATGGGATGTGTAGCCTAAATCTATTGAATGTAAATTTCTAAATTGTAAAGAACTTCAATAGGAATGTATTTGCAAAGTTCCTCCCATATTGTTTTTTAAGTAGCACAGCTTCTCCTACCAAGTGATAAAGCATGGGGCCCACCTTCTAACTTGAGAGATTCCCATTCTCTTCTTCCAAAGACCTACAGTGGCCCTCCTGATCCATGGCAGGCAGCTCACCTACCTCTGTTCTCCTGCCCGCTCCCCACCCTCCTCCCATGACCTCAGGATCTGCAGTAAAAATGACATACTGAGCATTCCCAAATGATCAGGAGATTGGGAAAGTCAGCACTACAACAAGGGAAAGATCTGCCGGCCAAGGATCCTGACCCTACACAAATACAGGGGCCAGGTCAGGGTAATATTTTTGAACTACAGGTTAAATGAGATTAGGTTTTACAAAATTACATTTTTTTTCTTCTCTTTTTGTAACATGTGGCAAAGGGTCTTTTTCAATTTCAGTTCATTGCAGTCAAAAGGAATTAATACACAATGTCCAAGGGCCGTTAGTTAATTGTCACTTGGTTGTTGCTCTGATTTTCTTCCCCTCTTCATAATTCTTTAAATCGAGAGCAACTCCCTTCAGTTCAGAAGAGAGATACTGGTGTGAGATGGACATGGGCGTTATGAATTTATTTTTTGCATTCCTTCAATCATTTTAATATTTCCTCCTTATTTGGCTCTATCAGGCTTAAATACTAAAGGTATGGCTGCAAATAAAGGCTACTGTTCCTAGATATATAGATATGCCATGTACCAATGCAGTCTACATTGTGAGCCTGAAGGCTGAAGAGAAATGCATTTGAGGTGCATATTAATGCAGGTATTGGGGGTGTTGGTTGTAGCCATGTTGGTCTACGGACACAGGCAAACAAAGTTATTTGGGTAAATGTGATATCTTTTATTAGACTAACTGAATAGTTGGAAAAATTGTTCTTTACAAGCTTTTGGGCACGAGCACCCTTCTTCAGGTATAGGGAGAATCTGCTGGTGTTGAGATTTAACACCTTACTCTGAATGCAGTTATTGCCCATAACTAACTCCGGGCTTAATTATGCTCGTGTAATTGACTGATTCTGGACCCAATTAATTGTACCAGGTATCTGCAATTGGAAGTTTCATCTGAAAACATGTATATTGCATAATGCCTTACCAGCGAATATATCACATAAAAACACCCAGTGCAGATCAGTGCTGGTATAATACCTGTCACTGCAGCAAAAGAAAAGCAGGATGTTCCTTATTACCAATTTATAGTCTATCAATAAGGGTGTGGGGTTTTTCGATTTGACTGACTTCACAACTGCCTTCAATTTTTTTCCTTTTTATTCAGTTTTCCACAAGCGACAAACCAGACACTACTGGACAAGTTTAAACGTCAGCATGAGGGGAACTCTTACATTGAATTTCCAGCTGTGATGGAGCCTGCTTTTATCATAAAGCACTATGCTGGAAAAGTGAAATATGGTGTGAAGGTTAGTCACAATGGCTGTTCACTGACACATTAGTTGAAATGCTTACAAGCTAAACTGGAAACCAGTGTGCCAGGGGTATGAGCACAGACAGGTAAAAATAGGTCAGTTTTGTTTTACTGTGAGGTACAGTTCAGAAGAAATGATTTACTCCTAAAACTTTTTGGAAGCAATTTGATGAGTGGAAAAAGAGTGGGTGGGAGGGAAGAGTTCACATTTGGAAGAAAAATGTTCAGTAGGAAGCAGAGATGTAGCTAGAAGTAAGGGGAGGAAGAAGGCAGTAGGGATTAATTTGGTTTATTATATGGGGGACATTATACAATATGATGGTTGTAATGCAGAGAATAGTGCCAATATAATGTCCTGGATTTAAGCAAACTATAGTTGCTAACCTGTGAGTGTTATTTAGGCGGACACAATAATGGAGAGCACAGGGCACATCTACAAAGTTATTTGGGGATGAATGTGGAGGATAAAATGAAAGGCCAAAGCTTGCACCTGGGACCTAAGATTAACTGTCCTATAGGATAATTTAGTGCGTAAAGTTAACCACATGCGTACATCTTTGCAGAAAATAGACCTTAGATTATGGTTTTGTTGCAACAAGAACTGTCGTTGTCTGTACAGTGTCTACTACACTTTATGTATTACACATACATAGATCAGTGGTTCTCAACCTTTGCTGTACTGTAACACTTTTCCTATCACGATGTGACCACTCTCCCTCCTGATACCTCATACCTGTTCCCAGAGTCCAAGTTGAAACTCCTTTAAATAAAAGATGACAGTGATCAAAATTATCTAAAAGTACTTACGGCACTTCGGGGGCAATACCTCCACACTTCTGGATTTCATTGAACTTGGGGTCAAGTTAGGAACAAATCAATCCATCGCTGCTTATGTTTCACCATGTGTGACATCAGAAAGTTTAGCTATCGGAGTCATGATGAAATGCTTTCCTTGTTACAGCCAGAGCTACTAGATGATACAGAAGGTTACCAGAACAGTTTTGCTGTGGTTGGCGCTTCATGGTTTTTCTCAGCTCATTTGCTGATATATTCAGGGTTTTGCAATGGAGTGCACTGGAATATGAACTCTTTTTTCTTTTTTGGATTGCTACTCTGTTGCTTGCATGGGCTTTGTGGTCATCTCAAATTGTTGTATGCAAGCAGCAAGTATTTTTCGTCAGTTGCAGCAACAGTGGATCCATAGGCTTTCTGCTTCTGATATTCCAGTGTGGTTCCTCTTGCTGCTTCTTCCCTGATGCCAAAGCCATTTGGGAAGTGATACAGAGCCACTTTGGTACCTGCCTACTTTCTCCCCTGGCTTATGCATTGAAAACACTGGGGCCAGATCCCAAAATGATCACTCTTGTTATATCTGGTAGTATTTTTCTTCCTTCCTTTGTCTTGAAGTGAAGGAATCCAGGTATGTTGTGTAGTATGGCCCTTTTCCATCCCCCCCCCCCCCGCCCAGTAACCTTGCAGAGATCTAATCTATTCAATCCTTGTATAAAACAAAACCTTTTGTACTTCATCAAAATGTATGTAGAAGGTGTGTGCTGAAACACCAAAGCATACAATTTACAAACATTCCTTGCTTGTTGAGATTTCCTTCTAGGTCAGTCTAACTTGTCTGATGCTCTAAATTGCCAGCTGTCAATTCAAATGATTTTCTGCTAAAAGAACACCTCATCTCAATTAAACTGTACCAACCCCATACAGATGTGGTGCCTTGTGTCTAGGAAAAGTGGATTGCATCGCTTTGCCGAACTCTTGAGCCGTGTTTCTTGAGCTCCTCAAACAGAATTTTTCACATAGTACATATTAGAAATACCATATTTTTTCACATATAGCGTGCCCCTAAGTTAGGCATCCCTTGTTTTTGAAAGGTAGAATGAAAAAAAAAAATCTTTCCTTAAAAATACTGGTAAGTTGCAGTTACTGAGTAATAGCTTCTATAGCACTCTGTTTTCAAGTACGTAAATTAATTAGAAGTCTAATGTCCTTAGGCATTTTTAAAACGCCCTTGCACATTATTTCATAACTGACCTCATATACATTCACATCAACATGAATATTAAGTCCTCTCCTCTACACTACCGTTTGACATCTAGACCTGTTTTTCCAGAAAATGGCATAGTTGGCAGTGGCTGTGGTGCTTAAACGCGTACCAGAATGACATTAAAAGTTTGCAAAGTCAAGCACCAGTTTTAAAAATGTCTGCTTTATAGAACCAATGGGGTTAGGATGAGAGAGTTTTTCAGAGCAAGAAAATATTATGAACTATCAGATGAAGAAGAATGGTGAGAAATTCCTGAACAAATATTTGTCTTGTAAGAATAGTTAAACTTTAAACCTGCATGCATGCAGAACTACAGGATGCTGGTTACCAGGCCCCTGCCTTTTTTCCCCTCTCTACTTAGGATTTCCGGGAGAAAAATACAGATCATATGCGTCCAGACATCGTAGCCCTACTGAGAAGCAGCAAGAATGCCTTCATCTGTGGGATGATAGGGATTGATCCAGTGGCTGTATTCCGCTGGGCAGTCCTCAGAGCTTTTTTCAGGGCTATGGTCGCTTTTCGAGAAGCTGGAAAACGATATATTGAGAAGAAAACTGGTAAGTTGCAGATCTTGGAATTCTACACACATGCCCATTTTTAAGGCAGACTTATCAACAATCCCTGATTTTGTGTATTTCACTGTTAATTGGCTTATACCTGTCCCCCCTGTTTCTGACAAATATGCCTAGGAGATCATGAATTGCTATGGGTGGGTTTGATTCTGAAAAGCATGGCACTTTACAGATCCAGTAACATATGCCACACAGTTTGGAAAGAAGGTTTTTCGTCTTGATGCTCTTTGAATTCTGCCTTTGGTAGATGTCTTCATATGGAAAAGTGTATGATATTGTAATGGAAACATAACATTATGAAGCAAAAATAAGGGAACTCTGTTTTTTGGCTGTTAGCAGGAAGCTTAAAAATGCAAAAAAAATAGCATTTCCCTTCACAATTTTTCAAACTGTTCACCCTGTGAGCTGAAAGAGAGAGTATTCTCCTGTCTAGCAAAAATTCATTGCTGAGCGATCAGCTAGAACCACCTACTCACTTTCATGCAGAACGGGGGGGCAGTAAATTAAATGAAAGTAATGGTGCATCATCATGCTGTGGTAGGCAATTCTTGGCTGTGCTTGTAGAACATTTTTTTTATGTAAAGCAATTCCTGAAAGACAGGTACAGGCTATTACTATTAATTTCTGAGCATAGGAGGGCTTGAAATTCATGATGGAATTAGAACATGGGCAGGAAAATGTCAGTACAGAATTAAAATTAAGCATGGAACTAGTCTTTACATTGCTTTAGTTGGGAATGTGAAAAGATATGCATCAAATAAATTCAGGGAAAAAATATATGGATATGAAAAGCCATCCACATAAGAAGACACAAGCTTCTGTGCTTATGAGAATAATATCTAAGCCTCTGGGTCAGATTCCCCCAAAACAGCAGGAAACAAAACCAGCATTCAGCTGTTAAGAATAGTTGAGAGAGGAACAGCTCCAAATGAATAATAGAAAAGATACTTCTGGTAAATGAGCCTGAGACTTTCTTACGTATCAATGCAGGGTTGAGAAAATGAAAAGTTCCACAATGTCCTTTGTAATTCTGAGAGGCACAAGGAAGAGCAATTTTGCTTGTGAAGCCTCTGTGATGAACAGTCATTAGACGAGGGACTTCCTTGAGATCCCATGTTAGCATCAAGGGGTGGGGGTGAAAGGAAATCATGTGCAACCCACTGCTCCTTTATAAAATGTTTCTGTCTTTCCCTAGTATTTTTTTAAATTGCTTTATGAATCCCAGCTGGATAGCTGGCTGGGCTATAGCAAGCTGCCTAAGAAATTAATAATAAATATGCTAAAACTCTGCCAGCAAGAGCTATTTCAAACACTGCCCTGCTAATTTCAACCCCTGCTTCAGCTTCAGCTTCTCTGTCTTCTGCAATCACTTCTGCCATTTTAGAGTCCTTTAATAGTTACTCTCTAGATTGGGTCAGCGATATATCTATATAGCAATGTGTAGATCAGTGATTCTCAACCTTTTAGACTCAAGGCAGCACACCCCTGGATAGACTCGAGGCCCCCTTCAGAAAATGCCAGCTCTTAGTTTTCACTTATTTTTCTGTAATCAAAAGACAATAGAGCAGCTATGCTCAACATTTTTGCCCAGCAGGTTGGATGGGCAGTGCCCCATCCATCCTTGGGCTGGATCCCAATAGTGGTCCCAATCCGGCACCAGGGCTGGCTCAGTCCTGGCAGCATCCAGCCACTTGGAGGCATTCGTGGGGCAGCGCAGCCGCCACCCAGCCCCACAGGGGAAAGGAAGTGTGGCTCAGCCCGGTGTGGAAAGGGGCCATGGCCTGGCTCCAACCCGGACCTGTGGGAGAAAAGGAGACATGGCTTTGCCCCAGCCTGGCCCTGTTTGGGGGGAAGCCGCATTGCCTGGCCCCTGATCCAGAAGGAGGGGAGGGAAAGAGGTGTGACCTGGCGTGACCAACAGGGCAGAACTTGGGGTTTGAAGATTTGGCAAGGGGGAGGGTAGCGGTATTAATGGCCACTACTCCCCTGCCACCAAATTTCCCACTGCATAGCAAGCCCTGTGGGCCAGATGCAATGGCTCTGGGGGGCTGCATTTGGCCTGTGGGCCAAAGGTTGAACTCCCTTGTAATACAGCAGTTTTTCTGTTGCAAAGAGTGGAAACCACAATAGGGCAGAATGGTTTTTAAGACTACGGATTCCTCTTTGAAATCTTTGGGTTTCTCATGTGAATCATGTTTGCACACCTAACAGTGCTAATGCTGTGTGCCCCCTCACGTCACCCCGATAGGATCGCAAGGTACCCAGTGTGCCATGGCACCTTGGTTGAGAACTGGTCGTTCATGTATAAAAGAACAATTTTAGGTTTTCGGGCAGTTCTGGGAGTTTTGATTTTTTTTTTTTTTCCCCCCATCATGGCAGGAATAAGCAGCGTATCACTGCTTAAAAGACTTCTCATACTTCTGTGAGAACTCGGTGCCAGTAGCACTGAGGTGGACAAGCAGGGCACCATCCTTGGGGGCTAATTGGACAGGCAGTTTGGGCACAAGATTGGCTGTCACTGCTGCCAACCCAGTAGTTGCCCCTCTCACCCTGCTCCAGATAAGCTACTGGCAGGGTGGCACTTTCACATGTTAATGATTTTTTTTAACTGTATTATTTAGGCCTACACCTGCTGTGAATAGAAATATTCACTGGAAATAGGAAGAACATATTATGAGGCATCGATCTCAGCTGGTGCCTTTACATGCTATCCTAACAAGCAATGAAGCTAGCCAACATTGTTAAGCTGTAGTGTCAGCATTCATGCCAAGGAGGGAACGGTGATCCGCTGGCAGCATCTCCGATCTCTTGTGGTGTTGATCTTTTTTCTTTCTTTCCGTCCCTGTGAAATCTCTTCTTTTGTCAAGAATATTTTAAAAATTAGTTCCAGCATAGAGCATGTCAGTGGTATCTGCTGCTCTGGGCACTGAACAGCTCTGACATGATAAAATAAGCAAGCTTTGGGACTACTGTCTTGAGAATTTGTTAGTTTTGGTCCCCAATCGTTGATGCTGCAGGCTTTTGTACTTAGCACTTCCTTAACAATGAGGCCCTGTCCTCACCTCCCATTCAGTTATCCAAACCAACCTATGACGAAGCTTTGGCTTAACCCAAATTATATGAAGTTCTAACAGGGGTATCGCTAAATAGAAGGTACATGTCGCTGTTGTGCGGCTGTGTCTTGCAAACTGGTACATTAGCTCCCAAAAGATTGTAACCCTTAATGCTATGTGACATACTTGGTTACTGGAGGCTGGTGCCTGTCCACTGCTATATGAAATAACATACAAGAATCCCCTCTGATAATCCAGTGAATGAATTTATGGCAACTGCTGCCTCTGAATTGTTAAAGGAGCACTCCTGCTTTTAGGCCCTGAAATTAACCTGTCTTGATAGCTGTCCCATAAAACAGCACTCCTCTCTAAGGATTGCATCTGTTTTTCAGGTGTCTTTTCCAACTAATTCTTGCTGGCTTTAATTAATATGAACCAAATGCACCTGGTACAACAAAGAAATGTTAGTGGATAACATTCCCCCGTGTGTCCCCCACACTCAATATCACCCCGTGCAATCAAACATACTACTTAATATTACATCTTTTTTAAGATAGCATGCTGCTTTATGGTCTCTGGTAGCTTTGTCTAGCTCTCCTGTGATTTCTCAGACAGATGCAATAAAAACCCAGTTTTAAAGGATGTTCTGAAAATGCTGCATATTTCTGCTCTGGAGTCTGCAGGATTTGGGGACTTTTTCCTTGTTAGGCCAGAAATAATATACTTGTCTGAAGGTTTATTATAGTGATGGTAGTGGTACCAAAATGGGGGATTTCATGAAAAATCTCAGCCCTCTTTATAACAGGCTTTGCAAAACCTCGTTTTTGCTTCTTTTCCTTCCTGCTTTCCATACTTCTTTGTGTCATAGATGTTCAATAGCAGCATATAAACACCTTTGTGCTTTGCTTCCAATATTGTTGCTGCCGGGTTAATAACTATGCTCTTCATTCCTGCCCTCTGAAGCTTTCCTTTTTCTTTGTGCACACATCATAGTCCTGTAGTTTAGCTCGTAGCCATTTTTGTTTGCAAGTGAGATGAGTAGAAGCAAATCAATGTAATTGTCTGAATTTTGTTGGATACATTTCTCTTCTGGTCCAATAGGTGTTTCTTACAGTGCTGCCAACCCTTTCCCCTTTCTGAATTAAAAACTAAAAGAACTATCAGACTGGTTAAGATGCAGGCGGCTGCAGGGAGAAATCTTTCTGGGAATTGTATTTTCTTTGTTGTTTCCTAATTGAGTTTTCTATCTGTCAGGTTAAATTCTAAATGAAAAGCACACATTTGGGTTTGTTTTTTCTTGAATCATAATGAACTTTATTAGAGGGACATTGTCAAGGAATTTAGGATGCAAATTTGACTGGTTATGAGATACTTGTAATCTAATGGAAGGTACTTCCACGTTCATTTATTGCCTTGGATTGTAACACCTCATTAAAGATTTTAAGGAAAAAAGGCATTGTTTTGAGGTAATTTGCATACACCTATGGATGAAAGTCAATAAATCTTCCTGTGGTTTTTCTGCAAGTTTTTGTTTTCTCCCCTTATTTTGAGCAAGTTGGACAAGAGCATAGATCCTACGCCTGATTAAAGGATTTGTGCTCCTAACTCTTAGTCTCCCTCTGCTGGCTCTGCCACAGTATTCAGCTAACAAGGGCTATTTCTAGCTTGGCTGAGATAAAGTTGTAATGCTAATTCGTGAATGGTGAAGTGGACAAAAGAGAATCACACAGATAAGACGAAGCAAATCTTCAAGGTTTCCAATGGGCAATACAAAATGAATGGTAGCCAAACTTCAGAAAAACAATAGTTGGCAACGTTCCTCTAAAAGGTTCAGATTGTGTGCGTTGGAGGGGCAGGGGGAGGAGCGGGGGTTGATATTTTAATGCAGCAGCTTTAAACGCTACACTATATTATACTGACATAAGATAACTTGTCAGTGACCTCATCACATCTTAAATGGGAGCATGACATATCCCAGAGTATAATCCCCTATTGCTCATTCATTTAAAGGATTATTTGTTGGTACTTCCTCTTTACGTGACGATACACTGTAGAGCTTTTATTTCATTTTAGAGCCATTCCTAAATCAACAGAGACTGCCCCAGATGTCCTCACAAAGACGTTCACCTTAACTTCTGACCTCAACCCATTCTAGATTCAGTCTTTCTCAGTTTTTATACTTTAGTCTTTCTGAAATCTCCCTGTTTCTCAGCGTGTGAAGAAAGTTGAATGTGCCCCCTCTCCCTTCCTTGATGTTAAGCATCTCGTATTTCATTTTAACTGGAAATATCCGAGGTAACGCAGTGGGGCAGGCCAGAATTTGAGGTGACCTCTTCATGAACACAGGCGGGGGAATGATGAAGTCAACCAACTTTGGTTCAATTTAAACAAAAGGAGTTCTAGAAATGTAGCTAGTAAGAGTAGAAAGTTGTATAATTACAGTTGTGTTGTTTTGGTTTGTGGTCTTTTAGATGACCTGGGAGTGATTACACAGATTATTGTGCTCCGGCTAATAACGGCCTTGAGACTATCCGAATAATGGTATGCTATGCAGTTAACAAGAAAAAACTATACAGTCACTATGCAAATCAGACCCCCTCAATCACAGGGCAAGGAATTGCCTAATTAATAATGCAAGTCTGCAGAGATGCAAATCAGTAAGTGTGTAGTTTCCTTAGACTCGGATGACCTAAAACAATCCCATTCCCTTATCGTATGTGGGATGTCATAAAGCTTTGTCATGAGGTAACTGCAGTTAACCTGTGTCACTGCTATATGTTATAACTGCTACAGATAACAGTTTTGGTGTGTAAAAGGAAGAAAATGTGGTTTTTGAACTATTCTTGTATCACTAGGGCAGTTGGCAGCATTGTTCTTTACTCTTTCCTGATTTCTGCTTATATAATCTCTTTCTCTTCTCTCCATTTTTTGTTTTTATTTTACTTCCCAAGGGCATGATGATGCAGTGCCATGTGCGGTTTTGAAAAGTGTGGATAGTTTTAGCTTTCTCCATCACCCAGTCCATCAGAGGAGCTTAGAGATCCTGCAGAGATGCAAGGAGGAGAAGTACAGTAAGGCTCCATATCCCACCATCCTCTCTGACATGACACTCACACATTAGGAAATGGAGACCAGGTGCATTCTGGGGGGCAGGTGGGGAAAAAAAATACAAGCAAGGAGCATTCCCGTGCAGCCCACTGAGATCATCCTAAGTAATTACAGGACACTTTTAGGAAGGGATTTGTTTTTTAGTCCTTTCCTACTAGAAATTCTCAGGCAGAGTTTTAGTGTACAAAGATCTTGAATGGACTCTCTGGATTCTGCGATCCTGTTAATCAATTAGACAAAAAACCCCAGTGTGCGTATCCAGGTTTAATGAATTAAACCTGGAACCATTTTGCTGATAGTTTCACATGTTGCTCTGTGAAGACAGGATTTTGAAATTGGCAACACTTTTCATACCATTCATTTTTTGTGGTGGCTATGAAAACATCGACGGCAAGCACAGAGAACCAGTAGGAATACTTCTAGTGTGATTTTAGGATGCCTGATATAGCTAGAATTTTACCTCCCATTTGCAACTAGATGTAGTCCCTTTCCCTTTTCGTAACATCATCTTTTGATGCTAACTGCAACTGGAGAAGGTGCCAATATATTTGCGAGGTCCTTCATTGAAATGTGAAAAATTGTGATGCTGTAGGGCAGAGTCCTTTTTAGAATGGGTGGGCAGAAATGCACTTGGTCTCCATTTTCTTTTCACTCCTCTGTTTATTACATAATAAACTAGTCCTGCATGGAAAAAAAAAAACAGGCACTTCTGCCTGTGTTACTAATTGCTATGGCTGGACTCCTCTTGTGGGAGGAGAAGGGAGTTCAGCAGCATGGAACATAACATCACCTGCCACAAGGAACAGCGCATGGAGATGCAGCATTATAACAATGTATAGGGCCTCCTGCAAGATGCCACAATGCTAGTTGCTCATTAAACACCTCTATGTAATTGTTGCACTTTAAAAAAAAAATCAAATCCGCATTCAGTTGCAGACCCTTCACAAAGACACTGAAATAATACAGTTTCCAGACCTACCTTGTTGCTTTCAGGGAAAAGGGATCAAACTTGAAGGTGAACATGAAAATGATGTATTTTAAGTTTTGTGCCTTTATATTCCTCCTTCACGTTACATAAACAGCATCTACAGAGCATGGAACATTGCTTTAAACAATCCTTAAGGGCAGTTTGGTTTCTAAAATGCACATTTTAAAGCTATTATAAGGAGATGCCTAAATGCAACATCAAAAGGCTTTTCCCCACATTGTAGAAATATGTGCGGTAAGTACAGCATTTGCATGTTAGCGGTTCAGAAATATTTGCTTCGTCTTACAAAGCTCTCCCATATGCTTCCTGCAGTATCCTAGAACTGGGAGAGTTAAAGGTTTTCTTCTTCCTGTAGGCATCATCTTATACTAAACTTTTCCTCAAATTTTCCTCCATTGTTACCACCCTTGACAAGCTTTAAAAAAAATCTGGTAGAGACTCAGCCATTGAATTTCCTAAGTAAGTTAAGTCTAAGTGGCACTTATAGATAATTACATAGCTCATAGTAGTTTATTAGTAGTGTAAATAAAAGACTTGGAATCCGGATTGATTTTTTTTCCTAAGTCAGTTCATCTGTATCAGAAACTTAATTTTGTCTGTGGGTTTATTTAAAAAGAAGGGAAAAAAGACTCATACAGCAGAGAATATTTTAAAATATCCAGCGTAAAACAAAAAAGATATCATCTTAACACTGCTAAGCACAGTAATGTTAAAATATTTTTGCTTTTAATTCAATTTTGCCAAGTACCACTTGTAATTCTTCTCCCTTTTTGTAATAGCTGTTGCTGATAACTGTAATAACTGTTGCTGTTCCATACTTGGAGGCTAGGAAAAGTGATCTAACATTGCTATTGCTGTAGTTTTACTAAATGGCTAGGAGTTGGTAGTGAGTCATATATGCGTTCAGGTCTTTCTGCATATCACCATATAGTGGATGCTGTCATTGGCCAACTCCCAGAACTATTTGTTATGTAGGTAACCTAGAGTTAGAACTTGCTGAGAGTTAGAACTTACTGCAGTCATTCATTTACAAGCCATGAGCCATATGTGCCGCAGGTATTATGGGAGTCTACTTTCTTGGTGATGTACTGGCTGAACTTGTCATTTCCTAGAAGTTCAATGAAGTTACATCATCATCTTTCTTGAAAAACTGACTATTTGATTCAAGACATCTTTTTGTTTTGAACTGTGAGCATCAGTTGCAAATACAAGTATAAACTGCAAAGATATTTAACTAATGGATTAGTTGGTAAATCTAAATTCTCCTAAGGTTATAATATTGCTTACTGTTCTAGCTGTTTGGCTAGTTCATGGTTGCATTTGCAGTCATGCTTTAAGCAGTTCACACTGGTCCCTTAAATCTTGAACTGATGTTGATGTTTCCCCCAGGATTCCACAGCAACAAAAAATTGCTGACGTGGACCTAGTTTACCAGTCTCTGAATTCAAGATAGTCTCTGATGGTTCAGGCTCTTTCTGAAGGATGGAATGAGTATTGTCCAGCATTCTTTATACATGAATTTAATACATGAAGAAGCTAGAGGTGAAAAGAACCAATTAAGTAAACTAGTCTGTCACGGATGGCCCCGCGAGCGGCCGTGAGCTCGCGAGCGCCCCCTTGCCGTGCCAATTAGGGTGGTCTGGCACCCTCTTCTCGCCCGCCACGTCTTTGCTGTTAAAGTTCAGAATGGGAGGCTGCCTACTTACGCCTAACGGCACCTTGATGGTATCCCCTCCGTTCCAAAGTGGGGTACTCTCACCCCAGCGTTATGGGCAAATGCGTGCCTCCAAAACCTCCCCTTTAGCACACCCCAAGCCTCGCAGCTGTCCCGGGGGATGTTGTCTGGTCCCCTTCCTGTTCTGCGCCCTCCCCGGGGCCTGTACCGCGCTCCCCGCGCCGCGCCCTCTCCGGGCCTCGCCCTCTCTGGGGGCCTGTACCGCACTCCCCGCGCCGCGCCCTCTCCGGGCCTCGCCCTCTCTGGGGCCTGCACCGCGCTCCCCGCGCCGCGCCCTCTCCGGGCCTCGCCCTCTCTGGGGCCTGGCGCTCCCCGCGCCGCGCCCTCTCCGGGCCTCGCCCTCTCTGGGGCCTGCACCGCGCTCCCCGCGCCGCGCCCTCTCCGGGCCTCGCCCTCTCTGGGGCCTGCTGTGCCCTCTCCCTCTCCGGGCCTCGCCCTCTCTGGGGGCCTGTACTGCGCTCCCCGTGCTGTGCCCTCTCCGGGCCGCGCCCTCTCTGGGGGCCTGTACCGCGCTCCCCGCGCCGCACCCTCTCCGGGCCTCGCCCTCTCTGGGGCCTGCACCGCGTTCCCTGCGCCGCGCGCCTCCCGTGCTTGGGGCTCAGGTGGCCGTAGCCGTGCCTGGCCCCCCTTGACCCTTTCCTGGGTCTTTTCTCGCCACCCACCTGGGCAGAGTGCCGTCCTTACGGGCCGGGGTCCAACCCCGTGCTCCGTGCCACTCCGGCACCAACAGTTGTGCCCCCCCGGCACTGTGCCCCTACTGGGCACCCGGAGCCCCCAAACTGCTGGGGAGCCCCGCTGAGGCCTCCTCGCTCCCCTACAGCCTCACCCGGTCCTCCGGTGTAAACTGTAACGTAATACTCAGGCCATCTGGCTACAACATAAACAAAGTCTCCACACGCCTAACAATACCTCCAAGCCCCGCCAGGGCTCTCAATCCTACCTTCTGTCAGGGCAATCTTGTTCCCTGCATCATTGCAGCCGGTTAGCGTGGTAAGGTAGCAACCACTAACCCAGGCCACTCAGCTCGAGCCGCAGAGCTCCTGCTCCTGTGGCAGCCAGAAGGGAACTGCTCCCTAGGCTTTGGCCTAGCTGTTTATAAGGGCCTGGCCCTGCCCCCTCCTGGCCACATGACCTGCCTGGTTGCCCTAGCAACCCCCCATCTGTGTTGCTCCAGGCCTCTCCTCTTCCTGGGGCATCTCCTTAGGAGTGGGGCGCGGGAGTGCCCCACGACATAGTCCATCCTCCTGAAACTAATGGAGCTGAGGGAGAAGAAACGAGCCCAAACAGGGAAATGAGGGTTGGAGAACAGGTTCAGTTTTAGTACCTCATCTTAGAATAAGTTGGCCTCCCAACTGGCATAGCCCTATGAATGGGGAAGTGCTTATGTGCTTCCCACTCATATCGCTGAGCCTGTGCTCAAAGAATAATTGTTTATGCAGTTGATGAATACATTTTTTGTAGTCAAAGCCACAAGCAAATCAACAGAAGTTTTTACATTAAAAGCCCACCTACCTTTCATTCCCCAAAGCCTTTGTCTCTTTCTCTACAGTGGAAACACAGCTGTATTAAGACCACAGCTTTTCGCTACTGGGTTATTAGGTTCAGAGTTCTTTTAAAGTATTTAGTCCTCTTATATTGAGCCAGAAAGTGGTACCATGTAGAAATGTTTTAGTGAGCTCTTGCAGCAGTTGCTTTTAATTCAGCTTGCATTCATCTCATACATACTTATTTTTACAGTTGCAAGTGACACTTTTTTTTAGATTAATATGCTGCCTAGGGTACTGGTTATACAGGTTTTAACATAGCTTTAGATTGACGCTGGAGTAAAAATGCTTCTTTTCCTGGCTGATGTAAAATTAAGTTATGACATTTTTTTGTACAGCTTTATCTTGTTATTTCTGCAGCTCATAAAATATTCCCCTTCTGTGCATTTTGCATTTCTGGGAATGATAATCTTATTCTCATTTTAACATACTGTGCAGACATGGGACAAACAAGTCACTAAAAAGAACAAAATATAAGATGATACCACAAGCTCATTATTCAAAAGAGCACTTCAGGTTATGAAAAATTCTGATCAAAGTGATGAAATACAAAAAGGTTAAGATTTTCCCCATAGGTGAATGGAAAAATACCCAGGCATTTATCACATGTATTGAATGTGGAAATCCAAAGTATTAGCTATTCCTTTAATGAAAGAAATAAATTATTTAAAATGTACTATGGATCTTCATTATTATAAACATAGTAACATCCCTAACCTACTACACAGTAGATGGAAATTTGCCTCAAGACAGTGTCATCCCTACTGAGCAGTCATTTTATTGTTAGGTCCTTGTTAGCATTGAACAGTGCAAAATCTTAGTGAATCTGATAAATCCTTTGATGTTAGGAATGTGTTTGAATCTATGGTCAGTATAAAGTAAAGCTCCCTAGGGGGAGTGAGGGTTGGAAGTGCTTTTATAAATGCTTTAAAGGCATTGTATCAGCTTTTCTCATATCCTGGGGAGAATGGTATTCAGTCATGTACCAGCAATCCAGGAAAGGAGCTGTGCATGATGTTCATTTATAAAAGCACCAATCCACCCACTTCCTGTGTCTTCTCCATCTGTCATGCAAATGCATGGGATAGATGCTTGAGGCTTGCAGCTCTCTCCCAGTCCTCCTCTGCAGAAGTAAAAGAAAATAAGGACCCTAAAATAGATGAAGAAGACAGAGGAGAGCTCTGCCCAAGAACCTGCGTTCATGGCTGAAGGCTTCAGATGACATTGCCTCACCATGGTCTGCTTTATAAAACTTGGGTATTGAATTCTAAAATTGGAGATCTGTTTCTCAGCAGGAAATTGTATTGCTATGCATCTCTACACAGCGTCAGAACTAATCCATGACTGTCCCCTCACTCCTCCTGTTTTGCCACTCGTTTTGCTGTGAAACCATCTGATGCGTTTTCTTGGCTCTGTATTCAGTGTGCTCATACTAGCTACATGTTACCTTATAATTTAGGCCTTTTCACTCTGTCTTGGTCAGGCAAGATGGAGTCCTATAGGTAGGAATTTGTGAGTCTGAAAATATACTGGAGCAATGCCAGAGGCAGCGCTGACCCAGAGAATGCTGCATATTTGACTCTTACTCCAGAGGAATAGAGCTAGGACCACTCTGTCTTACATTTGTGGTGCAGCTAGTGTTGTTCAGTCTGTCTTCCATGCCATGCTCTTTAGCCCTTTAGAGTCCCACTGCAAGTAGATGGCCAATTCTGTTTAATGGAGGTCTCTTCCCAAAAGGCGAATGAGCAGGCTGTATGTGCCTCTATGGATTCTGGGGATGTAGCAAGAGGGGGAGCCCTGAACCTCCTGGAATATGTGAGTTAGCACCTCACTCTGAGTCACAGTACCCAGAACCCAGACTGGAAATAATCATAGGAAAGTAGGAAGTACAACAAAAAAGGAGCGTTTCCTTTCATTACCTCCACTTCAGCATACTGGATTTGACCAAAAGGAATGAAGAAAAGGTGGATCAGCATTTATTCTTCCCACAGCTGCTATAAAACAGCATCTATTCAGGCACAGTCTTTTTCATTTCTTATAGTTAACATTTTCATGTTCTTATTTTCAAGTACATCTTCTTCGTGAACACTGTTGTGGTTTCCAGATAAACACCCAAGCTTGGAGAAATACTTGGAGAAAACCACCAAGCGGCTTTCTGATGCATGCACATACCCCCACCCCAAACTTAACTGCTTTGGCTGCCCCAAAGCTCATCTGTGAAAACATGAACGAGGAACACTGCCAATCCATCTTATTTCCCCTTCACTTTTATAGCACTTTTATACCAAAGCATCTCATTCCTGCTAAGGACACTGATGTCTGCACAAACAGGACTTATACATGCGGACTTCCACTACCCAGCCTACCAGTTCCTCTCCCGCTCTTGCCATCCAAACGAAAGGAAGACCATGTAAGAAAGCCAGCAGGGATATCATGCTGTAGGCGTTACACCTTCAGATGTTTGCTTGATGGAAATGGTTGTTTACTAGGCATACAATGATTGTTTGTCAGATGGGCCACCAGGCTTCCAGCCTCCACCCTGGCTTCAGAGTGAAAAACCACCATCACACTTTTCAGTAGATAGGGGAGAAATGGTAACTGCCAGGTTGTTAAGGGATTCAATATTTTCAGCTCTGGCCAGAAGTCATCTTCACTCCTTTAAGCTTGTCTGAGCACAGTTGAAAAGCAACAGCAGGATATTCATAAGGACTGTTAATTGAAACAAGAGGGATGCACACTGTAAGCTCAGAACTATCCCTTTCTAGTCCAGATGGTTGCCACGATTCTTTTCCCAGACATGCATTCAAGAAGAATGAGTGCAAATGTCCCTATGGATCATGAAGAAGAAATTTTGATGCTTTTGCCTTTTTATTTACGTGTTTGTGTGAAGAATCTAATGGGAGAAGACAAAGGTGTGGTTTTTAGATGGCCACAGGCCTTCACCTGTGGTACAGCTCTGCATGGATTAGAAGTAATTGCATTTCCTCTATCAAAGTTGCTGTTGCCAGTTCTTCTGATCTCAAGCTGGTAGCATGGGCATACTGATAGGCATTAACAAGCACCTCCAGGGAAACTGCTTGATAGTCGAGATTCTGAGGATCTATGAGGTTTAGTGGCTTGCCCCGTCTAAGTGCTTTCTTTTGCAAAGCCCAAGTAAAAGTCGTTCTTTAACTGGTATCAGATGGGGTATTTCAGCTACAAGTTTGCTTCTTTCTTTTCAGGAGTAAGATATCTCTTTTTCCCTGTGCTTTACCTTTAGAAAGGATCTATTCAATGGCTAGGAACTATGAACATTCATTTCACTGACCCTAGATTATCTCTTCTTCTTTAAAAAAGAGAGTGTCATTGCATTTACTCCTATACTTTATCGCAAAAGACAAGACAGATTTTCTTACTTCTTGGGGTTTCCCACTTTACTCCATATAGCAGAGGAACATATACTTGTGTAAATGCCATTTGTGTGCAAGAGAAGAGATAGGTGACTGCGAATTCCAAAATTTTACTTGACACAAAGGAAGTATTTCAGGACTGCTAAGGAATTGCTTAGCTGTTTTCATAATCATATGCAAGTCATAGGGTCTCTAAATAGTATCTACTCCCTTTTAAGTGCCTAAACCTTGGGGCTGGAAAAAGCTATGTATGTACCTGTTCCAAACTTAATATGAAATATGCTCCTTAGGTAAGCATCCAGGGCTGTCAATGCTGGGGTGTTAGCAATCCCCAAACTGGCTAGCTCCCTTCATTTTCACAGCTTCTGATAGTTTCAGGGCCATTATTGAATGCCTTGAAAATGTGGGAAGCCTGTTAGTTTGGGACTGCTAATACCACAGCACTGACAGAACTGTAAGCCGTGTTCATTAAGCATTGAGATGGCAGGGCTGAAGTAGCAGAAGTCTTTACTGAGACTGCTGGACTCCCCCTTATTTTCCAGCCTTTCAGTAGTCTGTTTTACAATACATGTAGGTGGAATGTGCACTGTGCATTGTTTTAGGTTGAGTTATGAACTGGATTTTGTTGTCTGAAAAGACATTTTCCACCCCCACCCCTTCCTTTTAAATGTATTTGCACTCAAAATGTATCCTCTTTTTGGGCATCTGCAGCTGAAGCCTCTGTCAGATCTGCAGTGCTGTTAGGTGTTTCTTTCTTCGTGCATTTATCAGACATAAGATATTAAATGTCTTAATGTCAGGATTCAGTTTTGGCAAGAGATGAGACTCCCTCCTGCTCCCCCCCCGTGTCAGTGTATTGCTTATGTGCATTCATTGCCCAGAAGAGGAGAAAGTGGTGATATGTGACCAGTTAAAAAATGCTGTTTACGTAATAGGTTGTGGTAAACTCTCTCTTTCTCATATCCACCTGATTTTCAGCTTCTTAAGGAAGCTACTAATCATTACATATCATTTCCTCCCCCCAGTGTTATGGCTCTAAAGTTTTTTGACCAACAGGAAATAACGTGCACTGGTACTTTACTTATACCCATCATGACAGTGATTGACAGTTTCCCCCTCTTCTTGCTTTCTAACAATGGAAACACCTCTCTAACACACTGCACGTGTGTAGGACTGGGTGGGGAGGAAAAGGTAGATTGGGGAAATAAAAATGCTAGCAAAAAATGTGATAAGTGAGTAGTCAGTTGAGATTTCAGCCGCCATGACTCCTCCTTGCACCCCTTATTTTGCATTCCCAGCATGTGCCATAACAAGTGCATATTCCTTTTTTTCCCCCATTTGCAGCCAACACAAAGCTGTTGCTTGCACTAATCACTCTCTTCCACAGAGAATATTTGAAATTAAGTATTTAAAAATGTAAACAGATATAAAAACTTTTATTGTTGTGCTGCCACAGGTATTACCAGGAAAAGCCCAAGGACACCTCTTTCAGATCTTCAGGGAGTTAATACCATCAATGAAAGGACTCACCGGTAAGTCTGCTCTTCTGATTAGTAGGTAAAGGAAATAAGGAGGGAACTTCTTTCTAGCTTTGAAATGTGTAAATGTCTCTTCCAGTCTTAACTTTTTATGTCAGTATTCAGCCCCTTCTTCCTTTCTTCTTGTTGCATGAGGATATCTTTAGATCTTTTTTGATGGTAAGAATTTGAAATGATGGTAACTTCTGAGGAGCATTCTGTAATTGCACATGGTGGAGTTTGAGGACTTATAAGGAGCAGGCTATAAAATATTGTTAGGAGGTGTCAGGGTTTTCCATCTTCAACATTTAGCTGCAAAATATCTTGGTTATAGGTCAGGAAGTCAGAATTCACCCACAATTTTATTTTGAACAAAAATCTGTGTATATAAAAGGGATGAACTACACAGAAAGCTCCTATGCACAGCTTTGTGTGGAGCATCCAAAGAGTTGCAGAGTTTTGAGGTGTTGGTTTCAAGTTCCTGGCTACTGTACAGGTTCATTTGCTAAAGAAATGTCAGGGGACTGACTGCTAATGTAAGTGTATGTCTGATGATGATTTAAACTGTTGTAAAGTGCAGATGATCTTCTGCTTTGCTCTGTAAGTTGTGGGTCTTGGATCTATTCTATCACTGCAATTAGTCGATGAGATTATGAAATGTGCTTTCAGTAAAGCACTTGGCCTTTTCCAGCAAGGATTCAGTGAGGATGTAGCTCATTTAAAGTGTCAGGTTTGCATGTCAGAAGCAGCTTTGCTGCCTGCTCCCCTTTCATGAGGGGTTATTCAGATCCATCTTCAGAATTAAGACTCGTGCCAAACAAAGCCTTCCTCCCTAGAAGACAAATCATAGGTCCTGATTTCCCTCCTCTCTTCAAGCTGCTTTGAGGCGATATAGTCTTTCTGCTCTGTTCGCTCTCTTCTCATCTTCAGCATAAGAGGCCTGGCCAGAGTATTTCATCAGTCCTCACTTGCAGAAAGAGTTGCTTGGAGTTTCTGAATATAAGGTACAGCAGTCATGAATTTCCTTTAATTTTCACCAGAGGGCCAGATAGCCCCAGGGCAGACCAAAATGAGGAAGCATCAGTGTGGCTAAAAGCCACTTTTACTCCTTGTGGTTTTCTCCAAGTATAGTCATAATGATTAGGAGGATCTGGTCTTTTAGCACTGGGCTCTGTGTTAAGATTTCTTTCAACCTGTGCAGAATACTCCTCTACAGTTGTCCATAAACCATTGTTCCTTTTGACTGATGTCTATGTGCGCAGCATGTCCTAGATAAAAGCCTTTGCTTATTAAAGTTCCATTCTTTTATTCATTGGGACAGAGACAGCCATCTATCATCATCTTTTGTTCATCAAGTACTTACTAATTTCCAGATAAAGTAGAATATCTTCCCTTCCTTGTATTCTTCCAATACAGCTGAAGTAGCTATATACTTTTAATGTCAGGAAGGCCATGAAGTTCTGTCGAAAAAAAGACTTAAAAATTCTCAAGCTCTTAAGTGAGTTGGCTTACTCTCAGTGCCAAAAAAGAAAATAATTTCACAAAATGGTGTTATCCAGCTTGGATTCAACTGTGTATGAATTAGGCTCATACTGGGAGTCAGTACTGTCTTGTTTGGGCCAAGGACTTCTCCATAAGACACTATGCCACTCCTGGGTTGAGAGAAAAAACACACGTACAAAGTTATTGTCTGCTCTTCCACACACTGCTTGACTGGGTAATGTAGAGCTGAATACTTACGGAGTGGCCATATTCTAGAGAAGCCTTGTTTTGGTTATTGGAAATAATGCCATCCTTGTGGGAAGAAAATGCCAATATCTTTCTACTGTCCTTGTTTGTTCGATCCCTTTATATTTCCTGCCAGTTCAACTCCAGCTACAATGCGTTTAATGTAAGTGGTGTGGTGCTTGTGGATAGTGAAGATAAGAGCCGCATATCTGCCATTCAATATATCTATATTCACTTTGGCTGCACAAGATTTATTTTTTGTTATGATTTACACTTAATTAGAGTCTTTGTCCATCACAAAATGTTTCTTTAAAGGTAAGAAAAAATCTGCAGTCAGAAATTAGCTGTAAAGGAAGTTGCTTTACCCATGACTCCAACTCATGTTTCTACAGTTGTCTTGTCGCCGCAGGCTTAAATGAGATGGCTTATTTTCCAAAAGTCTTCAGATCTGGTTCTGACGCATACAGCAGATCTGTTGAGTAGGATGGTGGCATTTTTGCACGCTCTTCTGACTATAATTCCCCTTTTAAAGATCTTCAGAGTTAAGTTTTGTGGTTTGCCAGAGTCTTCCTAATACAGAATGTGACAGCACTATCTTGGAGGACAAATTTCAGGTTTGTTATAGAAGGTATTTCCTTGAAATTCACAGTAAGTGCAGTGGAATCTCTATTTCCACATCGGAGTAACCGGGGACCAAGAAAAATGCTTGTATTTATTTATTGCCTCTTGGTATGGAGTACACTCCTGAGTTTATTTGGATTAAAACAAGCCAAAATAGCAAATACGTTCTCTGAAAGTCAAAGCTGCTGGAAGATTAAGGTAAAAGGGTAGTAAGTACCTTGCCATCTTCCATTACCAGTGATAGCCTCTCTTGTATCCACAGCAGTTGTGCCATAATAATTTCTTAACTGTAGTGCTTAAAGCTACCTGAGTATGAGAACTTAGCCTTGCTTTATCACTGTACAAATTCTAGTACAGTTAGTGAATAGAGAATGTACTTATCAAGCTATCACAACTAGTACATGCATCTCTTAATATTGTACCATTAGTATAGACTTACAATGTACAATCTATAATTCTGCTAGAGATGGTAAAACCCCCGAACCCTAAATGTCTTATTTCCCTCATGCTCCAGAAAGGAAAAATCAGTAACATTTTATATGTTTAAACACAAATGTAGTGATCGAGCGTGCGTGCAATTTTAATTTCAGACATTACAGTTTGGTTTCTGTTGAAGAGAAATTTTGATCATATATGTTAAGTTGCACGGAAAGCTGCACCTACAAAAATAAAGATAACGTTACACAGGAATCCAGAAAAGTACACTCAGAAAAGTATAACACGAATTAATAAAAGGCTTTTTTTTTTGTAACTAAAATGTACCAATTTAAATCAGTTCTCCCCTGCAAATTAATAGAGTGATGGCCTTCTGATTCTTAGTGTGTTATTCATTAATCATTTTCTTGGACCTAAATTAAAACCAGGAGTTTCCTTTTTATAGCTATCTTATTACCATATGGCTGGTGATAACAGGGCATAGATCCAGCCCTGCAGTATAGTCTGAGGCATCCTTCTGAAAGCTAAGCAAAGCAATGACATCATGCAGGAAGTAGCTGCAGAGGGGATTACTGATCAATCCTTGCTCCTCAGCTCCCCTCCAAAGAAAGTGGTTATGTGGTTTCCACATGCATATTATGGCAGCTGGAGGGGAAAAGGCTTCACCAAAGCATGAGAAAGACGCCCTGCCTTTAAAACTGCCTAAAGCAGCCACTAAATAATTAAAAGCATGTTATCACTAACCCAAGCCTGACAGGGTGGCTGTATTTTCAGTACAACAGAAACTGTTTTATGTTCATTAATGGTTTAAGAAATGTGAATAACAACAGCTGTGGATCATTGTCTCCCTTCCAACAGCCTGGCTTGCTTTGTGAGATGATTAACCCTCTCAGTGACACAAGTTGCGGGTGTGTGAGCTATTGCCAGTGCACGTGCACCCAGAGGGATTAAAGTTACCACAGAGTCTATTTTTAATGTCACCTGGAAATGTTTCTGATTTTAATATTGGTTTAAAATCCTTGTTGCAAACTTGATGGAGATTCTCTTTGTGACTATGTGCTGTTTCAACCCAGAATGTAAAAAACCAGCTATCATAATGATGGTAGGATTGTAGGAAATTTAGCGTTGGCAGATTCCGTGTAAAACAAAGACGGAAAAGCCAAGTAGTGACAGTTTGCTGTTCCATGTTTGTACACCTGGATTTTGTTTCCAGTATCATTCTCTTTCTCTGGATGGTAGGTAGACTCGGTAAGTCTTGCTTAGGGCTCCTTTACCTTGAGATAACAGCTAATTCTCTGCTCTCCCCTCCAACAGGTACTCTGCTAATGAGCCTGTTTTGGCTCCCAGCTTTAGAAGCCCTTCCTAACTGTCTCCCACAAATCCTCTGTGTCTGATCATCAGATTCAGGTGGTGATTTTTAAATATGTATGAATTACTCTCATCTGCAGAGTCATTACAGTGTCTTGTTGGGGCCAAGGCCTTTTCCATAAGAAACTATGCCACTCCTGTTCTGAGATAAGGAACACGCCTGCAAAGTTATTGTGTATATATATATGATGGTGACCTTCTCTTAAAGGGCCTGGGAAAGAAAGAGGGTGCCTGTTCTGCAATTGTGGTCTGATTGTTATCAACTAGGAGGGTGTCTGCCCACCCAGCACTGTGGATCCGTCCCCTTTTGGTAGGGTATGGATTTTGTCCATCTCCCCTTCCTCAGGCAGGGGACTGAAAGGATGTATTACAGCCAGTAGGTTAAAGGATTCCCCCTCATAGAAACCATCTCTCCACTTGATTGATTGCTAGGGTATTCTTTCAGCTTGTTTGATTCCCATTCTTGCAAGATTTGTGAACAGAGCGTTGGTTCTGGAGGTGATCCTTTTGAGTCGGGTCTACTTACAACTACCAGATGTACTTCTCTGAGTGTCCACTCATTTTTGTCTCTGTGTGTATCCATTCAGTGCTTCTGCACACTTCAGGCCCTGTTTCCCCTCTGTCACATTCTTCGGGCTCATCTAGCCTTTCTCTCTCTCTTCCTCCCCTTCTCACATCTTCTCCTGCCCCCATACCGTTGCCCAGTTCCTGTGGGAAAAATTACCTACAGATGTGGTATTCTTCATTCATCTCTAGAGAGTGTTGTATCAAAATTTCTTCTTCCTCCAAAAGGAAATTTAATTCATCTTTCTCCATTCCTTCAATTGGGACCATACATAGCTGAGTTTATCATTTTCTTGATATCAAAGCACACTGCTATGTAACAGAGCAGGAAGAGTTGGATCTGTCATTTCTGTTTGCTCATTTTATCAGACATTTTCTTTGTAGTGCATCAGTCCTTTAGGTATTGGGCTCTTCCATTTATAGCATCTCCTTTTCCCACAGTATCTTCTGTCCTCTTTCCTTTCCCTTCATCTTCCCTACTACATGGCTATATGAAACGGGGAATGTTTGACTAAACACCAATTTTGTCTGCCATACAAGATGTTAAACGATATTGTTCTCTAGGGTACAGCGAAGTAGGCAGAGTTTTAAACGTGTATATTTTTGGATACCCCTTAACTTCAACAGCTGATGAAGTGTATCATCCTGTAAATGAGAGGTTATTGTAGTCCTGATCGGCCAATGATAGTGAGATTGATCGATCTATCTATCGATCTCAATTTAAAATCTGGCTTAACAGATGTTGTGTCTCTGTTTGAGGCCTGGCATTATGAACTTATTGTGCAGAAGTGAATGACTAGTGACAAGGAGAAATGTCAGTTGTCTTCTCATTTAAGAAATTGCATAACTTTTCAATTCAGAACTTTTTAATGATATTCAACAACTAGCTTTGTTTTCTTAAGGAACCAAGTGATAACTATGTTTTAGAAGTGCATGTTGCGACTCATCTCTTTCTCATTTCAGTGATGCCTATGGAGTTGGCTGGAATGCCAGGATGGCGATCCGACAGGGCAGACTCTCCAGTCCTAGTTCCTTCCTAGACAAAGATGGGATATTTGTTAATTCAACCAACAGCAAGCTACTGGAGAGGGCCCATGGGATTCTCATGTTAGTATAAAAGGAGTGGATCTTGGTTTCAATCTGTAAGGTGTACTGCACTTCAAAGGTCATAACAAAAATATGAGCTGCAAGAGTAAGGGAATCTGCTACTAATCCAACAAATTCAAGTTCCAAGTGGACTTGGACATGCCAAATCTTTATCAAAGAGGCTCAGGTGTTTATTAGGACCATGACATGCTCCATTTCGTATCATTCAGGGCTTGCTGGCTAGTATTTCTTTCCTCCTTTTTTTTGCTGGAGAAATGGATCTACATTCATAATAAATAGGCTAATCAAAGATGTGACAGTGATAGTGGCACTAGAGGAAAATGACATTGAGACTTCCTTTGACTGAGTCACTCCAACGAGCTATGGAGTATTTTGCTTCAGTTTGAGAGGTGTAGGTGGTCATATTTTAACCAACATTGGCAATTCATAGTGTATCTGCATCATAGGTTTCTGAAGATGCCAGAATAGCCTAGATGCGAGTTATGGAGCATGATGTGATAATTTGGAGGGGAAATTTCTGTTCCTTTCTCCCCATTTTGCACAAAGGACCAGCTACCCCACAGTTTGCTATGTCAACCCAATTTAATTGGAATTCCTTACCTTTTGTACTTCATTTCACATGCACACAAATGATATGCAGAAAGGAGAGTAATCTCATTTATTATACAGGTTATATATAGAAAAACATTGCTATGGAGGGTTTAAAGGGATTGTGTCATTTACTGTTATGTAGCCTTATGGGTGGATCCAGGCTTTTGGAAAGCGAGGGTGTGAGAGCAGCACCCTGTGCTGCAGGGATGACTGCACCCTGGCTCCCAGTGTCTCTCCCTTCCCACACCAGGGTGGGCAGCTCTCATCACAGGAGCAGAAATAAGGGACTTTTTTAAGGCCATTCAAGCAGGTAAGAATCTTCCCTACCCCTTCCCCTCTGTACTCAGTGGCATACTCCTTTCCCTCCTCTGCTCACTGCTGCCACTGTTCCCTGCTGAACCAGGGGGCTTCAAGGCTGCTGCTGCCTTGCTGAAGCCAGGCTGCACATGGAGCCACGCTCAGCTAGACAACAGCAGTGGCAGCAGGCTGGTTTTCTTCCATGTGTCTGCAATAACAGTGGTCAGGGGAGAAGTACCACTGAGCAAGGAGGGAGCGTGGGGGAAGTCTTACTTGCTTCAGCTGCTTCTACTGCAGTATGGTTGACTGAAAGAGCAGGGGTACATCTGCACCACTGGATCCACCCCTGTATCCATTCTGCTAAAAATATTTTTATACCTCTTACATATATTTTTATCTCAAATAGCTTCAAATCTTTCACACCAGGTCACGCTGACTATCGCCAGTAATGCCAAAGACACTGGGCTTCCTCATGACAGAAGCTGAGATCTCCCATTAGAGGGTTAATACGAAAGCTCTGGAATAGATACATAAATGCATTTCTGTAGCTTTATGCCTGTATTAATATGACTTTTTGTTGTCTCCTTAGGCGAAACAAGAACTTCAAAGCTAAACTCAGTCTTCCAAAGGTGAGAGAACAGCAGTACTTATCTTTCTGTTTCCTCAAGCTTGAAAGGAAGCAGTTACTTTGGTTAAATGTTAACTTGCATATAATACGTAACGATAGTTTGAAAGGGGACCAGTTCAAAGTTATTTGTTCATTTCTAAAATGTGGTTCGCCAAGCTGCAACCACAATTTGAGAGCTATTTAAATTGGCTCCAGCCTGATGGGTTCAGGGGGTTTTTTGCATCACGCAGACGAGACTTAGCAGACTTATAATAAAGTGACACCAGCACTCACTCATCCTGGAAGAGAACTGCCTAGGCAGTGGGGCCCTTCAACCACAGATGCTACACAATATTTTGTTTAATCTCCATTTTAAATTCAGCAAAGACAAGGTCTGGCCCCTACAGCTGGGGGAGAAGGGCATCCATGCAGTAGTGTAACTAGGGTGGAGCCAGCAGGGCGCCTATGGAGGGCTGCCAGATTTCTCACAACTACCCTGGGAGTCTTTACCAGAGCAGGGGCAGCCCTGCACTGCCACTACCTGGCCATAAGAGCCCCCTGCACCCCACAATTATTCATCAGGGTGGAGGGGGGAGCAAGTAGAATGGTGCTTCACTCTCCCTGGGGAGTTTTTTTCACTACCCTACATCCAGTAGCGAATTTGGTACAACTCCAAGGGAGCCCACAGCATGGAGTTGCTGTGTGAGACCCTCTTACTCTCTGCTACTGCTGCATGGGCTCTCTAGGAGTAGCACTTGTGTTCCCTATGCAGAGATCCTGGGCAGGTAAGATCACTCTTTCCTTCGCTATTCCTCCTCCTACCCCAGGCATACCATGGCCAACGTACCCTTCTCCCTCTCCCCTCCCCACCATGCTAAATGAGTTTGCTGTATCTCTGCCTCCATGTTTGCTGGGCCCTCTTTGGATAAATCTGAATAAGCTGGAAGAGAAATGCTCACAGACCATCGGAGAGTCATTAGGATTTGCTGTCCAGAGTAGGCTGTTTTACCTGCACAGTGCAGGTTTCCTCTCATAGGAAAAATCTTTGTGATCGGTTAATTCCATTTTAATTACAGTCCTACAGCACTACATTTGATTTGTAGCTCTCATTCTGGGTAAGATACCTGTGTAACACTGCTGCTATTGCCTTCAGTTTTGGCTGGGTTTTGGTGCCCAAAGATATAAGATGAGAGCCATTGTCTGCCACCTAACACACTTATGGCTTTTTATAATCATTTACTGATGCTGCCCTGGTAGTCAGCATGTGATAATTTTTGCTATGTCCGTTACGATAAGAATTATGTTTAATTAAAAATAAACAGCAAAATATAAACATGGAGTACTATAGAGGGTGTATACCATAAAGAACAATATTTTGATAAAGATGCAATCCTTATTTGTGCTTTTATTAGCAATGAATAAAAAATAAAGTAGCTTTTCCTCTGGAAAAAAGAATGGAACCACCTCCAGTTACTTTGTCTTTTTTATTTTATTTTTTTTAAAAGGACAAATTGCACTGAGATCACTGGATGTTGCATTTGTTCCACCATTAAAGGAGGCACAGGGTGGTACAGGATCCAGAGAATTCCCAGTGCCCCATGCTTCTGCATGGGTCCCAGCATGCAAGCAAAGCTGCTAGGAATTCCCCAGGACATGCACTGCCCCACGATTCCTTGCCAGGATCCACCCCAACCTCTGCCTTCATGTGAAGCATGGGTCCCCTGGCAAGGAGACACAGAGGGCACAGGGCAGTGAAGGATATGAGGAATCACTGGGCAAGGGGAAACACATTGCCCGTTGTCTTGTATCAGACCCCTGCCCAGAGCAACGGGAGACATGTTTCATCCACTAAAGGAGATCAGCGGTGATGGGACTTTTTTGCCACAGCTCATCCGCTTAGTGTGGCAACATATGTTTTTACCCAGAGATATTTATAGGAACAATGGTTAACAAATGGGGTGAAATGAAGTATCCATTAAGTATCTGGCGAGGGCATTTCATATGTCAGTGGGTTGCACTAGATGAACTGATCATCTTCTTTTTCTTCTCATTAAACCAAATCGACTCAAATTCCCACTGATGTTTTTATGTAGGCGTTTTGAGCAACTCAGAACACTGCTTGTGAGTTTCTTTCCCCTAACACTCTCACACATGTTATCTGAGTCAAAGCCATGACCTAAATCAAACACTTTGCTACTGCTGCAAAGCGCATGTTTTCCATCAACAGTTTCCTACCCGAATGAAACCTCAAGGCTTGCTAATTACTTCCAGGAGCTCATTTTCTGCATGCATGTGATAAGTTTTGCAGTGGTTCTAATTAACCATTGTTGTTAACACTCAGTTAAAATAACTGGCAAATGATCAAACTCCTTGTGGTGTTCAAATTTTAGTTTGTAAATGCAAGCCAGCTGTGTACTGATATGTGGGAATACCCAAACTTCACCCAGTTAAGGATCCCATTAGCAACTTCCTGGGAGCACAAGCATGTGTATTCTAGTAGGGCAGCCTGGGTACTTAAGTAGTCAGAGTTGAACAGTCTTGAGTGGATTAATCTGAACCAGTACAGTTGTAATGTCTATCTTTATTGGCTGTTTCCATTATAATGTATAATCTCAGCATGGCATCAGATCAGAGTGCAGTATAGATGCCAATGGGAAAAGAAAGTGTGATCTAAATGGAATGGATCAAGCTGTAATATGCATTCTTCACACCCACATCTCTCACAACAATGGCAGATATCCACAGGGTACATTTTGGGAGGCTGGGGACACTGGCTGTTTCTGAGCTACATCATTAAGTTATTTTTTTGCTATTAGAACATTACTTACTGATATTTTGTGCTTTGAATTAGATACTGAACTATACTTGTCATCATTCTTAATTTTTAATAATGCTTTCCTCTTGGTATAAGCACAAAGCACATTAAAGCTAAACTGTCAAGCTGTTTGTTAGCTTTGAGCACCAAGGATGATGTCCTGTAGTTTAAAACTTGCATGTGTATTTAAGCTTGTGAACTGCACATGCTGAAAGTAATCTCTTAAGCCATATACTCCTATTATTGTCACTCCCCTCCCCCTTCCCTTATGCTCTGCACAAACTGGTTTTGTCCTGCTCAAATCCAGATTGTAAACTCAAAGGAGCAGGCATTTCATCTGTGTGTGTGTAGTATCCAGCAGAACTGGGCTTCTGGATACCATAATAAAGATACTAATAAAAATATCCAGCTGTGCTGTGAATTGTTCCGTTGTTTTTCCCAGGGGATATTGAATTAGGGCAGTTACCCCAAGGGGTAAAGAACAAGAGAAGTGGGGATAGCAAGGGAGACCATAATGGACAAACCTGGCTAGTCATTTTTATCTGAAATGCAAGCAAATAAACACACTCCTACTTTGTATTCTGCAGCACTTATTGGATGTGAAATCTCTGAAGCACCTAACCAACCTGACCCTGCATGATCGCATTACAAAGTCTCTTCTCCATCTCCATAAGAAGAAGAAACCCCCCAGCATCAGTGCACAGTTTCAGGTAATCTAAAATGTTCCAAATGTGGGGGAGCCTGTGAGAGATGAGACCTGTTCTTGGGCATGTGCAAGCCAAGCATCTCATGGTGCAAAGAATGGCACTCCTGGGCACAAAATTCCTCTCCTCTGATTTGTGGCAGAACATGAAAGCTACTAAATGTAGTTTGGGCAGGCTGTGACTTGGTGGGAATGTAATAGTTAATATGTGCTTTGTAGGCTGTAACTACTGATTGAGACAGGAATTTTTGAGGCGGTATAGAAAAGAACTGCAAAGAAGGACTGGGGGAGTTATGGTGGATCACAGATTCAACACGAGTCAGCAGCTTGATGCTATCATACAAAAATGAATGCAATTTCAGGTTGCATTAATAGAAGCACTGGGTGCGAGACATGTCTTGCATACCTCGGTCCCAGTACCACTCTTCTCTCAGATGGCTAGGACTGAGCTGGAGTACTATGGCCAGGTTTGAGGCACTGCATTTTAAGAACAGTACAGGGAAACTGGATTCCCTGAAGATAAGGAGGTTAAGAGACTACCTTGATAGTTTCCAAGTATTCAGAAGACTGCTACAAAGAAGACTGAGAATAACTTTGGTCTCTAGCCACAGAAGGCAGGACACATTGCATTGGGTTTAAATTGTAACAAAGCAGGTTTAGATGAGCTTTCAGGAAAAAAACTTCCAATGAACAAGAATTCAGTGGAACAAATTGTGTACATGACTTGTGGAATCCCCTTCCTTGGAGGTTTTTAAGAAAAGACTTCTCTTCTAGGGCATATTCTGCATCTGGGCAAGGGGGTTGGACTAGGTGTGATCCTTGTTGTCCCTTTGTTTCTATGAAATGGAAGATTGAAGCAGCCTATCAGGAAGATCTTCTGCACAGTGAGATTTTAGACTCAATCTTTCAAGGAAAATAATGGAGAATTGTTATTCAGGGGATCATAAAAACGGAGTGGACAAAGCAATAGGACAGATACTGTAGAGAACACTTACATTGATGGAGAAATAAACTAACCCCTGCCTTTTCCAGTCTCTGGAATATTTTAAGGGGTATCTCTTTGCCACTTCCACGTCCCTCAATGCCACTTAAACACAGACAGGACTTGGGTTATACTATAGTCCTACCACCTTTCTTATTGCATTTTTTTCTGAGAAACAGTAGCATCACTAGGGGTGGGTGAGCAGGGCACCAGCCCCGAGTGCTGGTATAGAAGGGGTGCAGGGACAGTGATGGTCTCCGCTGCCACCCAGGGTGAGACATTGCTTGTGTATGGCTCCACTGAAAAATGCGAACAGTGGTGTGTAGGAAAATGTCACCTTGCTGGGGAGAAGCTGACAACTGCCAAAATTCAGCAAGAGAAAAGAGGTGACTCTTATTGCATTCCAGAGGCCTTTGGTTTTGGCCGTCTCATGGGTGAGGATGTTTAGGATCACAATAGATAAGAGGATAAGCAGCCCTTTTAGAAAGTGATAGCAGCCCCCTATCCATTAGGCTGTGGTAAGAAGGGCAATGGAGAGCAGTGTTTAGTGCAGATTGTTGAGAAGATTGGCAAGCCGTGCAGGTTTTCTGAGCAGCAGCAAAGGGAGACATGTGTCCAGAGATCGAATAAGGTGTGGTTAATGTCTTAATCAAAGCAGCTCTGGAACATGGGTCAGCCCTCTGAAAAGTGGAAAGCTGATTTTTTTTTTTTTTTTTTTGTTAAGAATGAAGTACAGCCCATCTGGTAAATGTGCATCCAAGTGTCTTGTTAACGTTTAACTGGTTGTTCGTCTTCAGGTACCGATTTGCGTATGCAGTCAGTGTAATGACATATGCAGATCAAGCACCTGTTTTTATTTATGTTGCTCGCTACCTGATATGGACAACAAGTCCCTTTGTCATAGTTTCTCTGTGGCATCTATCAGTAAAAGCTTCTGAATAAAGCAGTGTTTTAAAGTGTAATTGCTTCCACTATTTGTATCTCAAATTCAATTTCTTTTCATGCCGGTGTTAAGAATGCAGTTCCTTGTTGAAGCCAAAAAAAGCCAAACACTTCTGCATTAGCTCCAGAAATAGCCATGAATTCTGAAAGGAAATCAGTGGCAGTGTCTGTTGTGCTGTCACTGCTCCGCACCAGCAAACTTGCCATTATGAGTAACCGTAGCTAAAAATTTAGTTTCGTCAGTGTGGCTACAGACTTGGAAATTGCCATTGCTGAGTCACAACACAGCTGTACAAGTATGTTGATAGTGTCTGAGAAAGGCATTTCAGAAAGTTCAGGTTGTAGAAAGACCATTCTCTCATTCCAGATGATTCCAAGCACATTTCCCTGGGAATTAGTTAAAATGTAGAAACATTTTTTCCACACGCACATTACTTGGATGAGTTTAATTGATTTAAAAAAAAAAAAAAAGCAAACCCCAAAACAACAGCTGTGGTTCTGGTTATATGAAACATGACTGTAGTCAGTGGCTTTACCATTCCCATCTCGGAGAAGGAGGAAATGTTGCAGAGGCAAGCTGCAGTTGACTTGCATGCTCAGATTTATTACCCACAGTGTTCTTTTGTGTAAGAAGTAGATTTAAATTATTTTCCAAGAAAAAAGAATGGGAGAGACAAACCACGTCTGGTAATAAACAGCTCTGTAAATTGGTGGTAGTGAGCACGGTATGTAGGATCACAATGGCATTCTCCTGTTCCTGCTGACACTTCCAAAGAGGAGATGCAGCCAAGTTTCTGTCACTGATAAAGCAGTAATTTTCTACCTGAAGTCAAATGCTTAGTTACCAGGAATCCTTGAAGTGCTCCATTGACTGTGAACTAAACTCTGTATCCTGTTTCCATGTGCACTCTGCTTGGAAAAAAGTTGACCTCTTACTCACTTCAGTATCCTTTTATTGATCGTTCTAAGTAAAGAAGAATATACACTACATAGTAGAAGGAGCAGAATCATACCAGCGTTACACTGGGCAGGAAATGACAGCTTCATTGATATTGTAACATGAAATTATCATTGAACAGAATTAAAAGGAAGAAAAACATGCGGTTATTTTCTTCAGATTATTTCATTACACATCTACTCTTCTGCTTAATTTTATTTATTTTTATACAAAGAAGTTATTGCTGCTCTTACCTATGATAATGACCATGACTCAAAATTTATTTGAGCCAGCTCAGACCAATAGCAGCCTTCCTTGTAGCTTCGTCCCCTGCTTATTGATTGCATGTGTGCTGATCTGCTTTTGACTTCAAGATCCAAAAGATTGCAATCAGTTTTCAGCATTTCTGAAATCCGTGAAAGGCGGAGCAGCTGTGAAGCTGGCTGTTTGGGTACCAGCCACAAAGCACGCTCTATCATGACATACAGTAGATGTGTGTTCTCATGGCCCAGTTTAGTACAACATGATTTTTGTGCAGTGCCCTTGATAAAAGGCTTTCCTGCAGGTTTGCACTAAACTACTCGCGTGAGAAAATATTTCTCTCTTGTGACTGCTAAATAACATGGGGGTTATACAACCCTGCATTTTTCTAGGATGAGAACCAGAAGAGAAAAGGAAGTCAGCCAGTATGCTATGCTAGTTCTGAGTCAAATCTAAACATGTTTTTTTGTTTGTTTCTAAGAAATATTTTAAAAGACAGAGCCACATAGTTGCATATAGCTCCCAAGATGCAGGATGACCTTTGATGCATTGCAGAAGTCTTGGTCTTTGAAGGAATTCCACAAGTTGTGTCCTTTCCATTGCAAACCTTCCCCCCTGACCCCCCCAAAACCCACCGCTTAATGCATATTATTCCTATAATAATAATCATAGCATAAATAAATATACAGAAGACTATCTTTTTTAGAGCATCTGAAAGATCAGAATTAGTAGAATAAGGCTATATTCATAATTAACTTACTTTGAAGTATATTGCTTTGTATTGTCTCGTAAAGACATGTCCACTATTTCAGTGAGCCTTGCAGTCCAAATAGACAAAGGGCAGATGAAAGATGTGGAGAAGGAATTCAACAGAAAGCAAAATGCTTGTTGAGTGTTGGGAGTGACTATAAACAATGCCACTATGAATTCTTTCACTCATTCATGAATTTAAGTAAATTCAAAATTAAAAGATGAGAGCATTTTAATATAATTGTTCCAATTTGCAACAAGCATGAAACACTATAAAAACAATGCAAGCAGAGCCTTGTGGATATTGAATTTTCACATGAACAGCCAGTTCTTTCCACCTGACACACAGGGGTTATAAATTTTACACAGAAAACACTGGTTCTGTCAGTGGCAGCATTACTGAGACGGAGTCTTGTTGTACTTCTGCCAGAACATGAGTGCCAGGAAGCTGTGCCTCCAAAAAAAAAAATGAGTCTAGATCATCTTGATCGGTGGTGTCAAACTCCCAGGTTCTGGGCTGGATCCCAACCACAGGATCTCCTCCCAGGCTGAATCCGTGGGGCCAGCAACGCTGTAGTGGTTATAGTGATAGGGGTCTTGGTGGGCCGTATCTGCACAGTTTTTACTCACCCCCCTGCCATCAGTGGCCATGTCCACTGGGGACCAAGAGCCCTGAATTCTGCAACAGGCTGTGTCCCTAACCCTGCCCCCCAACTTCTGGTAGCCCAGTGGTCTCAACCTTTTTAAGTAGGAGATTGCCTTTGGCATTTAAAAGCAACCCAAGATCTACCATGCACTGCTGCAACTCCCCCACCCGCCCCTGCCCAGCAGATAAATCTGTGGGAAGGGAAGGGGGGCGTAGACTGAGGCAGAGGGAGGAGCAGTGGTAAGTTGAGTGGGGCCCCGGCTGGGTGGGAGGGCCTCACTCAACTTACCACTGCTCCTGCCTCTGCAGCCCTGTCCCTCACTGCGAGGGCTGCGATCTAGCACCTGCTCCTTCACTCCCCCATGAACTGACCTGCTGGGCTGGGGTGCATGCACACATACATGCAGGCACTCAACACCCCCCACCCCAGCCTCAGACTGACTTCAAGAGGCTCCAAGATCTACCGGTGGATCGCAGTCTACTGGTTGGTGACCACTGTGGTAGCCTGACCAACTGGATGGAATGGGTCCAAGGACTGGATGCAGCCCACAGATCGTACATTAACCAGTCCTGATCTAGATAAAATTGAAGTCCTCTTCAACCCAAGCACAGAGGAAAATATATCCACCTCTGAATCACAGGATAACACTGGTGGTTCCTAGGGTAGCCATGTAGAACAGCACGGTTATGAGCACTAGAGGAAACAGGAAGCTAGAGGATCCTAGCATCCCTGCATTCACAGCTTTCCATCTGAGCAGAGGGAAAAAATGGTCTAAAATATACCAGCTTTAAAAAGTTTCTGATCTAGAAACATCTGCTGAGCTGTTGGGTGCTTATAGTATGTAAAATTTGCAGAACTAATTTAGGAAAAAGCATCCAAATCACCCATTTGCACTTCTACCACCACAATGATTTTTTTTTTTAGACTCTGCAGCCAATTTATAACATTTTTCTAACAGATGAAGCAAAACCGGGGGGCATTGTCAGAACTCTGTGGGAAACAACTTTGGGTTGGGGAGGATTTAGGGGTTTTTTATATATTTATTGGAACATTCTACAAAAAATGGATTCCTGAAAATGAGTAAAACAAATTACCTGAAAGCAGCAGTGTAACTGTGTGGGGGGAGGAGTGACTGGGGCAATCACTTTTGGGGAGGGGGGACAGAGGAGGAGGGAAGAATCACCCACCACTGTGATCAGCATGGCGGCACCCCATGCTGCCTCCGAAAGCAGCAGCTGCCCTGGGTGTGGAGCTGCCTCACTATGCTGCCTAAAATAGACTGTTCATGTAAAAAGAAATCTGTCTGCTTTCCTACCATTTAAATAAGAATATTTTATTAAATAAGGCATTAACACTTATGTTTAGTATTGATTACAATCTCTGGTGATGTAGAGCACGTGATGAGTCAAACAACATACCCCTTGAACAAAGTATTCCTCCTCTTGGTATTTGATTAGATTTTGTCTTTAACAAGAGCAATTCTCACATTGCTAATCTGCTAAAAGTTCCATTGTGGGGATGAGGTATTTGAGGTCTTGGCATGCATCATGTCTAGATCTTTGCTACCTATTTATGGTTTGTTTTCTATTGTAGGCATCTCTTAACAAGCTTATGGAGACACTTTGTCAAGCAGAGCCTTATTTTGTCAAGTGCATTCGATCTAATGCTGAAAAGGTAAAGACCTACTACCTTAATTATCTTTGCCCAGCACCCAGTTGTAAAAAAAACCCATGACTTTATATTCATGTTAATGCCCTGCACAAAGAAAAAAAGGTGAACTGGAGGTAGAGGTCAAATACCTCTGTCTGGGTCTTGCCCTGTGCCATGGTTCTAGATATTACAGTCTTCTAGAACAGTGTAAGCCAGTGTTTTGAGGGGTCATGAACATAGCCACTGCTGCTGGCAGGGTCCAAGTATTAATAGCTGACCACAGCAATACTGCTTCAGTTTTCAGGAACACTGAACACATGTCTGTCTTCAGGATAGTCTGATCTGGAGGTGTGCCATGATGCACTATTTTAATTTCAGTGGAATTCAAGAACTTAATGAGAAGGTTCACGTTACCCCAAAGCACTGCTGCTGGCCTAGAGTTTGAGCAGTAGAGTGATGTACCAAGAGAAGTGGTGCACCTATCACCTTAGTATTTTTGGGTCTGGTTACAACCCAAGATAGTGTAGACTACTTTGAGTATCTGTAAAGTCTTTTATTATTCTTTCACAAAAAGAAAAAGGATCTTGGGAGTGAATTGGAGACCATTATTAAAATGTGTAAATAGTGCATAATATTCTTACTTGCTAAGTTATAGTGGTTCTTCTGGTTATACATATTTGAGAGCTATTTCATAAGCTGAATTGACTTATTTGCAGCTCTTCCCATATGTGAAGGATTTAGGTTTGCCATGACTCAACACTGTCTTGCTTAAATTAGAAAATCCATATGAAATATTAATTTGAGAGAAACTTGCAGAATAAATGTTGTCAGATTTAATGTTTGTGCATAATAATTTTCCTTTATGGTTTTTAAAAATTATTTGGCTTCTTGGACTAGTGGCTTACTGTTGGAAAACCAAAGCTGGAATGAGGCTGGCTGGTTTATAGGTTAACAGAGTTTTTCTCTAGATCCCCATTTTAAATTTGTCTAGGGAAGTTGTGTTTGAAAGCCATTTCCCTGTCATAGCATTCCAAGACCAGTGAAGAACAAGTTAGGCTGGGTCTATTTCCTGGTGGTTCATGTCCCATACTACAGCTGGCATGATTGCCAGTATGTAGGAATTGTACATGTTCCTTGCCTAAGTTTTGAAATCAATTTTCCTGTCCAGGTATTCTCAAGTCTCTTGAAGAATTTATGGCTGAGGGAAGTACTTGCTAATTGTTTGGCACTTTTTTTTCTTTTAGCTCCCTCTGAGATTCAGTGACAACCTGGTGCTTAGGCAGCTGAGATACACAGGAATGCTGGAAACAGTTCGTATTCGGCAGTCAGGCTACAGCTGCAAATATTCCTTCCAGGTTAGACACGGCACATTTAATCTCTGTTTTATATCATCACTGTCACATTCATTTGTGTGCTGCTAGTGCTTATAGGTGCCCCTGTTTTTATGCTCTTGATTGTGTGCATGAATTCAAAACTAATACAGGTAAATTAATTTCGATGCTGTTGGCATAGAGGCATAGAATAATCTTATGCTGTGCCAGTGGACCTCAGCAGCGCTACTCTAGTCCTGAACCAGAACTGCTAGCCCCATTTCAGGGTGCTGGACAATATGATGATTTTGTGATGTGCCCATGAGCCTTATTCTTCATAAAGCACACGTGCAATTATATGCACGTTCTTAAAATAAAGACTAACGTTTGTTGAAGGGTGAAATAAATACATGCAGGCTCTTTTGACCTACAGAGGAGTTGAACCCGTCTTTCCAAAAGTGAAATTCCTTGGGCACTGGATCACCTTAATCTTCTGGAGTAAAGTGTCTGTATCTAATGTTGTCATGCCATAGAGCACAGCCTGTTCCTAATGGAAGAGTCCTGCCCAAGCAATAGTTGGGCCAAATCAACCTACTGAAACAGTAATGATTCCAAGCACTCATTTCTCTCATTCATGTTTTCTTACTATATTTTTGTTGAAAGCACTGTAAAAAAGTTTTTCTCTTGTAATAGGTGTGAGTCAGACTAGGGGCAGAAAAGTATCTCTTTGGTTTAACTAATGATCTTATTAGGACAGATGTCCTAATACTCACTTGTGGCTTTTGTTCCATTTCCGTGAGGTTGTATTTGTTAGTTCAGTCCATTTAACTCTGGGAGCTGGTGTTTCCTCCCTTTGTGCCAGTGCACAATGCATCTTGCTGTCCTGCTGTCCCAAACCCCATAGGAAGCTTTATTTTGTTCTTTCAGATTTACTTGTTCAAGGGAGCTGTTCCTTTTTACTGTCCTTTTAATGATTTTGCAGTTGTTTTGGCCAAGCATCATGTCATGTACAGCAACTGTTGGAGAGAAGGACTCCATGGTTCCTTTACAGGAAACCAAAATTATTTCTTATTTTGGAGTATCTGCCTCCAGAACCTCATATTTCTGCACTTTGGACCATCACCGTGGTGACTGCTGAAATGCTCTGTGCTTTCTGAGATACTTTGCAGGTTTTAATAAATCCCTCCTGTAAGGACTGTTTGAGGATTCATGGCATGTTCTTGCAGAATCGCTCAACTCTCCTCTGTTGACAGACATTGCAGTATCTCTCCTCCCACATTAAACGCCCATCAAGCCTACATTGTCATTTGCTTTTCATGCAAGCTGACAGCGACTAATCATTTCATGAAGTAGGAACCTTTACATTTGGAAGTATTTAAACTGCCAATTAGGTTTCTTCTCATTTACTGAAGCATGCCTGAAGTAGCCAACACAAGAGTTAGAGCGTATAGCAAAGAGACAGAGGTGAGACAGAGGTGTGCCTTTATTTAACTGTGGCTTCTCATTTTACAGGACTTCGTGGATCATTTTCATGTTCTTCTACCACAAGGAGTCAGCCCATCTAAGCACAACATCCTTAACTTCTTCAGGAAAATAAAGCTCAACTCAGACAATTACCAGGTTGGGAGAACAATGGTAAATGTCATGGCTCAAACCACAGAAATAAAGTGTCCTTGTACCTTTTCAGCAACTATATAATTCGACTTCTTTTTATACATGTTTTCATTAACCCAATTGTGTGGTCCCATGGTTCTCTAAAAAGCAGGCCAACTCAGTGAGAAGGGTTTGAACAGTGTCAAACAAAATGCAGACTATTAGCAGGCCTATTGCTATTCAGCTCAATCAGGATGATTTGATTGTGTTTTTAAAACAAAGCATCCTCCCAAAGGCTTCACTTGTCACCAGACTTACTGCTCTGACATCATGTTCTCTGTCTATACTTGGAATTATGGGCCACTCTGATTTATGTTATACATCCAACCTGTGACAACCATATGCTGTAGATAAAATTTCAGATGCCTTTTTAGGTATCCCAAACTCAAGCCACCTTCTAGGCGGCTCAAGGTATGTAAGCCTGTTGCATTAAACCATTTCTGTCTTGTGGTTGAGGAAGAACAAAGGGTATTTTTCTGACTTTTCCTGTTTGTTTGTTAGGTTTTTATGAAGGAACAGGAGCGTCAGGTTTTACAAGGCCTCTTGCATGAGGAGGTGCTCCGAAGAATTACTCTCCTTCAGCGCTGGTTCCGCACGATGCTGTACAGGAGGCAGTTCTTGAACCTGAGACAAGCAGCAGTGATCATACAGGTGGGTGATGATGACAGTGTGTTTTCGTCTGGATTGCTAGTTACTATACATAGCATAGTTGGTGTGCCTGGTCTCTTTCAGGCGTGTAAGGCACAATCCCTGCCTTGAGCAGTTTACACCAAAATTGGTCCCATTGTAATGAAGACCTCCAGCAGAGTGGAGAGAAGAGGAAAGCTGGAGACATTCAAATCCTTATAGCCATTAAAAATCCTGTTGTAAAAATCATCATCTTGGTTTAATCACATTGACCATGTTGTCCAGTCTGCTTACCTTGACTGACCTCCCCCCGTTTATCCTACTAAATCAAGCACAATCTTCTTGTCTTTGTTCTTAAGTCCTTCATTCCTCACTGTCATTCATTTCTTAAGTGCTGCGGAGACCTAGATTGTTGTCCGTGCTCCATCAGTGATGCCACCTCTGATTGCCCTATGTCAAACTTTCTAACAGAATACATCATGCTTTCTGTCACACTGGCCCTTGAGCCTGGGAAGAGGTCCCTGTACAAATCCTCAAAGCAGCTACATTGGTTTTCCTGTAAATACCCACCTGTGCGCTGATATCTACTGAACACTTGGTAATAGTTAGGCAGCTGGTGTGCTGTGACCGCTGTTAATCAAGCCACTTATAAGAGTCTCCCAGTGAGTTTCTGCTTCCCCCATCTTTTTGTCTTACCTACCTGTTGTGTCTCAGCTTAATTGTAGATTGTCAATCCTTTGGGGCTGATTGTGTCTCTGTGTGTGTTTTTGTGTAGGGCTGACTGCATTAGAGTCCTTACCAATGAATGTAATTTCAGTACAAGTAATAATTTAAATTAGATTTCTTTTTTCTAATCTACTTAAATTTAAAGTAGATTTATGTATAATTTCAGATACAATTTTACTTTTCCCAAAGGTAAGTGAAGTAATATGTTTCATGAAGTGAGATGGAGATGGGAGCTGTGAACTGTAATACTCAGTTATTGAGTGCTGAGCAAGCAAGGAACAGGTTTGGCTGGGTTGGCTTTAGTGGCATAAGAAAGAGGTTTGAAAATACCGTTTTGCAGACAAACACGGCCAAACTCCAACCGAGTCAATGCAGTTCTGCATCCTTCTAATGTAGATACTGAAAAGAGTTTATTCTGGATTTGTGTTCTGGGTTTCCCTAAACCTTGTTTGCTGCCCACATGGATATTGAAAATGACTTGGAACTTTTCCTGCCAATAATTTTGTGGGCCAGAGATTACCGTGCCTCTGCTCCTGAGCAGCAAGTTGCATTTAATTCGACACATTCAAAATCAGTAGATGGATGCATTTTAGTGGTGCTGTATGTGCCTTGTTAAGGTATTTGAAATTATTGAATATTAAGTGCTTAAAGAAATGCAATATTATTATAGTTTCTCAGTGTGACCATCTCATACATCTTGACTTTCTCCACCCACTCCCAGCTGCCCAAGTGTTTGAACAAAACACAAACCAGACATCAAAGATGACTGCTGCTCTGGGCTAACAAAGAAAGTAAAGAAACAGCCACTTAAAAATAATGTACATTTTAAGGTTTTAGCCACTGATATCAACAAAAACAGTGCTAGAGATCTCAAGTGCTAGCCAGGCACTTGATGTTCTGCTTCTTCCTGACACAGCCATTTCCTGTTAAGGGAATGAGCGCCTGTTTATTTGCACTGTAAATCTGGTGCTGAAGGAATGCTGTTTGTTTTTTCTGCAGAGATGTTGGCGTAGCTATCAGAATAGAAAGCAAGCCAAAGCTTCCCTGGTTGACCCCCTTGTTCTCAGCAATGCAGCAGTCATTCTTCAGTCCTACTGGCGAGCTTATGTGGAGAGGCGAAAATTCTTGCAGATGCGGGTTGCAGCTTTCATCATTCAGAACTGTTGGCGGGAGCACTGTAGGCGCAAGCATGCTGCAGCCACGTGCATTCAGGCTGGATGGCGAGGATACTGTGCAAAGAGACTCTACAAGGCCAAGAAAAAACAAATCATCCTGCTGCAGGCAGCCTGTAGGGGATACATAGTACGACAAAGGTAACATGATTAACTTTAGTGGACAAAAAGGGGAAATGCTGCCTTAAGTTGATGGTTTAGCAAGAAGCCAATGCAATCTGGAACAACAATTCCCAGTAGCGTCTCATACTTTTGTTAGTAGTCAGTCAGCCTCCCTTTGCCTTGTATGTATGGCCCTTTGCATTTTCACTGCTTGCTTCCCACTCAGTCCACTGTCTAGCCTTCAGTGGATCTTACTCTGTTCAGAAGCCCAATCTCAGGTTCATCAGAGTCTGTTTCAGACTGAGAGCTTTGGCTGGCACAGTTGTGCCGTTGGCTCATTGAAGAGGTATTATCCCTTCCCAGAAGGGTTGGAACTTCCTAGCATAAAATAAAAGATTTGAGAGCCAGAGCACACCCTTAAAGTCCTGAAAGAGTTTACCTAATGGTACATCAGCCAGGAGAACTGGTAAAGAACAGACTCAGAAAACCAGACTCTGAACTGTGCTTTTCTGGATACATAAATTCAGAAAACAAAAGCATGAACAAAGTTTAGAGCTGTTGTAGTCACCAAACTTTCAGCTCTTCCCATGGGCTTGTCTACAGACCACTCTATAATGAAATTAGATGCAGCGGTGAGAAGCATGCGCACTTGCTTCTACTCTACATAGGAAAAATCCCAGAAATGAAGCAATGAAGCCTCCTTAGAGCACTCCTGAGTGTGTCCCCAGTGCACCTCTCAGCTCTTTGCCTTGGGCATGCTCTTTGGTGTGCACTCTAGTTTCTGGGATTCAGTGCCTACAGAGTGAGAATGAGTGAATTAAAGGATTGTAGAAAAGTAGGTCTCAAAGGGACCTCTGGAGCCATCCGGTCTGCACTATTCACACATTCCTGTGTAAGGCTTGCTCCCAAAGTTTTAAAAAATAGGTAAGGCAAATGCCTAATTGCCTAACGTACCTTTAAAAACTTCGGGAGCGGGCCTTACACAGGAATGGGTGAATCATGCAAATTGGATGGCTCTGGGAATTTATTGCATAAAAGTCACAAGAGGGTGTAAAGTAATCATTCAAGGTAATATGGGTGTTTAAGTGGTAGTGGGTGAGGTGCACTTCTCTAGCATCCCTGGACTCTACACCCCCCTGCTCTTCTGTGCTTACACCCGAAGATACCTGTTGCCATTCAGAATTTGGGAAACAGTGATGTAGGGGGAAGTGGAGCATGCATGTTCTGTGTTGCACATTCTCGCATTTGAATTGCATATATTAGCTTAGCTAAGGCATTGGACACAGGACCTTTGTGATTCCTATACAGAATCAATGCAGTGCATCCAAGCGGCAGAAGTGGACACTGCTCTACCATCTGATATTTGTTGCTTTCTTCCAGGTTTAGAGCTTTAAAAGAGCAGAGATTAAAAGAGACACAGCTGGAGAATGGATTGTTGGTTACAGAAAAGGATGGACTGGAAGCAGACAATGCTTTGAAAATTAAGGGCTCAGACCCATCTAAATGGGAGGATGGCTCATTTGAAGAACGAGTGAGAGCCATAGAGGAGCACAAATCACTGATAGAAAATAACCGGGTGAATCATACAGATCCATTGGATGGCCCTGAGAATTTATTGCACAAAAGGCATGAAAGGGCCAGCAGCCAAGATGGTGTGGACATCGAAGAGGAAATAGCTGTAAGAGAGAGACCCAAATCCCTGGAGGATCTCAACCAGAAAAAAGTGGTCCGCGCAAAAAGAGAAAACCGAAGAATGCGTGAACTGGAACAGGCAAAATTTAGCTTGGAGTTGTTGAAAGTTCGTTCTATTGGAGGAGTGTCTCCCTCCGAGGAGCATCGGTGGTCCACAGAGCTTGTGTCGGAGCACCCTCATTCTCCTCAAGGAACCCCAGAGAGTGAAAGCTCTCAGGGGAGCTTAGAGATGTTAAGCTGTGAGGACCCTCAGAGTAAACTTGATTCCCTAGTTTTAGGCGAGCAAAATGTGCAATCAGTCTCCACGGAGACCCAGGACTCTTTACTTGGCAGTCCTAAGCATGATTTGCAGGACAAATCTATCTACGCAGCAGATGTAAACAGCAATTTATCAAGTAGAAAAAGGACACCTTTGAGCTCAGAAATGACAGAGAGCCATGTTTCTACAGAGCACATGGTTTCTGATCCCCAGAACATTTTCTATAAGACGCATCCAAGAGAATCCTTTATTTCTAGTAATCTGCCTACCTTCTACATGCCACCGCAGGACAACCTGAAAATAAATCAGTCACTGATGGAAAATAATCTGAGGAACAAACTAATGGAGAAGGAAGAAAGATTGGTCATATTTCCTGGGGTCAGGAAGGACACTGAGCCAGACAAGGAAGAACTGGGCACGGCATTGAATTCAGAGAGCGGAGTGAAGCCTCCTGTCAAAACAGAGGAAAGCATAGCTTCGCTTGCACCTGAGGCACATTCAGCAGACTCTGTTATCAAAAGGCTGGAAAAGCTGAATGTGGAGAAGGAGGAGCGACAAAAGCAGCTGCAGCTCCAGAGGGAGAAAGAGATGATGGAGCAGATCCGGCAGCAGAAGGAAATTCTGGAAAAAGAACGCAAAGCTTTCCAGCAGCTTGAGAGACAAGGGAAGGGGGAGACCTTGCAAAGGACTGAGCCAAACAGAGTCAGGGAGTCCTCTCTCAGGCTACTGAAAAAAACAGCAGATACCAGGCCTCAGTCTCTCTTCATCCTGAACCCCCAGAACAAGGTGGAATATTGCCTGGCCCCAACTACAACACCCACTTCATCAGTAGACATTAAAGGGCTCACTGTTGCAAAGAAAGGGAGCTCCCCTGCCCATAGTGTCCAAAAAGACAGGCCTGTCAGCATGTTCATGGAGCGAAAAGAAGGTCAACCAGGAATGACCCAAGAATCAGCTGGAACAGATAAATGGCATTCAAAACTGGCTGTAGAATCAAGGGACCTCCCAAGCAGCCAGTTTGGAAGGACAGAGCGCCTCAGGCAGGCCCGAATCCCAAATCAGAGCATGGACGGCTCTTCTACCGAGACAAGGGCAAGTGCTATTTTCTTCACGCCGAAAGACGGCCATTTCAGTCTTCAGTGAGTAAAATGTTTCTTTCATTGCTTTTCTTTACACTTGCAAAGCTGGGTATAATGTGACCCCTACTCAAGTGGGCATTACCATATTTACTCAAATATAAGAAAAGTCCCCTCCCCCAAAATCAGCATGGGGGAAAAAGCTCCCATCTTACTTTTACATGCAAGGAAACCTCATTAAATACAATGTCTATCATGAAACTGCTGCCAAAAGCAGCATGTGCTCAGTAATGAAAACCAACCATGAAACTTAATAAATGTAGCCAGCATGGAGAATGACTCTAAAACACATGGCCCATATTAGGCAAACATACTGATGGGAACCTTTTTTTTTTTCTTTTTCATGTGGCCCTTGTGGGGCCACGTGAAGGGAAAAAAAAAAGTGGGTAGCAACACCTACTCAGTAATATTAACTTCACTCAAAAAAAAAAGGCAGTTGCTCCTTCAGGAGAGTGTGAGTACTGGGCCTGGAGGTGTACTGCAATACCAGGCTCCAGTGCCAGGAGGGCCAGAGCCAGCCCTGACACTCTTCTCTTGGTGCTAAAAAATGCTGGTACATTTGATCTTAGCCAAAAGGTTGAGAAGCTGATGGGAATCTCTCTTTTTTTTTTTTTTTTTTAAATGAAAACTTTTCATGTTCCAAAACCAGATCAGCCAGATCAATTCTAAATCCATGAGTCAGTCAAGAACCGTAAGTGGCCCAGTACTGGCCAATGCAGCCCATCTGAATACGATACAGGCTAGTGTCCTCTGTGCTCAGTTCTCTCAAGTACTGATTCTTTTTCAAGTCATGCTGAGCCACTAGACTGAATACATCTCAACTTCCTCTTCAGTCCCACATCTGAGCTGCACCTTTCTTTCCCATTTCCAATGATTCCTGGTTCTTCACCTGCCTTAAATGTCTAGCAAACATCACCAAATGGGGCCCCAAACAGTTCGCTCAGAATCCATGAGGTAGAGCAGGACAAGGTTGCCCTGCCCCTCATCTGCATATTAAGAGAAAGAAAGGAAGAAAGGATTTTTCAAGAAGAGCATTAGGAAAGATGTCTTTGTTTTAAACTGGTAGAATAGACTCCCTAAAGCAGCTGGAGGAAATTTGAACAGACTTTTTAAAAAGAGAATGCAACAAACTACTGCAAGGCCGTTTCAGGCTGGACATAAGGAAGAATTTCTTTACTGTCCAAACCCCCAAGGTCTGGAACAGCCTGCGATCGGAGGTGGTTTAAGCACCTGCATTGAACACCTTCAAGAGTAATTTGGATGTTTATCTTGCTGGGATCCTATGGCACCAGCTGACTTCCTGCCCTTTGGGCAGGGGGCTGGACTCGATGATCTTCTGAGGTCCCTTCCAGCCCTGATGTCTATGAAATCTATGAAATCAGTCTAGCACCTGGTGGGAAATGGCATAAATGACTGAGCAGGTCTCTTGTTTGTGGGAAGTGAGGTCTGCACAATCTTTTGTCCTACTCTGTATAAAGTTACACATTTAAAACTTTTAGTGGTAATCTGAAACTGCTGCATACACTGTATGTGCAGTTCTGATTGTAAATTGGCAGTGAGTTCATTCTTGGGGATGGGTTATGATGTTGGTATAAGGTTCTTCATTGATGTTCCCTCCTATTCTAGGCTGTAGCTCAAACTGGTTTGATCTTTTAGGCTATGACTATATGCAGAGAGCAGTCCGTAGTGATTTAACACTATAATTCCAATCACCACCACCCCTGCAGCTCCTGAAGCAAGGGTCATAAATATATTCATTGCTCTAATCATTGTTTAATTTGGTTACAGTATCATTTGCTGCATACTAGTCACTTCATATGCTATGGGGAAAGAAAGCGGATGAAATCAATTTCTTTTATTTAGTTTCTTTCTTGTCCTGAGGAGCTCATACTCTGGAGAGGATCAAGTGAATATAGAATACCCAAAAGAAGAAGACTTATTATAGACAAGTGGTGCCCTATCTGTTGGCCATGTTGACTGGATGAGTGGCAAGGAGCTAATCTGTGGGCCATTTAGGTCCCAGTTGCCAGGATCAGGTCCCGCTCTGCCTTCCCCAGCCCTGTATGCCCCAGTTGGTCCCATAGCACCTCCACCCATTCCAGCGTACCAGAATTGGGTCCTGCATTGCTTCCGCTGGGCCCTGCACACCTGATGTAATGCACAGGGCTATGTTATCCAGCCTGCGGGGCTCCCTGCAGGTTTGGAAATTTGGCAGCAGGGAAGCAGCAACTGCTGCCATCTCTCCCTTGCCCCCAAATTTCCAGACCTGTTGGGAACCTGTGGGCTGGATGACATGTCTCTGCAGACAAGGGGTTGAGCTCTCCTGGTATGCACAATGAGGCATGAATAGGCTGCTAAGAAGACTTTAAATGTGGGCAGGGGTAGAACTCTTGTAGCCCTCAGGGAAGCTGACCTGGACCCATGTACAGAAGATAGAGGTGACTGAGAGGCGAACAAGGGTGTGGGTAGCAACACCTACTTGGTAATATTAACTTCACTCATAAGTGCCAACTGTGAACCTGATGATCTGAATACGGGACAAAATGAAGACTAAAAGAGCTTACACTTTGGAATATAAGACCTGATGAGAGGCCCTGTAGAAGGCATTGCAGAGTAATTTTAAAACAGTCCCTTCTCATAGTCAGTATGGTTCATACTTGGATGAAAGGCAGGAGTTCTGTTTATAATTCCTAATGGTATTAAGTTTAAGGTGGAAAAAAAGTAAAACAATCTCTTAAACTCATAAAATCAAATACCAGTTTGGCCTTGATCATATGTGCTGAGATAGGAATGTTGCTGATTCTATGGGTGAACCTGTGCGGAGATCTAAATGTCTTTTTTTTGTCGTTGTTGTTTTTGTTGAGTTTCAACAAGGAGTCTTCAGATCAATGCCTTTCAAAAGATGATCTACCTAGGAAGGCACTAAATGTTCCCGGGCCAGGCCGAGGGGAGGTAAGCTGCAGATTTCTTATTTTATCTTTTTAATCAAACATTTATTCTGTCAGTATCCTGTCATGTATTTGCAGAGAAAAGAACACTGACAGGCAGGCACTGCTAAATCGTGAGCCCATTGGGGGTAGGGAGGCACTCGCGTTTACACTTTTTCATGGGGAAACCCTAGTTAACATGAGGACCACCCCCCACAACAGGGCATAATTGCAAGACATTTTTGACCCAGAGGGCATCTCTGATGGCAAACACTGTAGAATGCCGTCCTGTCTTGTTACATACATTGTAGTAACATCCATCCCTGTCCGTTTTCCCTGTTCTGTCTTTTTTTTTGTTTTGTCCTGATCCCCGTACTACCTGAGATATTTGTGTGTTCCACGTGCAGTAGAGTGTTGCTCATGAATTTCCCAAGGCCATATTTGACCTACACTATGATGCCAAACACCAACAGAATCGCCTTTTCATTTGAAACATTTTTACGTTATCTGTTTTATCATTTGGTCAAGCAGGTTGCCCGACCGGCCCATAAAAAGAAAGCCCGCATGGCGCGGACGCGCTCCGATTTCTTGACTAGAGGTACTTTTGCAGATGGGGAGGGGGATACGGAGGAAGATGATTACGATGACAATTTTGAGTTCCTTCTCTCCTCTGACCAACCTCCTCACCCTGAGCCAGGGCCTGCAGCCAGACTTGGGCAGGCCTGTCACAGTGACTCCGAAATGGTAATTTTTACAACATTGGGGAAACAAAAGGGAGTGAGCAAATGTGCGGGAACCTTTCTTTGCTAACCCTTAGTTGCACTGACTCCGTATGCTGCTGCTTCTACCACTTGCAATGATGCTGTAGATGGGTAAACTCAGAACACAGCAGAGACAAAAAAAAAAGTACAAAAAAGTATATGTTAAACCATGGAATTCCTTCAGGATGGATCTGACAACCAAGGCATTTAATGAAAGTATTACTTCTAGTGTTCCTTCAAGCTAGATAGCTGCAGTACCTGCCTGGTGACCACTCTGCCAGAATCATGAAAGAGCTTGAAGGAAAGCTTTCAGGACTGGAGATCCCCTGTAGAGTTAAAACTGTTTATCACATTGCACAGTTCTCCTTTTTTTTCCTTGTTTACAACATCCTTGCTAATCGCTTTCTCTCTCGACACATTTCATTGTACAGTTGATTGGAAACAATGTGAGCAAAAAATTTGTCATCTTATACCCCCACCAAATCTTTGATTAAACAACATCTCAAAAAAATTCCCCATTTTCATTTTATATTTTTCCTATTGGCTTTGATTGCTCATCTTCAATTGCACGTTCCATCTGCCTGTTCCACATTTGAAAAGGGGTGCTTCATTTGTTCTTTGAGGAAAACAACGTCAAAGAAACTTGTTTTTGGCATGGATTTTTCCCCCCCTTGAGTTTGAGTGTCTGGAGACAGTATGCATTGACAACACTGCAATAGTCAGAATTCTGTCTCCGCTATGGTTAACAGCGTAGTGTGCAGGGAAAGCGAAGCAACATTTGCTTACATAGATTTTAAAACATCTATCAGTATTTGGAAGAAAGTTCCATATGGAGAAGATGCACTCATTGAGCCTCTTTGAGTGAAGATAAGTAATGTGCTTTCACACACCAGCATAGATTGTGAAGGCAAAACTGGGCAGAGTGGAGGGTTGCGTGTGGTGAATAAAATAACTGATGCTACATCAGGGTGGGCAAAATGTGGCCCGCAAGCCAGATGCAGCCCACTAGGCCATTCTATTCAGCCTGTGGGGCCCCTAATAAATTTAGAAAATTAATATTTATCTGCCCCTGGCTGCCTGTCTTGTGGCCCTCAATGGCTTGCCAAAACTCAGTAAGCGGCCCTCCGCCCAAAATAATTGCCCGCCCCTGTGCTATATAGTATCTCTAAAAAAGAATAAGTACAGGAGACTCCAAATATATTCTGGTCATGCTGATGCAGTGCTGTTTGGCTCTTAGGCTGCTTTAGGTTGTATATAGATCAAACATCTGGGGAAAAAAGGCTTTTCTTTCAAATTTGTTTTAGCTAAACCATGAAAAAGGCTTCATTTGCACTCTGAGTGTGAGCAGTGCCATAAGCTGTGTGCCATGCTGTGTACCTGAACGTTTACCCTTTTTACAAAGCATTAGTTTGTTAACAGTAGAAGTCTTTCACACTGGAAACCTCTGCTGAGATGCAAAAGGGTGCTGGGCTCACTTTGCTTTGAGGATCCCATCCTTGGAAGGGTTCTTGTCCACGCCACTTCTTGGAACTGCTCCTGTGATTCTGCTCACCTGGTTTAACAGCAGCCATTGCATGCAAGTAGTTGTAGGCCTGTCTTCATTGGCACTCACTGTGTATCATCTCTCCTATATCACTCTTACCCTGTGCACTCCATCACTAGCTCTACCTGGTGGTTGGGCTTGCCTCGCAGTACGGCCCAGAGCAAGCAGGAATTTGCTTTTGAGTATATGCTGAAATAGATACATGTGTGTATATAAGTACTGTATGTCTCTGTCTTGTAAATATATGCAGTGTTTCCAGCTGTATTTCCTGACTAGGTTTGAAACCAGGTCTTGGAAGTGACAGCGTTTAGCTTCTTTGTTTCAGAATGGCCTAGCTTTTGGACTCGTGTTATTTAGACCTGCGCAATTTATAGACTGTTGAAGTGATAAATTTTCCAGCAGCTCATTAGCATTTAAGTTTTAATAGCTTTGCCCACACAAGGCCTAACAGGCTGTTAGAAATGATGAAGCAGGCTACAAAACAGCAATACCGATGTCGGCTGGCTTCAGTACACAGCAGAGAGTATGTCAATGTGCATGTAAATTTGTCATGTTGTGTGACCTCAATGCCAGATGAAGAAGAGCCAACCAATCTTCCTTTGTATCACAGTGATTCTTTTACAAAGCAAAACAAATGAGTTTATTGCATAACCTATTAATTGCTGAAAAACATCTCTCACACCAAATGGTTTGGGTATGCTGGCTGTTATCCAGCGCTGGTAAAATACGTTAAAGTAATGCAACATGACACTGATAAATAAAGCATATTATGATCCAGTGGCACCCGTTAAATTACTAGTCTGCCCTTGTGGAGACCTAGTATGGTAAGACGCTAAATTTTTTGTAGGCAAAAATCACTTAATTTATATAGCTCAGTGGTAGTTAGAGGAACATTAGAACATGTTGCCTCCTTGCTGTATACTAATGTATGACCTGATTGACAGTTTCAACCAGAGGTGAAATCGGAAGTGTAAACATTGGGGGTAATTGTTTAAGACAACCAATTATAAAAGAAATATAACTAACGAGAAGGAGATTTAAAATGAAGCTGTCTCTTCAATGGCAGCCTGGATTTGGGGAGTTCTAACTCACTGGGATAATTAGCAAAGACACAGTGTGGTAAGCACAAATTTAAAAGTCAGGTATATTCCTAGGAGCCTGTAGCTCAGATGGTTCTGCTTTAGCTTTAGATCTAAAGAGTTTATCTGTTGTATCATCTATATGAGAGCTTGGTTACTAAGATGAATTTAAGTATTCTGTTAAGCAGTTAGCTATAATTGCAAAATGATAACTATAAATTGTATGTTAGAGAAGAGAGTGAAATCCTTTCCATGCTGCATATGGAAGCAAAACCCTTTTGCCATAAGGAGTTTGGTATGATATGGATGATAAGATGATCATTATGATGATATCACCCCATTTTTTTAATTTAAAACATTGGTGTGAGTTTTGACTTCACAAACCAAAATATCTGTATGGTCACCCACTATCTAACTGTAAGCAGTTTGCAGAAATAAGATGATGAATTCAGCTGAGATGCAGGAAATAATAGCCTTTGTCATAAACTGTTACTTACAATTGGGAAGTGAATCCTATGAAAACCCCTCCATCCAGCAAAGTGTTTTCTTAATCTGTTGCAGTTGTATCTGTGCAGCATGAAGACAGTAAATCTGAGCATAGGTCACCTTATTCCAGAGAGAATAATCTTCCCTCCCTCATATAAGACTTAGCTCCATAAAGCCCACACCCTTCATTAGCCTATGTAAAGAATATACACCTTGCAGTCTGCCCTGAAGCTCAAGAAAGCAGCTTTTAAAATTCAGGACAAAGATTTGTCTCAGAGCTGAGACCTGACTTGAAAACATCCATCCCAGGGGCACATGTCATTCACACTTGCAACAGGAACAGAGACACTCTCTTTATTAGAAAAAGCCCAAACCCATGTAGAGCTTTATAAGTTGACTTCAGTACCTTTTAAATTCAAGAATATAGTGAGTTGCTAAAGCAGTTCTTTAATTTTTAAAGAAAAATAGCTCAAAAGATATGGAGGAATCAAAGTAAAGGAGGGCAGTGTGCAATCTTGATGGTATTTAGAAAAATCACTTAAAAATTGTATAATAGTTTAAGGATAATCCCATATACCTCTTATCCGCTTCATCATGCAGTAGCACCATCAGCCAACGTTTTCTGCGCTGTATGTTTCAAAGTCTGTTGCCAACTTCCAACCGTCGGAATGCCAGCTATCTCGCCGCTGCATTTTGTTTCGATAAAAAGGCCCTTTCAGTAGAACTGATCATATCTCAAACTGTCATAAAATGTGTCCTTGTAACATCAACAAGACAAGGGCACAGCTAGGAAAATGTGTGCCAGCAAGCTGTCTACGACGGCTTTATAAGGTATTGTATATCATGGTAGGAAATTGTGGCATCCATTATTTTAAGCACTTTATCACTTCATATTCAAAATATTTATTACTAAGAAACTTGCATCATCTTTGGTCGTCATATCATACACATGTTGTGTATCATCTAATTTCATGGCTTGTCTTTGATTTTAAAAAAACATGAAGATGTTCTGCGTTTTGCCCAAAAAGTGCACTACTGCCATCATTGTTGGTACGTCCTCAGTATGTACACAAGATCTTGTTGTCTTTGCTGTGGACAAAGATCAGATACCAGGGCTCGTATGGAGTAGCTGTGAGCTGGAAGGACATTCTGGTATTGGCCCTGAGACCAACACAACAAATCTTCCACATTGCTCTTGGAAATACCCAAAGCGGTGCTGCCAGAACCAACACACCACTCTTTTTTAAACTGAAGCACAGAAAGTAGAGGCCAGGGCAGGAAACGTGTACATATTTCTCATTCCCTTAGCTGGTAGAAGATCCCAAAATGCATGCATGCAATTCAGGAGCTATATTGCCCCTATAAAGACTCTTATTTACATAGGTCAGGAAGGACAAAGATGTTTGTAATGAGAGATCGAGAAATATGATGGAAGCTACTTTGAAGTGCAGCTGCAGTTAAGACAGATTAGGGTTGGGTATTTGACCAGTCAGTAAAGTTTGGTTAATTGACTGGTCAAATATCAATCAAAAATAGTAAAAAATTGCCTGTAGGGCCAAATAATACACAGAAAAAGTATACATTTTCCATTAAGAAATGTGTCCCAAAATATAAATCAGATTTCTGTCAAGAAAACTAAAAAACAAATGGGGGGGGTGTTATGTCAAATTGCCATAATCTTTGACCAGTCAAAAAAAATATGTAGTCAGTTGACCAGTCGTTCGACAATATATGACCAGTCAGTTGACCGGCTTGCCTAACCCTAAGACAACTATTTTTTATAGGTTGATTTGTATGAAACATATGTATAAACTGTAGCTACTTTCATGAGCATTTGAGTCACCAGCTAATAGAATAGATGTTTGACTGCATCCATGTATTTTTGATAAGAGCTGCTGTCACTTACAAGGAAGAACTGGATATTTTGCCTTATTTCTCTTCAGTAAAAAGAGCCTTTAAAATATTACTTCAATGTAACACTAAATAGTCTAGTCAAATATAATGTGAGGAGATTCAGATTTTTGTAATTAACCTCTGCATTGCACAGTTGACCTTTGTCAGAGAAAATTCACAAGCTTGAAAAGGGGAACTTGTATTTGTGCTGCTGCAGTTCCTTGTTTCAAGATTGGCAGCGTGCTTCATGTAATGCCATCTCATGGCTAATAAGAGATAAAACATTTTAAATGTTCAGAAAGCCACATACATGAAGGAAATGAAATAAAGGCTTGCCACATTTTTTTTAAAAAGGTCCAACTGTTACTGCCTTTGAATCAAGATTTTACATAACTGTTTAAAGCATTTTATTATATTCATAGAAACTATAGAGTATAGTGCATATTGAAAGAAAAAAAGCATTAAACAAATCTGTATATTTGGTTGGCAAGTTTTTTCAGTAACGCACTCCCCCCTGAAACCAAAAAACCAAATGCAGCGTGTAGTCCAAACACCGTCTCTCTCCCTCTCCTTCTCTGAAATATATTACCATGCCTCTTAACATTCATGTCACTGGAAAGGAAGATATTAGGATAAGGGTATTGTAAGCATGAAAAATTGCTGTTGTCTTTTTGATTATATCGCTCTGTCTGGTTTTATAAAGTACAGCTTTCAGCTCCCAGAATCATGCCAAAAATGACATTTTTTTTTTGTCAGGAAGATGGTCACAACCAGAAGTCAAACTCAGAAATTACCACTCTAGTTGAAAACAGTTTCAGTAATAATCTATGCATTTTACATGGGAAACCTGAAAGGAATAGCTGCTGCCCCTTTCAGCAGTCACATTGGAGTTGCTGAATCCAGCACTGTTTTCAGAAGCTGGATGATTAAACGACCATTTTTTTTCCTAATCCTCGTCTTCAATATGCCCAAATACCCTCTTCAGTGATGTCTATTATATATATATATATATATATATATATACACACACATATATCTCACTGTTTATAATATCTATAGAGCTTCTCGCTGCAGATGAAATGTCACTGTTTTTTGTTTTATTTTTTTTAGCACAGAAGAAGCCAACATATGAATTGAACTGCTTTCTCCTACATCTAGGGAAGAAAAAAGAGAATTGATTATATTTAATATTTCCAATTATAGATTTTTATGCCCAGATGCCACTATTGCTGGGTGCTGCATAAATACATGAAGAGATTAGGATTAAGATAACATCTCCAACTGACTGCCTCAGGCATGGTTTTGGACAACACGTTTTGGAACAGTGACTGATTGTCTTTTTTTGAACCAAAGGAGACATAACAGTGATAGCAGCCTATCTAGTCCTACACTCAAGGGAGATTAGAAAAACACAGTCTCTGCAATATTGCTTCCCACTGAATCAGAAGCAGTAAAAATAATGCCAAATTTAAATTCAAAGAGTTTTACATAAAACCTTAGAAGATATAGCATGCATTATATTTCAGGGAACTTTTATTGAACTTAATGAGCTCCATCATTAATAATCAGTTCAGTTCACACTGCCAGAATTTACCCACGCTGTTTTAAACTGTGGCAGGAACTACGAAATCCCGTATACTTTAAAGATTGAAAATAAACATTTTACATTTCTTTTTCCAGAAGGGTGTGTCCATTTTAGCCTGTCAGAGCATTAGCAGGCTGGGCATATCTTTTTTTTTTTTTTCTTTTGCCTTCCAAGTGAGGCCAGAGCAAGCTTTGAATACTGACAGTGAGATTTATCAGGACAATATGTTAATATGATGAAGAGTATGGTGTAGCGTGTTGGCCTTGTCACTTTTTTTTTTGCTGGGAGCACATGCTGGAAATTTTATTGCAAACATCCCTCTTCCAAAAGGAAAAGATGGTCCTTTCCCTCCCTCATGTGATCCAGTTGACTGCACGTTCTTGGGCGCTCTGCATTGGTGAAAATGTGGTGTGATGTGTAGAAGTTGAAAGTATCTATTGCTACTCCCAGTTTAAGGGATTCCTCTTGAGAAAAGAACATTTATTATTATACCTGTGTGAAAATAAGTTAAGTATGCAAATAAGGTGCTGAAGCAGCATGTTGTATGGTACGTGAAATGCGGTCTTTTAGGAAGCATTAGGCAGTTCGTTTCCTGTAAGTGGACTTGGAGATGGTTGAACTATGCCTGTACGTTTAACTGTTTACCTCTTAGTCAATTCTTAGACAACCAAACAGGAATCAAGTTGCTGTGAGCAATAGCATGTAACATTTTTCACTGTTTCTTGTGCAGCAGGTGAATTTCTCATTAGCTCTAGATTTCTGTCACCTGCAACACAAGGGGGTCTTGTTTGTAAAGTGTTTTTTCTTGTAATTATTACAGATATCACAGCGATTTGCATCAGGCGAAGGCCAAACCAAACTTCATAAAACAATGTCTCAGGGGGAGATTGGGAAGCTGGCCACTGTTCAGAAGAATCTAGCTCCCGATGGCAGGTATGAAAGGTCCAGTGTGGAGGGTTGGGTGCTGAAACCCTGGGGCAGCATGTATACAAGCCTGTGTCATCTTTGTTTCCTGCCACACATTAGTGTGATGGGTTCGGTCCCTGGATTTGCTCTCTCTTCAAGAAGCGTTCCAAAGGCTAAACTTAAGAGAGAGTCACTGGCATGTTTCTCGAGTAAAATGCCTTATTGACCATTGATAAATGTTGTACTGAACAGTACAACCAAGCCGGTGTAACGAGTTACGTGGCTAAATTGTCACAGATAAATACCAAATTTCCTGTGTGAGGCTATCCCATTGTGTGTGCCTGTAAGCAAATGTTTTTGAAAATGCAGCCTTTAATTTATAATTACAAGGAGGAGAACAAATCCCAGACTTGGGTAGAGTAATAAGTTTTTGTGAGAAACGTTTTATTGTGTCCTATAAGGAAACAACAAGGAAGAACGTACAAGGCCACTTAATAAAGGATCCAGTGTAAGGCCCCTTTTTCAGTAAAGATTGTGATTTAATCTCTCTATAAGGAAATCTCTTCAAATTCCCTTTAAAACTGAATGTAAATACATCTTCAGTTATGATTCGGTATGTATCTGAATTAAGTAAGCCAGACCTGTCATTAAGAAAAAACAGTAGCTGGAGCTTCCAAAGAAAGTGTTGTTCCTAATCAAATTGTTGGAATCCAGGACGCAGAATTCCCAATGGTTACAGCTGGGCTGGCAACTAGACGAGTCGTTTTGACCATCTTGGGCTTATCTACTGCATCAGTGGCATGCCCCAAGGGATCTGAGATTGATCATGGTTGCCATGTGGGTCTGCTGAAGAGCTTCCAAGCCAAAAGTTTTCCAGTGACTGCTCAAGTCACCTGCTGTTCACCATCATACCAGCCAGAGACCAAGAGCTCAAAACTGGATGCTGAGGATAAGTCCACCAGAAGTTGTACAAACTTCTGGTCCTGAAAGGTATCAGCAGACTTAACTGGCAGGGCCTTCTCAGTCTCTGAGACCTGCTGATGACATACCTGTTGATCTCAAAAGACCAGGCACACAGTAGGATGAACAGGAGTACCTACTAATTTATGTCACTGTATGAACTTTCCAGAAAGTGCTTGTACAGATTTTATTGTTTAGAAACAGAAATGAGCTCGTTTTAGGTAAAATACTGCTTATTTCCAGGCCTCAACGAACCAAGATGAAATTCTGGGCAAAAGGAAAACAGGGAGAGAAGAAAACTCCCAGAGAGAAGCTGGCTACCCAGTCTGAGCTGCTTGAGCTGTATGCAGAGCAGGAGGCATCAGGCAGAGAGATGATTCCTGGTCTACAGCTTGGAGAAGGTAAATGGGGAACAGTCATCCGTCCCCCCACCCAGGCTACAGCTGCTGGCCCATACTCCCTGTCACGGTACAGACTCCTAAAGAACTACTGTAGGCCTACCTGTGACCTGGTAGTATTACAGGCAGTAGATAGGATTCAGCAGCAGCAACACATAGCTGAGAGGATAATGGGGCTCTGTGGGCTACAAAACCCTGAGACAACGCTCCCTGCAAGGTGCTGCACTCCTGCTTTGTCTGTCCTTCAACGTCTACCTTCAGAGGCAAAGCTTTAATCAAGCTCTTGGTTGTTTGGGGGGGGGGGGGGTGTTTTGTTTTGTATTGTATTGTTTTGTTTTTTGGTTTTGCTTCTTTTTTTCAGGCAGTTGCCAACCCTGTGTAAAATGTGTAGTGGCAGACTGCTGGAAATCAAACAAAGATTTTACATCCTCATTTTGACATTATGTACCAGAGCTGGCTAAAATGCATCCTTGAGTTTGTAATAGTGAATAAATGAGATGGTATGTCAGGATGATAGAATGATAATGGTTCCCAACTCAGAAACAGAGAGTCTTTCCGAATGAGATGGGTGATGACATAGTCAGTAAGTTGAAGACAGGAAACACGCTAGTAGTTTTAAAAAATCAGGCTATATTTCATAGACATAGACATTAGGGCTGGAAGGGACCTCAGAAGATCATCGAGTCCAGCCCCTGCCCAAAGGGCAGGAAGTCAGCTGGGGTCATAGGATCCCAGCAAGATAAGCATCCCATTTACTCATGAAGGTATATCATAATCGCACCCCCACACATCCTTTTTCAAGACGGATTTGAAATTACAGATATATACATCAATAACTTAAAGGAAGGAAGTCCCTGCATGGGGTATGGCAGCTACAAAATGGCTGCAAGTATCTGACAGCTTTGGTCTTGGGTCTCTTGAAGGATTGCACATCTCATATTTGATCTCTAGTTATCGTTTATCCTAACAGCTGAAGGACCTTCATTCTCTCTCTCTTTTTTTTTTTTTTGTATAATGTTTAAGAATTTCTGCAGAAAATACCTCTGCAGAAAATGCCTTTCCTTCTCATATTTCCCAGCAACTCCTAGACTGCACAGGATGCAGAACTGGGATGTGGAGCAAGGTGTGTGTGCTCTGTTATACAGAGCTGCTTGCCCAGACTTCTGAGTTGGAAAGTGCTCCTGTTTTTATCATGCTTGGAAGACTCCATTTTCAAATCTGTGCAAGCATCATATAATGAATCCTCACTGCACCCCTTAGAGGCTGATGGGTCTTACCAATTTGACCTGGGGGTGGGAGGGTGGTAACAGAGAAGTGAAACTTGCCTCTGATAAATGATATGTACAAAATGACATGGCAGTTCCCTCCCCTATAAATTTGCTCCATGAGAGCACTCTGAGGCGTATCAGATTACAAGATGATTTCTTATATACAGTTACTGTGTTGTGCAACTGGAAAGACACTCAAGGAGGAGTAGTTAGATTCTTTCCTGGCTCCAGCTTTCTCAGCAGAGCAGTTACCCAGTTTCCAATCGCATTGCATTTATTGTTGGTGAAACGGACAAACCAGCTTGACTTTGAGGTCCCAGGTGGTAAGCATGCAGTACTAGCATTGGGGAAGGCCATTTCTATTGCTTGCAAACACGCTACACTTGATGCCGAAGCTGCTGAAAAGCAGTGTGTGTTGCAGCACCCTATGGTGCAGAACTAAAATTGATTATAAATGAACATCACTATAGCATTTCTGAAAGGTACTCACTCCAGAAGAACTGTGCTTAGTTTACTTCATTATTCTTACTGCCCACCCCACCCACACCTTATGTTGATTGTAGACCTGGGCCCACACCATCTGACACCGCCACGGAGCCCAGAGCTGTCGGGCATCTACAGAAGGGAATTCAAGGAGAACAAAGAACCATCTCCCAAAGTGAAGCGCAAGCGCAGCGTGAAGATCAGCAACGTGGCCCTGGAGCCAGTGCAGTGGCAGAATGATTCTCTTCAGATCATAACCAGTGCCAGTGACTTGAAAAGCATGGATGAGTTTCTCCTTAAAAAGGTACAGGCCTTTGTCAAGGTCAGCAAAAACAGAGCAGAGAAGAGGTGGCAGACAAAATGTCACTATTGCTTAGAGTTGGGATCACATCTTACGATAGGATTGCTGTATTGAGTCCATCTGTGGAAAAGTTAATACCATATTTGAGACTGCAATTGTAGGTCAAAAGCTTGTAAGCTTGACTATTGCTATATTAAATTCTAGCCATTGTTAACCTAGCAGACAGTGTTAATTAATCCAGGTATTTTAGTATTGGGAAAAACATTCCTGTTAGTTCAGTTGGAAGGAAAACAATGGATCAGCCAATGGGCTGTTTTAAGTCCGCTGCCATTAGGACAAAATAAGATTGTTACATACTTTTGTAACTAATTGGCTCGCTAGCTAAGCAAGAAAGTGACTGTGGAAGTATTTTCTAAGCACTAAAGCATACAGAAATCAGAAAGTATATACTGTTAATAACCTATTCTTATTGAATAATTTGCTTATAACAGGGCACTTAAGCTTTAATATTACTTTATTTTATGCAAAGCTTTGTTAAAGCACAAGTGAGATTGCCACGTAAAATTCATGCGGTCATTTTTTTTCTGTGGTTCCCAGATGAATGATTTGGATAATGAAGACAGCAAAAAGGACACCCTTGTAGATGTTGTGTTTAAGAAAGCTTTGAAAGAATTCCGGCAAAATATCTTTAGCTTTTACTCATCAGCTTTGGCGGTAAGTGAGCTTTCATGTGGCAGGAAATGGTTAAGTTTGGAGCTTGTAGATCATTTCTATGGGGAGAAAAGAAGAAAAAGAGTCCTCACTTTTCATGAAGGCACTCAACTCAACTTTGGGTTTAAATGCATCGTGGAAACATTGGCAGAATTTTTTAGGGGGATGGAGGGAAACCAGTTCTCTTGGATTCAAAATGTGTATTCCATATAATGTGTGCTTCTGGATATACCTATAAAGCAACACACTCCTATCTTCTATGCAGATGCTTTTTACTTCAGTAAAGGTATGCATCTTCAAGGATGATTTCCTGATCTTACCTTTCTCAGCAGGAATACCCCCTCCACACTGTCGCAGGGCAGTGGTACTTAGCTTCATACATCAGGTTTTTATGAGGTGCTCAAAGAGCTTCCCCAGGATCGAAGTAAGACTAATGGGCCTATAGTTGCCCAGGTCCTCCCTCCTCCCTTTTTTGAAGATGAGGACCACATTGGCCCTCTTCCAGTCGTCCGGCACCTGGCCACAGCACCACGAGTGCTTGTAAAGCTGTGCCAGGGGCCCCATGATACCCCCTGCCAATTTCCTCAGCACCCTGGGGTGGAGAGAGTCTGGACCTGCCGATCTAAACACGTCCAGCCCCTCCAGAAGTTCTCTAACTCTGCCCTCCCTGACCCTAGGCCTGGCGGAGTCTGTCCTGAGTCAGTCCAGAATCTCAGTGGGGGGGTCCTGGTCCCTGCACAAAAAAATGGAGGCAAAGAAATTGTTAAAAAGGTCTGCTTTTTCCTCTGGTGCAACCACCAGATTGTCTAGCAGTATCCTGCAGGGGCCCCACATTACCCAGTGCCGCCTTCACACTCCCTGTGTATTGAAAAAAGGACTTTTTGATGTCCTTGATCCTTGCCCTAGTTCTGTATCTGCCTTAGCTTTCCTAACAGCCCCCCTACAGACCCGAGTGATGGAGGTATACTCCTCTTTGGTGATAACCTCTTGGTGTATGCCTCCATTTTGGCAATCAGGCATTCCTGAATGCCCTTGGTGAGCCAGGGGGACTTTTGAGCACTCTTGCCCCCTTTGATTCTTGTTGGGATTGTCACCCCTTGGGCTCTGAGTATCATCCCTTTAAGGAAGACCCACTCATTTTGGGCACTCAGTTCCCCTACTCTCCAGGACCCCAGTTCCTCTCCTAAAAACTTGGGCTCATCCTGGGATTTGAACCCAGGACCTCTTGCACCTAAAGCAAGAATCATACTGCTAGACCAACAAGCTACCCTGCAGACTGGTTGTCTTCTGTGCTAGGGTGCAGTGCAATGTGGCTTCCATCCTTCCATCGAACTGGTTGTATTGTGATGACCGGGTGTCTTCTGGAACTCTCTGCCCTTCAAGTGTTTATGTAAATTCACATTGTACTTTACAAGACATGGCCATTTATTTCCCAGAGCTCTAAAATACGTCCTAGAAAACATCCAACCCTTCCACTTAAAGCACAAGAATACTGGTCAGGATGCAGTAGCAGTTATGAGGCAATGTAGAAAAGTCCTGTGTATAAAAGTCTTTTTCCTCCTCGTTTTGTTTCCTTAAAAGATGGATGACGGGAAAAGCATCCGGTATAAAGACCTGTATGCCTTGTTCGAGCAAATTCTGGAAAAGACCATGAGGCTTGAACAGAGGGACTGGAGTGAATCACCTGTCAAAGTCTGGGTCAATACCTTTAAAGTATTTCTGGATGAATATATGATAGAATACAAGCCTCTGGATTATGCTGCTGTGAAGGTAAACATAACACCTGGACTGCCAGGTTTTCTTTCTCTTTACTGAAATGGGGCCAGGCAGATTCATAAACTGCATCACTCTGGCATGATGCTGCCAACGTGGCAAGAGCCTCCTTTTCTTTAACAACCGTGCCAGTGAAGGTTTGCCTCCTCTTGTTCAGTAAAGTCAGCATTTGTTTAGCTTTGGCACCCATTTCTGTGTCTGCTTAGGCTAAGAGGTCACTGATGAGTTCTGGAACCTATCCAGTATCTCCAGTGCTCCCTCCTGCTAGATTATTCATTAATGCAATGCATCTTAGTAAGGATTTGAGCTGCACTGACAACATCTTGGCTGATGATGAGTATAGTTCACTCAGAATAATTCTGTCTCATTTTTATAATGGAAAAGATGTCATTTCCAGAGACATCAGAAGAAAGGTAGACACCCAGCTGCTGGAAGTGGGGATGTCCAGGACGTGATGCAGCAAACTTGCTAAAATGGAGGCTTGTGAACTTTGAGAGCACAACCAAATTAGCTCACTGATGCTTTTTCCTCCGAGTTAAAAAAACTAGACTCCCCCCTCACAGCAAAGCTGGGAGTTAGCTCCCAATAAAAATGGGCATCATGCTTTGTCTCAGCAGTTCTTCAGTTGGCAATGTGTAGAAAATGTCTCCAGGGACAAGTTTTTACCAATGTGGGTAGACCACAGGCCGTTGAGCACATTCTGGTGAATCTAAAATTTTTTTCATCTTCCAAGGATGGGAGGAGACAAAGTAACGTATCGCAGAATTCACCAGAGCAGGCAGACAATCTTCTGTACCCCTGCTCTCCTGTTGCTCTGGTCACTTGTGCCTTGATATTAAATATGTTCTCTCCATTCTGCTTCTCTGTCCTGTCCTGGTGACCACCTGCCCAGCTGTTGCCCAAAGTTTAAGAAAGTTTTACATTTTACTTAACCTCAGATGTAAGCAAAACTTTTAAGCCAAATGACATATAGACTGATTTTAGTGAAGCTAAACCATTAGGTTGAATAAGAGCCCTTGGTTAAAATGGTGAAAGCAAGTATATTAGGTTTTTAAGACATGGGGAAGTTTAGAACAGATCTGAGGTATCCAAGATGATTTAAAATAAAATGGGTAATAAGATGATAAGTATATAATGGGGGAGAGGAATCCTCTTCCTTTCTCTTTTTCTTTCTCTTTTTGGCTCTATCTGCAAATTTTCTTTTTTCTTGTTATTGATGGACACTGGACATGTGTAGACTTAATGTGTTAGGTCAGATAATAGAAGTAATAGAGGTAGGATCATGTGAAGAAGATTATTGTTTTAGAAAGGTCTCCAACTTGCACCTCAAGGTACTCTTGGGTTCCACTTGTTATCCTATTCACTGCTTGAACCAAGCTGTCTAACCAGCTGTAAACAGTTACGCTGATGCATCAAGAGGGACGTGGACGATATGGAAAGAGTCCAGAGGAGGGCCACTCGTATGATCAGGGGTCAGCAGGGCAAGCCTTATGAGGAGAGGCTACGGGACCTGAACCTGTTTAGCCTCCACAAGAGAAGGTTAAGGGGGGACCTTGTGGCCTGCTACAAACTGGTCAGGGGGGATCAGCAGGTATTGGGGGAGTCCCTGTTCCCCCGTGCGCTGCCAGGAGTGACCAGGAATAACGGTCACAAGCTGGCGGAGGGTAGGTTTAGATTAGATATTAGGAGGCGCTACTTCACAGTCAGGGCGGCTAGGGCCTGGAACCGGCTTCCAGGGGAAGTGGTGCAGGCTCCTAGCCTAGGGATTTTTAAAAGGAAGTTAGATGAGCACCTTGCCGGGGTCATCTGACCCCGGTGCTCTTTCCTGCCAAGGCAGGGGGTCGGACTAGATGATCTTCCTAGGTCCCTTCCGACTCTAGCTACTATGAAACTATCACTGTGATTTGTTGTTCTCTGATTTGGTTATATACATATAAACATTTCTAACTTAGCATTAAAATTTATCTAATAAAGGTCTTCTCTCAGGGTCTTTCCCTCCTCATTTTAGCATTGCTGCTTTAAGTCTTTCAGGATCTGAAAATAAAAAAGTTTCATCTAAGCCAATATGAGATGAACCCAGTAAGAGAGCAGAATATGAACACTCCTTTGAAAGTAAAGGGAAGAAGAATTGAATTGATTACACAACCCACTCAGCCATGGCTGCTGCTGAAAAGCCTCTTCAGAGAATGGAGCAGGGGAGGAGGTGACTGTTCTGGCTACAGAACAGCAGGGAAACATACAGAGCGTTGTGGAGCAGTCAGAACCTGCAATATTCATGCCCCGGGCCCTCTATATTGCCATTCACATATGCAGGCTTTCCACTGCCTGCCCCTTTTGTCCTTGCAGGGCAAACAACTACTGAATCTCAAGCCAGGCTGGAAGTATCTAGTAGTTGCAGGGAAAGCAACCATAGCCAACAACCTCTGCAGGCCAGGAACTCTTGAGCACCTGTACACATCACGGGGTTTAATTCTCATTAAATTAAATAGGTTTATAAAATTTAAACTTATTTTGGAGCATCGCATCAGTGTTTGCATGTACTAGGTTTTTGAATTAAGCTTTGGAGCATCACATAAGTATTTGTACATACTAGGTTTTCAAATGAATTAAGTCCAGTCCCCAGCTGGTGCTGAAGGAGAGCGGGACAGTCCCTGCTGCCCCCTGGCCTGGGGCCGCCCACCTTGTGCCCTGCCATACAGCTGTGGGAGCAGGGAGCTTTCATGTGGCACAAGAGAAAAAAAAAAAAAAAAAAAAAAGCAGCAGCAATTGGAACAGGTGAACTGCGAAAAAGTTGCAGCACCATCTGGTGGATAAAGAGGCTCATTACACATCTTTGAGTGCCTCTGTGTTTGCACGCAATGAATCCATGGATGCAACACTTTAATTCATGGCAAGCCAAACTAAACTGCATCCGAGGAGTTTTAGTTTAATGCACCAGAAAGACTTTTAAAGCATCCTGAAAACCCACTTGTGCAAACAGTCACGCCATTCCATCATAAGAAAGGGAAAAAAATGTGATATGTACAAATGCCCCTTGAGTCAGTGTACATATTGGCCATAGCTGTCTCTGCTGTCATGTTGTATTTGCCTGCTACCCACAATCTGAATTTGCTAGGATGGTTTTTCAATTCTTGGGACTCTTAGGCAAAGCAAAGGCTTTTGATAATGGACAACTTACTCCTGCTGATTTTTGGAAATGGGATTGTGGCTTCTGGTTCTTATTCAATTTTTACCTATAATGTGTTTGCCTGGAAGACAAAGGTGCACAGGCAGAACTGGATAGATGTGCTAGGACTTGGAATGTCTGAGCGAGCTGCAGGACTGGACTGAGGTGCAGTGATAGGGATGGTGAAGACTGGCATGACAGAGGATTGATAGTGCAGTGTGGGAGAGCTGCTTCTTCCTGACTCCAGAGAGCCCTTCATTTTTATCAGCATGAATTGTATTAAGTATCACTGGGCCTGAATGTGTAGTTAAGAGTAAAGAGAAGGAAGAGGAGAAATTTGAGAATTTAGCAGACTTTGAAGTGAAACTGTCAGTCTCTGCTTTAATTCTCTTAAATCTCTTTTTAGCCCTCACAGGTGCCAAAAACAGAGAGAAAAAAGAGAAGGAAAAAAGAAGCAGATGTGGTAAGTTGCAATCTCTGAACTTTAGGGCTACACATTCAAATGAAAGCTGGATAGAAACCAGCTCTAGAGTTGTTACACATTTTCAAACACTGACTTTATAGCTGGTTGGCTTGTTTTATAGCTGAAGAACCATTTTTATTGCATGATGATTACTTTGCCTGTGTAGCAGGTCCAACTTTATTATGCGATTAATCAGTTAGTTGTACGATGATTTACTTTGCACATGTGGCTAGTCTAAACTTACTGCACGATTAACCCATTAATTGTGTAATATATGTAACATGACTGCACTGTTAAAGAACTGAAGTCTGCACATTTGAATGATCGATAAAGGAATTGTGGTGAAGGCAGTCCCAGTGGGTAGATTGTACCTCAGTAAATGCAAATCCCAAAGAAAGAAGCCTGCTAGATGTGCACTAGGCTAACTAAATGAACTAGTCTCGCCTTTGTATCTGTCTCATTGTCTTTCAGTTTCGTTCAGTCTAATTCCAATTTCCTTTGCTGGTAGCAGATAAAAAATACAATGTTTAAACAAAAGCATGCACTTCTTTATGAAAACCTCTAGCTAACGTCTCCTGTGAATTCATTCCTCTTCAGGAAGAGCCAGCAACTGTCAAAGTTTGATGTTTGACTGCTTCACTTGGGCTGTGGACAAAAAACATAACTTTTAAATTATTTAAAAGCAGAAAGTAAGCTGTTGCTTAGGAGTACCCATCTATATTTAGGCTTTAACTGTTATGTCTGCATGCTCTTGTAGCAGTACAAATGTGCTAAAGCACTGTAACTTTAGCCCTGAATGAAACAAGGTAAAAGTTGCAATGGCTTGGCTACACTTGGGCAGGGGGTGGGGGGTGCTGTCGATATACAGTTATTATAATAATTGATTTCAGGATCCTTGGATATTGACATTAGTTGTTCAGTCTGCTGTAACCTCGGTTTAAACCAGTTTGTTGCACCTCTGTCTGTTTCCCTTTTGTTTCTGAATCTTTTATCCTCCATTTTTTTTAAAGGTAGAAGAACATAATGGTCACATCTTTAAGGCAACCCAGTACAGCATTCCCACTTACTGCGAGTACTGCTCCTCCTTGATCTGGATAATGGACAGAGCTTCTGTTTGTAAATGTGAGCATGGACTGTTTAGCCTTTCTTGGATTTGCTTCCTGGTGATGCCTTGTGTGCTCCTAAGGATGCCCACTATTGTTTCACTCTCCCTACCCACGCACTCTGCAGCCATCAGAACAGGAACCTTTGGGACCCATCTAGGGGCTCCTGACATCAACCAGTGGTGGGTGGGGAGAAGAGAGAGGCCCCTTGTCAGAACTATACCTGAATCTCTCCCATGGCGCTGTAAGTCTATTGCTAAGTCTCGAACCCAGGCAAGATGATTTTAATTAGCCTTTTACAGAGACAGTAAGATGAGTGAGAAAAATATGAGAAGGAAATAAGATCTGAGCTATAGTCACCTGGTCTGATCCTGCCATATTTCTAATGCCTCTTTGTGCCCAAGATGGATTAATTCAATTTAGAAGAGTTGCATTTGAGGTGATTGAGCCCAGGAAATGGTCCAATTTTAGGACAGATTGTGCTAATTTTCCTGGTGGCTCTTTGATCAGAAAGAAAGGGCTGAAATATCTAAATGCACAACACATCTTCTGAACTGATCCACCAGACTTTTATAAATGTTCCCAGACTTTCAGTTTTGTTGGGGGAGAGAGGGGGGGATTGAAATAAAAGGGTTGGTTTTCATTCATGAAGACTCTGTACACTGTTCAGACCTGACATTAAAATTAGGGACAAAAATGTCAGTCAAAAGGCTGTAAAGCTCATACTGTTCAGTAACTCCTGACAAGTTAGTAAAGCCACTGTAGCCAGAGGAGTATTGGCTGTGGAGAGATCTGAAGGTGTGAAATACTCAGCAGTATTGTTTTTCATTATTGCAGTATGTAAGTATGCTTGTCACAAGAAGTGCTGTCTTAAAACTACAACCAAGTGCTCCAAAAAGGTAAGACCGGCTCATTCCACCTGTTGGGCTAGATACCTCGATCTCCTCAATCTCAGTTTTAATTAGGGTGTTAAGGAGCAGATGACCATAGTGGAATACCAGGTTGCATGCTCATGTGTGTCTTAGCTGCAGAGATGAGCTCACTCCTTCAGGCAACTGCAGGGCTGTAATGTTTTCATGCGGCACCTGCTGCACCAGTCGTCTGCTCCCTGAGCCTTTAATATTCTTGCCAGCAGCAGGAGCTTGCCTCATTTAACAGCATTTTAGGGGAATTCAAACTATAACTGTCACTCGAATTCAGCAGATCTGACTTTTGTAATGCACATTGTGGAATAGATTGTACCAGAAGCCTACCTAAGGCCATGGATATCTGCTGCTGTTATATTCCCCAACCTATGATACTGCTTTTTTTCCTTTGTGTGTAAGATCTTTGTTAACGAGTGAACCTTGATTCTTTTATCATACTTAATATTCTTGCAGCCAGTGACAACGTACAAAGGACACTTTGTGTGTTAGCCCAGAGTGATGATACCTTTTTCTGGGCATAACTAGATGTTCATGCAAAAGGATCTAGATCCCTTTTTTGTTATATCTTGAATAGCTATTCAAATGTGTTTGCTTTGAGAGAATTTCTCAGCAATGTTCCCCATCACACTGACAGTGTGTATCCTGTGTCTCTACAATAATAACTCTGCCAGCCTGTGCTGCACAGCCACAGGATGCTTCCCGCACCATCATAGCAGCTGCCCAGAGCTCTTATGCACAGCCCAGGCCTCAGCAGTGGCTGCAGCAGCAGGGCACAAGGCTGTTGGCAGTGTGGGGGAAGTGTTATGTGGCTGCATACACAAGCTAGTGCACCCTGGGGGGTCACTGCACAGGAGCGGCTCCCAGCCAGGTCCAGCTTGCTGTGCACAGGTATCTGAGCCCTGGCCCCAGCCCCTCTTTTACCTCAATTCTTATAAACGGGCCGGGACACTGGAATGCCCTACGAAATCCAGGACTGTCCCAGCCAAAATGGGACATATGGTCACCCTATTCCAAATCCTAAAGATTAACTAGGCAAATTGGTTCCTGTTTCTTCTCTGGTGTTCTGAAAATGAACTTACACCAAGTAGCTGTTGTATTCTAGAAGGGTTTCTTTGGACTGAATGTTTTTATTTCTTGCTTGCTACCTTTCTGGCTGTAAACCACTTGTCTGCAGCCAAACCAGCATGCTTATACTGATGAGCCCATAGACTTGGGGCAGCCCCATTGTTTTCCTAGTTGTACAGCTAGTACTTAGTTAAGGCATCAGTTGTCATTAGTAAATAACATGATTAGGTGTCAGATGCAAGGACACAAAATGCTTCAAAACCAGGTAAAGTAACTCAATTCTGCTTATAAAATCAGGAAGATGCATGCAACACTATAAGAGTGGTATCATATATTAAAAACACCATGTGCAAGCCTCAGCTCTCTTCCTGTGCCTTAAGTTAGATTTATTGGATGAATGCATTGAGACCCCCTGGAATTTGAGTTAAAAAGATGACCTGTCTTTGAACGGTGGTTTATCAGTCCCGAGATACCCCGGAGTTGAACAGCATTGCCTTGATGCTTTTTCCACCAAATTAAAACTCCACCTTTTTTCCTGATGTTAGTACGATCCAGAACTTTCCTCGCGACAATTTGGGGTTGAGCTCTCCCGGCTGACCAGCGAAGAGCGAGCGGTGCCGGTAGTGGTAGAGAAGCTCATCAACTACATTGAAATGCATGGGCTGTACACTGAAGGCATTTATCGGAAGTCTGGCTCTACCAATAAAATCAAGGAGCTCCGCCAAGGGCTTGACACAGGTAGGGTGCAGGAGGATCGGTGGGGGACCCAAGGGTGCTCCTGATCTTGCCGCAGAAAGCTGTCTCTGAAACTGTTTCAGGTTGTTTCAAAGGGAACAGCATACATTCTGGCTTTTGTTAACCAAAGTTTGGACACAAAGGGCATTTATAAATGTCCTCTGGGAGGCAAGGGGTGGCACTTTAATTAGTGCAGCTCTGAAAGCCATGCTAATTAAAGTGCCCAAAGCATCATGTTGTATCGGTGTCCCCACACTGAAAAATGGTGGTGGGGGCACTTTAACTATAGCTTGTCTCATGAGCTTTATTTAAAGAACCCCCACTGCTGTTTTTCAGCTTGAGGATGCTGATGCACATGACTGTGGTCTGCTGGAGTGTGGTAATTTCTATGCCCCAGCAGACTCTATTCATGGTAATGACAGTGTGTTGAAGCAGCCTCCCTGTACGTGTATAGGAGCCCAAAGTACAAACCAGAAGCCAGGGATTTTTTCGTGGCTACTGCGTGGTGTATGGTGTTGGATTAAAAATTCTTTCATTTAAGTCAGTATTTGCGCTAGCATTGGTTATTGCATCAGTATGAAAACATTGGCTTGTCCTATGTCTCAAAACTGATTATGTGGAATTATTTCTTTGAATTCTTTCCATTCCACCCACTCTCACTTCCTTTTGCGAATAGATATTGACAATGTGAATCTAGATGACTACAACATTCACGTCATTGCCAGCGTGTTCAAACAGTGGCTGAGAGATTTGCCTAATCCTCTCATGACCTTCGAACTCTATGAGGAATTCCTGCGAGCTATGGGTAAGGAACGTCTGGGCTCATCTAGAAGACCGGTAGCAGAGAGTAGTGCAGGGAAGGCAAAATACAGCTGGCAGGCCAAATCTAGCCCACCAGGCACTTTCATCTGGGCCACGGCACCCACTGACTAATTGCACCCTACCCAGCCCTTCTTCCCACAAGGGTGGGAGCGAGGTGCCCATGTTAATGTACAAGCCCCGTCAACATACTTTATCACACCTTGCTCCCACGCATGTGGGTGGAAGAGCCTGGCCCAGCCAGTGCACAATTTCCGGGTGGGACTGTTGCAGCTGCAGCCGCCAAGGATCCTACTCAGCTTTTCCAGTGTCCTGCTCACTTTGGCGTCCTTCTACACCCCACCATACACCGCATCTCCTTCCCCACCCCCCCGCCCCCGCAACCACACCCCCACCACACACCTTCCCCTCCTCCCCCCTGCAACCACACCCCACCATACACCCCTCTACCCCCCACAACCACACCCCCCAGTATACAAGACTAAGTCTTTATTTTTGAGTTATTATACAGTCGCCTCTATATACAGTACACAAACACACATGACAAAAATAGTTTTTGTAATAAAATTAAAGTATATTATAGTCGGTGTTTGCCTTTTAGTGTATGACTTGGTTTTTTTCTGGTTCTAAGATGGCAACCCCCTCTCCCGAAAGGAGTATTCCCAGGAGAGCAGGGGGCAGGGCAGAGAAAGGGATGGATTTCCTGTGGCAAAAGTCATGCGTTAGGGGGAGGACTTCTGGTCTCAAGATCGTGACCAGGGGGTGAGGCTACTCTCAAGGGGCAGGGCTACCCATGCAGCCCTTGAGAGCTCACCAAAACTTGTTAAGTGGGTCTCCAGTCCAAATAATTGCACAGCCCTGGAGTAACAGGAAGCACCAAACCCATTGGTAAATGCATCATAGTTGACTCACCAAAGTGAATAAAAATGGTTTTATTTAAAATGCATCACTGCTGTAGTCATGACAGGCAGGAAGCAAACATATTTTGTGTGCGTTACACCTGGAAGTTTTTCATTAAAATTCTCTAAAGATTTCTCAGTTCAAGATCTATCTCCATCTATGATGGAGTAACCAGAAACCCAGTCTTTGTTCTGGATACTAAAAACAGTTTCTACAAAGCGTTGGTGTTGCTACCCAACACTGTTGTTCAGTTCATAACTCTTTTGGAATCCATTTAGGAAAGAGACTTTCTGTATGCTCATGCTTTAGCTCATTCATAGGGTACTCGTAGCGGAGGAGAGCACAGCCAAGAAATGGAATCTGCCATGAGGTCTTTTTGTTCAGCCAGGAAAGGGAGATGAGAGAGATTATCCTTGTCTGTGTTCGTTGGCCTGTTGCTTGTCTCGCATGTACTGATCCGAGCAAACTCCTTCATAAGTGAAGATGGCAGGAGAAGCTGAGGGGAAGCTGCTGTAACTGTGTGTGTGCTCTCTCCAGGCCTGCAGGAGAGGAAGGAAACCATCCGAGGTGTGTACTCAGTCATCGATCAGCTCTCTCGGACCCACCTCAACACTCTGGAACGCCTTGTCTTTCACCTTGTGAGGTAAGGGACTGTTGTGGTAGGTGATCAGTCCTCTAGGTGATCTCCTACATTTCTCACCAAAGTAGTACCTTGCTCCCTGAGTAGTGCAGTGGGGTGTTTAGTGGAGCGGTAAAATATGCTGTATGAGTAGGAACATCCTGTCATGGACTGGTGCAGTCCTAGTACTTTTGGTAGGGAAAAATGAGAGACGTTACAAGGGGATGCTGTAAATTCTGAAATGGGTTTTAGTAGCTTAGACCAAGAGCTCTCTTTAGCAAAGAGCTTTGTTGATTATAGTAATGGTGTTGCATACTTAACTACTACACTTCCCAGGTTAAATTAATGCGATCCTGTGTCTCCCCTGAGGCAAGCTGTAATCCTTCCCAGTGTGGCTGCACGTTGCATCTTCTAGCTTGACTATTGAGACCCCAGGGATCAAATGTGAAGCCTTTCTATGAGTAAGACTGCATGGCTTAGCCTCTGTCCATGGTATTGGAGGCTGTGAAGATTCCTGCTACATCATGTCCACCTAAGATCCCTCCAGGTAGATGTTTTGAGACTAACTGTCCCTGAGGCATAGGTGAGAACTAAGTGAGCAGCCGTTATTATAATAAGCATACCTGATCTCAGTTTTCTCTTGGAAAAGTACAGCAAAAGATTTCCTAGAGAGCATCACTGAATGGTTTAAGGAGAATTCAGTGTCTGTTGTATTTATCTTTGCCCCACTGAATGGTACAACATTCACGTATTTTTAGCATTGCTTGTTAGTGTCTTTCCCTCCCAAGGATAATAATTTGAAGTTCTTTACATTACATTGAAGCTACATGACGTTGGGAGAGCTTCTGGTGGCTCACAGATCGCATGCATCTGTCCAATGCTTCATTTGCTGCTGTGTCTGAATTTGGAATTTGTTATCATTCCATCTCTACCCAGATGTTTCCTGCCAGTGCCTTTAACACTTCCTTCCTTGTTTTTTGTTACTGTTTAGAATTGCCCTTCAGGAAGATACTAATCGGATGTCAGCGAATGCCCTAGCCATTGTATTTGCTCCCTGTATTCTCCGCTGTCCTGATACCACTGACCCACTGCAGAGCGTTCAGGACATCAGTAAAACAACCACGTAAGGATTCAGAATTGTAACTGCAGAGTTATCCACATTTCCTGCTCTAATGAGGCACCACCAACACACTGAGATGGTTCCTGAATAATGCATTTTTAATATGCTCTGCAACAGTAGCAAAGAACACGTTACTGTTCTGCAAATTAAATTGCCTTAAGAAAATATACTGTGTTAGGAGTTAGCAAGGAGATACGTAAAGCAGCACTAGCAGGTGTTAAAACCTTTAAGATCTGCAGAACTAGATACTTTGCACTCCAGAACTTTAAAAAGAATTTGCCAAAGCACTCCAAAGAAATCTTGCCATGCTAGATTTGAAAGAAGCTAAGTAAGGGCAGGAGTTTAAAAGGGTAAGCAAGAGGGTAAATTGCATAGGGCAGTTAGCTTTATATCACTCCTAGCCAAAATCAAGGAAAAGCTGGCGGAGAACATACTCAGTAAAGAGTTAAGACAGTCGCACAGTAAATTCCAGTCAGCATGGTTTAATGGGAAATTGGACTGGTCAAATGTAATTCTGTTGATCTTTGGCATCATGTTGTATTGACAAAGGTAATTGTGTTGATATCATCATATACTTATAGATTTTTGTAAGGCATTTTAGATATTGCCACGTATTGGTCTGATTTTTTTTTAAAATAGTGCTGTATCGGTTCAGCACAATTTACAGTAAATGGACTAAGATGTGGCTAACTGTAGTACATAGTAATTGTAAATGAGATGATATACTGTGGACGATGTTTTTGCAGGATGTTTTGCAAGGATCTGTTTATGAGTTCAGCAGTTATGTTAAGGACACCTATGTAAAGACAGAGGTGCACAAGTACTATGGAAATGGGAGGGGCATGGGTATCAAACTGGGGGGAGGCGGGGAAGGACTCATCTGGTGTAATCCTGTCATCAGAGCTATATAGGAGGTGAAACTAAGTGACCCAATGGTAGTTCCTTGTGTCATATCTATTAAATTTTCTACTAAAAGCAGTTTTTCAGCATATAATGGTTAAAGTCGATTTGAATCACTTTTCTGTACATTTATTATAGGAGTGTCTTTGTAATTGAACTCTTAGATTCTAGTTACATCAGAGTACCTTTAACCTTTTTTCTAATAAAGGATTTCTGCCAGGAAATAATACTACCTCTATTTAAAAAGCTGCCTCTGGCACCAGGTCAACATCCTTGCCATGCTACTGTGTCTCCAGCTCAAAAGCAAACAAGTACCTATGTAGGTGTTGGCATGTAGCTACTGGCAGATAGAGAACAGCTATCTTGGATGTGCTGTTCTAAGCCTTCCTTTGGAGCCTGTTGGGCTTCTGTATTTTCTTTTCCAAGAGGAGCCCAGTTTCCCTGATGTAACTGGAGGGAACGGGAGTGTTCTTCTCCTTGTTCCTTTAGTCCATTTGGAGCCGTTCTACCACATGGCTCATTTTCAGTCTCTAGAGCAGGGATGTCAGATTTACCCTTGGCCCCAGGCTGGTTCTAGACAATGGGGCTCCTCCCGGACCAGATTGTGAGGCTGGCCATGGTGGCGGGGAGCATAGCACATCCTTCGCTTGCCCTCCTGTTGCTGACAGATGTGCCCAGTGGAACCCAGAGGCCCCAAATACTGCAGCATGCCATGCTCCTCCGTAGCCATGCCCCAGCTTCTGGTAGCCTGGTAGGCCAGGTGGAGCAGCTCCACAGGCTAGCTTGAGCCTTGCAGGCTTGATGTTTGGATGACCAAGGCATCTTTACACGTGCTCGAGGGTGGCACTTTTATTAGAGCAGCTCTCAGGAGCCACTCTAAAGCACCTGCAGCGTCTCATGTATTCAGTGTCCTGCGCTTCAGAATAGCGGCGTGGGCACTTAAACTAAAGCTAATTCAACGAGCTTTTGTTAAAGCACCCGTGCTCCTATTTTGAAGTGCAGGGTTGTTGAATACACGAGATGCTGAGGCTGCTGTAGTGAGCTAATTATCATGCTCCAGAAGACTTAATCAAGTCTGTTGTGATGCATGCTAATTAGCAGGCATTGGGCACATATGTAGGTGCCCACCATGTTGTACAGCCAGAGGTTATAAATTGGAGGATACGTCCCTTCCCCTCCTGGCAGAGCAGAACACCCGCTCTTCTATGACTGATGTAACTGCTTTAGTCAGCCTGCTTTAGTCCTAGCTCCATTTCCTTTTCTTGCAGCTGCGTGGAATTAATTGTCATAGAGCAAATGAATAAATACAGAGCCCGCCTCAAGGACATCAACAGCCTGGAGTTTGCTGAGAACAAAGCAAAGAGCAGGCTGTCTTTGATCCGGAGATCAATGGTAAGATGCAGAGGTGGTTATGGTGCTGGATGCTGGTTCTGTTCTTGATGGACTCGTCTCCCCCACCCCTCCCCGGAGCAGACCTTTCTTTTCTTTTAGGAGGGTGATTTTCTTCTCCCCCATTGTTTTCCTAGCTTCCTTGCTCCTAGAGAAGTCTGGGTGGAGGGGAATAGATTTTGGGCCCATGGCTGTTTTGTGTTTTACTTGGTTTAGTCAATTAATCTGTCACCAAGAAGAAAATGTATACTGCTGCACTGACAGACAGTTCCTTGGTTCTGACAAGCCACCTCCATTCTCTCCTCTCCTTTCCACTTAAACTAACCCCCCTAATCTTCTCCTACTTACTTCAGCCTCCATAACGCCTTTACGCCTCCCAAAGCACCAGGCCCAAGGCTGACAGAGACTGACCCTCAGCCTTGCACCGACTCGCCATGCTCTGAAAGCCCACCACAGGAGGTGGGAATGGTGCCTGCCAGGAACTCTGCAGGAAGTTGCCACAGAAACATCCCCTCTGGAGCTTGTGGGCTCATTGTTACGTTCTCAGAATATCTTTTGAAAATTCAGATGAACTCTCCTGGGTTTAATCAGCCCTTTGCTGGCTGTGCTGATGACCATCTCCCACTAGCATTAAATTCCCCTGCCTGAGTGCTCTGCCATCTGATACAGCCCACTCAGCTATTGGCCTCCATTTGCTTCCCTCCTCTGCACGCACACAGCAGTGGGGGAATTGGAGGAAGCTGCTCTAATCCATGGCCTTCCTTTGATTCTCCCTGTATGCAGGTTCTTTCATTAATATTGCCTCCAGCGCAGGGGGCTGAAATGAGCTCCCAGTAAAGGGTCGTTGTCTTTTCCTCCGGTACCTTTCTAGGAGCTCAGAACAGCATCCTACTTGGCTTTCACGCTCCCTGCTGGGCTGATGAATGTGAGCTAGAGTCTGAGGTCTGAGCTGGCCTGTGTTCCTCTCTGCTCTAAGCTGAACAAGCAACAGGCTGCATACGTATGCTGTGTTCGGCTTGCAGACCAGTCAGCTCGGACTCTTCACTTCTAAGAACCCAGTATCTCCCCATGGCTTGTTCTTCCAAGCGGATGCTTCCACAGTTATTTTGCAAAGCTTGTGGCTCAGCCATGCGTCGTTGCTGCTGCAGCAGAAAGCCGACTCTCATCACGTTCAATGGCTAGAAGTTTTCAAGGGGCAATGGCATGTGCACTCTAACCTTCTGCTTTCCTTTTCATGTCCTCTCTAATCCAGAAACCTGTACTAATTGCAGTTAGATTTATGAGCATAACCCGCAATTCAATCCCGGTATGTATTAATTGCATTGCACTCTGTGACAGCTGCATCCCTTCATTGTGTGTAACACTCCACTCATTCAAGCACCATGCTACTGGCCATTGTTTGTGACTTTGCCCATCCATTCATTCCCATGCAAGCTCCTTTCCACTGACTGACTAACCATCTCTCTCACTCTGGAGGGAGCACCCGGAGAGCAATTACAGCAGGAGTAGGATTTGAGTTGCGTAGTAGCAGTTGCTCTTGGTGATTGCTGCTGGTGACTTGTGTCTGCTGGTGCACTCCTCCAAAGGCTGCTCTTGTGCTCAGTCTCTAGCCAGTGTCTCCCTGCCGTGCCATAGCTCCTGCCCACTGCTCCTAGCACTGGCAAATGGCAGAAACCTTTACATCAGAGCAGGGAGGGCTCAGCCCTAATAAATAAAAGGAGCTGGGGGATCCAGTCTTGCTTAGTGATGGGTCGTTCCTGCTCACAGCTCACAACCAAGCTCACTGCTCCTGCTTCTGTCACCTTTGCCCTTGTCAACCTTTTTTCTGTGCTCCTCTTCCCATTTCCTCCCTCTACTTACTAGTTCCTGTCCCTGCTTTCCTTCATGTAGCACCCTTCCCTCTCCTCCTGCTCATGCTCGGGCATGGGGTGTGTTTATCTGCTGTATCCCCAAGTCATACCAGCTGCCTCAGCTCTGTCATCCTTTCTTACCACAGCAGATGGATTTTCCCCTCAGGCATTACTGCCACGGTAATGCAGCATGGCTAGAGCAGAGGGATCCCACCCTAGAAGCCATCTAGGAGACCTGGGACTTGCCTCCATACCCACTGCTTAAACGTGCACACATATGCACCACGATGCTTAGGACTTGGCTCTTTCTGCACAGATTTGAATTGATGGGTCTATCTAAATCTTCCTTTTCCTCATTCCTCCCACACGACTACCCACTCTTGCCGCTTGGTCTACACCCATGCTGGGTCCCAATGCAGTAATGCCTCCTCTGGTGCAGTCCCTGACTTGTTTGTGAGGATGGTATTATTGCAACTTTGTGACACACAAGGAAAGCAGACTTTAGTTTAATGTAAAAGACGACTCATTTGATTTCTCTTCGCACCAACTCCACCCCTTCAAATTTCTCCATGCCCTTTTAAACCTAGCAGTGCCCAAAGTCAGGCAATGGATTAGAAAATCATAATCTGGACTGTGCTGCCATTGTCTTCTTATGTTTCCCAATACATTCAGCAAATCCTTCCATTGCGCTAGTATCTGTGCTGCAGCATTCTCATTCAGTCTTTTTTGTGCAAGCCCATCTTGTCCTATGAAATGTTTTGAACACAGCAAGCGGTATCCCTTGCCCTTCTCAACTGGTTCCAGCCAGGTGCTAGGCCTACTGGGGGGAATAGCTGAATCATTCAGCTCCAAATGTTCTGTTTTACAGCAGCGTTATTTCTCCAAAAGTATCAATAAGGAAAAGAAAGAAAAGCCCTTATTTCTTTCCATGTAGTGCGTTGGAAAAGGACTTGGAGTTGTGATTCAGGCAGTAAGTTTTGTAGAGTCCAGAAACACAAGGCACAAAATGTTACTGCTGCCCGAGACTGACTGGGCTCAGTGGGCATGTCTACACATTCATTAATACACTTTAGGTAATGTGCATTAAATTTAGTACCTCCATTGTGAGATACTAAAAAGTGGTGCAATAGCCTGTTTTTATGTGCATTAACTAAAGAGCAGGTTTTTCTGTGACACTTCAATGTGCATTAAAATAGGATTATGTGCATTAAAGCATATGTGTAGGCATGCCTATTGAGATTCGGGGTGACTTGCCCTGGGTGTCACTTGGAGGGAAAAAAAAAAATACTTCTCCCCACATGCAGGATGGAAGCAACATGTTCTTTGCTTTCAAAACAAAAGAGAGAGCATAATCTTTGCAGTGAGCCGTAATGAGCTCAATCTGTGTACTTATCAAAACAAATACTGAGCAGTCTTGAATTGAGTGTGCAAACAGCTCTGCTGGGAGAAAGTTCCAGGTGCTAATGGCACCCTTAATCTAGCAGGAAAAAAGGTATAAATAATATGAACAAGTGGCTGGAAGCTTAAGCTAGATGAACTCAAACTGAAGATAAAGGACCCGTTTGGCAATTGGAACAATCTCTCAAGGGGAGTAAAGGATCCTCCACGTCTCAATGTTTTTGAATCAAGACCAGGTGTGTTTCTGGAAGGTATGTTCTGCCTCTACACTGAGAGGTTGCATGGCAGAAGTAGCTTGTGGAAATTAATGGCCGAGATATGCAGGAGATCAAGGTGGATGATGTAATGGTCCCTTTTGACCTTAAATTCTGTGAGCCTGGATTGTGCAAATGCAAAATTAGTCCAATTCTGATAAATGTTTGCATAATTATGTGGAACTGCAAAGAAAGGAGATTCTAGTCTCTTCTCTGTCCACGGAGATCTGTTACCTCTCAGCCACCAGGAGGCAAACCCAGGCAGCTGGTCCTAGAATGGGATATTCAAAGCCAGCTCTGCATACATTATATTTGTTCCATTGTGTGGGTAGGCCTCTTGTTCCTTTTCAACAGATTGGAGCTTCAATACTGGTAGAAAAGCCATAATTTCACTTGTTGTCACATATGCAAAATGGCAGCATCACAGCATCTGGGATCTCAACAGTGGCAAATGAATTCCATGCTAATAGAAATGAGAAGTATCACAATAATGTTTAACAATCCCTGAAGATTTAACAGACCATTTCTGCTGCTGGTCTTACTTATACAGTGGGCCATTGATCAAGTTGTAGTTGATATAATGAGCAAGGAGCAATGACATGAGTTCACTGAGTGAGTCCAGGAAGGTCCTTCTGAAGCTTAGGAGATGCAGAGAGAGCTTAATCAAAGGTGGACTTCCCAAAGCATCAACATTGCTGTTAGAGCACTGACGAGTTCTCGAGTCACTTAAGTGTTTTGGAAAATTTCTCCCATATAGTATTGTTAGGGAAAAACCTCCTTTGTGAACAGTTAGCTGTTCCCCAGATCTGTCGCACATTTAAATATTAAATGCCCTGAACTTTTTACTCCACATGCATCATAGCTGGACAGGCATACAGTCTGCTGGAGCTGTATGATGCTCCATCAGCCATCTAGCAGTGTTCTGAAAGATATTTAAAACATTTCCATGTTCTCCGAATTTCCTCTCATATTTGCTCCCTTGAGAAAGACCCCTGTCTCTTTGCCTGGTGCAAGAAGTGACTTATGCTTATAGCTGGCCCACTACTTGTTTTAATGCTGAACTACTTTTGTCCAGGGAGTGTCAGGATTACAACTCCTACCATAGCTTTATTGCCAGCTTTTCCATTTGCTTTCATTTGAGCTTCCTCATGTCTGCTGGTTACAGAAAGCAAATTTGTACCCCCCACAAAGCTGAATACTAACTGGCAGACAGTGGTATCAGTACAGTTCTCTGTGCAACAGAGGGACTGTCCCTTTGCAAAGAATGGGATGGTTTAGACCTGTGCCTGCCAGTGCCTTGTGGTTAACAGTCAGGATGTTCCCATCATGCTCCAGCATTGCTACTTGGCAGAGTGAAGCTTCTCATCTTACACCCTGAGCTTTTAAAACTCTGTGCTGCTGTTTCCTTAATTGACCTGTGAAATCTGGGTTGCATGTAGCTAATAAGGAACATTGTCTTCATTCCCATCTGCTGCCTCTGAATAAACTGAGAACGTTTCTGTGATGTCCCCCAAGCTAGCCTGACCTTGAGTTATCCTTGAAGTTAACATGCACTGTAATTTGTGTATTGTGAACTTGTGCCAGGGACCTACTGCTGCTGTTTTTCCCATGTTTGGTGTTGGGGTGTCAGTGGGGAGAAGAGCACTGTCCTAACCTAAAGAGTACCACAAAATGTCTCAAAAGTCTTAAAGGATCTGCATGGCGTTCGTTGACACGAGTGTTGTTTCACAGGGTAAAGGTCGCATAAGGCGTGGGACCTACACCAGCCCGACCTCTCCTGTTGCAGTACGATTGCCCTCAGTGTCAGATGTCCCAGAGGAGACTGTGAGCAGTGAGGAGGCTATGGAGATGGACGTCACAGAGCAGCAGCAGGCAGCCATGCAGCAGGAGGAGAGGGTGCTGACAGAACAGATTGAAAGCTTGCAGAAAGAAAAGTGAGTCATATGGAACAGAGGATGCAATGGTGCAATGTATAAAATGGGGCCGGAGGGGGAGGGTCTTGAATTCAAACCTCCTCAGAACTACATGTGAGAATGCATTTGGTCTCATGACAATATCTACAACATTTTGCAGATGGCCAGTGTTTTCTCAGCATGCTTTCAGCAGTTAGCACTGTCCACTTCATTCTGGTCTCAACTACCAGGGGCAAGTAATGTCAGCAGCAGTGTGAATGTTTAACACTGAAATTGCAAGTGATAGTGCAGGTCAGGATTGAGTTGGGTTTGTACTGGATGGTTGTGGAATTAATTTTGGAGGAGTCGTAAAAGGTCAAATCAAAGTTGAGGTATGTAGCTGGAAAAAGATCTTTGGACCTGGCATAGTTTCTAAGGGTTGGAAGGGACCTGAGCAAATCATCTAGTCCATGGCAGGAAAGAGTACTGGGGTCAAACGACCCCAGCAAGATGTTCATCTAACCTCCTCTTAAACACCCCCAGGGTAGGAGCCTGCACCACTTCTCTTGGAAGTTGGTTCCAGACCCCAGCCGCCCTGACTGTGAAGTAGCGCCTCCTGATATCTAATCTAAACCTACCCTCTGCCAGCTTGTGACCGTTATTCCTGGTCACTCCTGGCAGTGCTTGGGGGAACAGGGACTCCCCCAATGCCTGCTGATCCCCCCTGACTAGTTTATAAGAGGCCACAAGATCCCCCCTCAGCCTTCTCTTTCGGAGGCTGAACAGGTTCAGGTCCCGTAGCCTCTCCTCGTAGGGCCTGCCCTGCTGCCCCCTGATCATGCGAGTAGCCTCCTCTGGACCCTCTCCATGCTGTTGACATCCCTCTTGAAGTGCAGCGCCCAGAACTGGATGCAGTACTCCAGCTGCAGCCTGACCAGTGCCGCATAGAGGGGGAGGATCACCTCCTTGGACCTGCTCGAGATGCATCTGTGGATGCAGGACAAGGTGCGGTTGGCCTTCCTAACTGCCTCCCCACACTGCCGGCCCATGGTCATCTTGGAGTCAGTGATGACCCCAAGATCCTTTTCCGCCTCCATGCTGACAAGAGGGGAGTTCCCTAACCTGTAGGTATGGTGCTGGTTGTTCCTCCCAAGGTGCATCACCTTGCACTTGTCTGTGTTGAAACCCATCCTATTCTCATCCGCATTAGAATAGGCACTGTTTGGATGTCCGTTGGCAGTGGAGGAAAGGAGTTGTCTCTGTGCCAGCTGTTATAGGATCAGCTGTTCTTGCTAGCACTGCCTGTGATGTATAGTTGAGATATTTGGAATTGGGAGAGCAGCCCCCAGTTGGAGCTGGAAAAGGATGAACTCACACATTTACTTCCTTCAGGGTTTCATCTGGTCATCTCTCCTGTTTTGCATCTTTTGGGAACCAGTGCATATGTGCAGGTTCTGTAGTCTCATTGCTCTGCTAGCATCTGACCAGTAGTAATCTGGGGGAAAGAATGTCATTTGGCACAGGGAGCAACAGGCATTAGCATTTATCTGCATCATGGGTTGAGGTGTTTGCTCCATTCTTGGGCTTATCTGGTTTGCCAGCCTTCAGGTCCTGTGAGGGCCTCACAGGTCCCAGTTTCCTCAGTGGTGGTCCATAGGCCCCTCGGGCCAGCCAGGAGACTGTGATGCATCTTGCAGTGGTCAATATCTTTGTTATCTCCCAGTCTGAGCAGTACACTGTGTCCTGCTCAGGCTGGGACAGGTCACTGCAAGCACAGGCTGCCTGCCCTGAGGTCTGTGTGGCTTCTTGTTCACTTGAGGAGCTTTAGGGCTGTGAATGGTCTGGGACCAGCTTAGCTGAGAAGTGGCTTCTTGCTTGAGATCTATGCACACACTTAGGTGATTAGAGAGGTTCCACAAGTGGATGTCTCTGTTATTGCCAACAGGCCTGTTCCTTTTTGCCCTCTTCTTTGTGCCCAGGTGTGAAAGGCAAGCTTCACTATATTGAGTTTAGATTCTGAGCATTATTCGCCATTGCTTTCTGTTCCGGATATGGTGCTTGCCTGGCTTCTTAGAATGCTGGAGTTTGTCCTTTTCTCTCTCTCGATTTTTCTCAGTGCTGGTTTCTTTTCTTTCTGCCCTTGCCCTGACTGGCTGTGTTTTATTTCTGTAGGGAGGAGCTGACTTTTGAGATGCTCGCGCTGGAGCCCCGAGCCTCTGACGATGAAACCCTTGAGTCTGAAGCTTCCATTGGCACTGCCGATAGCTCTGAAAATTTGAACTTTGACTCTGAAGGAGCAATCTCTGACCGATCAGGTAAATGCAGTCTTTGTACTGACCAAAGATTTCCTTATTAGACATAGTCAGGGCAATAGCATGTGGCCTGCAGACTCGCATGGCAATAGTAGGCTTTTGAATTGGTATTTGAGGATACCCCTTCCTCCTGCACCACGGAACACCACTGAACTGTGCTGCCTGTTCTAGTTATTCAAGTGCAGGCTGTCTCGCTGTGAAACTGAGACTCCCTTAGTCTTACCCATATAGCAGAACAACGCAGTTTCTGACATGAGTTAAAGTATGAATTGGAGAGGGTGGCATTCACTCATGGTATGTCCAAGAAACCCAGTCACTGAGGTCAAATATCTTGTCGTTCATACACATGACTGGGAAGCAGGTTGTAGACTTGGCTTTGCTGCTTAATTCATGATGGACATGAATTCAAGTTGCTTAACCATTTCCTGCCTATAATGGGGCTGTCTGTTAAGGTACCCTATACCCGTTGTGGGTGAGCACCTAAATCCCATTTTCAACAGTGCTGCATGCTTTTGTGAATGTTAACCTGTAAGCAGAGAAGTTAAGTCAGTTGCTTCTGTCTGTCCCACTCTACTCGGACAAAGTCCCCCCCGAGAGATCCACCAACATCAGAAGTAAGAGGTAGGTGGAAACGCACTGCAGTGCACGTGGCTGAGTTACAATTCTCCTGCTATCTTTGTCTGTCAGAGAGAAGTTTAGCACTTAGTTCGCTGAGGCCCATCAAGACTGAAACCTCAAGCAGGTTGCGAAGGCACCTGAGGAAGCAGCAAGACTCTGTGGACTCAGTAGACTCTTCTGTTTCTTCTTCATCTCCGACTTTGTCTTGCTTACCTCACATGACCAGGAAGCGATTCCAAATGTACTCCAAGCCACCCTTCTATCGCGCGGGGTCTTCTGCTGACACCACAGAGGCGAGGCTTGGACTTGAAGGGTCACCAGGGCAGCTCAGGGGTCTGGAAGACAGGCCCCAGTTCACCAGCAGAGGGACGTTCAACCCCGAGAAAGGCAAGCAGAAACTGAAGAATGTGAAAAACTCACCCCAGAAAACCAAAGAGCTCCCTGAGGGAGCAGCTGGGGCAGGCCGGAAAAGAAACGCTGAAGCAGACTGCAGCAGCACCCAGCAATTGGTTCTTTTTGGGAACAACGAGTTCATGGTGTGAGCCAGTTGTCTGAAATCTCACCATCATCGCAGAAAAGCGTGAGCATCTCGCCTATGGCATCTTCCCCCTCACCGTCACCGCTGCCACCACCGTTGTAGAGTTGCTGCCAGTTGCCCATGCAAAACATTTGCTCACTAATTGCTTGGGCTTCCAGCCTTTCATTGCCAGCGCTAAAGGGAGGAGATGACTAACTCTTAACAAAAAAAGTCTGTTGGGGGACAGTTTCAGCAGTGGCCTTAGCTGTTTTTAATCATTTGGAATTCAAAAACTATCAGTTTTGGGGTTTGTTTGTTTTTTGACTGGCGACTTGAAATGAAAGAAGGGGAACTGGGGGAGGAATTGCTGGTGAGCTCTGGTTTGCTTCCCATCTGCCTTTGCCATTCTGAACCAAGGAAACGGGCATCGGGAAGAGAAGCTGCCGTAAACCACCCACAGGATTCAGAGTTGGAAGAGCTGGTCCAAGCCTGTTTTGACTCACTTGGTGAAAGTTGCAGACTTTTTGGTTTGTGTTGTTACGCTGGGAAGAAGCATACACTCCTCACAAGGAACCACAGACTGATTCTTTGTTCAGAGCTATTTATAATGCACTCCACGTTGTTGTCAGGTGATAAAAATAAAAAGCTATCATTTCCATTCAAGCAATTGGAGCATGTCTCAAAGCACCCACCACGTAAACCTGCAATGAAAAGAGTAATTTTTTTATTTTATTTTTTACTTTGGTTTATTTTGTTGGTGATGAGAGAGCAGAACAAAATCAATGCCAATTTGACTCCTGGTTAGGTAAAGCCAAAAATGTGCCGAATTTTGCATAGCCATAACTAGTGCTGTGATTGTGGCACAGAACAGGGTTTCTAATGAGCAAAAGGAATCGTTAGTAATACAAACCTGGCATGTTACAGCAGCCTCACAGTCCTGTAGGGCTGCCTGCTTTTATACACCAAACGAGTGAACAGTGGCACCTGAGCTTAACAGTTCCACCAATGGACAGGAACGTCTCAGTCACGTGGCAAAACTCATGCGGCCAAAACCTCACTGTTTTAACGGCATTGTAAAAGCAAATGCATGGAGAAGTGTTAAGGATATCTGCCAAAAGTAATCTTTTGTTTAAAAATGTGATCTAACCAACTTTCTTCTCTCTTTCTCAGACCATCAGTATTAAAAAAGAAAGGAAAAAAAATCAAGGACTACTTGAAGCTATTTTTGTTTATATTATGGTTACTGAAGTTCACTGTAAATATAATTTTTATAGTTTTTTGGTTTTTTTTTTTAATAGTTGTCCCCAGGCAGAATGCATTTGCCAGGAGGAGGACAGAGGGAGGGGAGGTACTGTAGAACTAGAACCTAGCACTCCAGCAGAGAAAGCAAAGCAACCATTTTTTTGCCACAGTGCGTCACCAAGCTCCTGTGCATTCGTCTTCAAGCATCTGAGAGATTAGCAGCCTTAGAGCACACGGGGACCTGAGTGTCTTCACCTCTCACTGCAAACCTGACACCCGCCGTCCAGGCAAGCATGGGAGAAATTTTTGTTTTAAATAGGTCCTGTTAGATCTCCCACGGTAAGAGACACAGAGTCTTTCTGTAGAGACTGTAGTCGAAAAATAATCCATTGGTGCTAGGCGGGTCACTCATTGCATCGTTCTGTGAGTTGCCCCCAGCACAGATGTTGCTTTTAAATCTTGCAAAAATCTGAGTCATGAGGCTTAGAGGCACTGTCCATAATACAACTAGTTACTGAGTCCTGTTCACTGACTCGTAACTTAAAAGTAGATGTCCTAGCCTGTCAACACGCATTCCAGTCTGTGTCCTTAGGCCCACATACGCAGCCCAAGGCCCAGAGTACCGTTCAGGGCAGTGGTTACAGCTGTCTTGGTTCTCCAGATCAGCAATTGAGCTGTGTTAGAACAGCAACACAGGCATGTGTGCTTGACAGCTTGTTATCTCACTTGCACCCAAGGGAAAGGGGCAGCAGTACTGGGAATTTCATGGTTTGGTTGGGTAATGTTTCCTTCTTGCTTCCTGAACTTGAAATTAGGACTGTTCTGCAACTCTCAGCAACTGCTGTCCTTCCCCTTGCCTTCCTTGACCTGAATTGCAGCACAGCTTTGCATCCCGACTCAACACCTGCATGGTTCAATTCACAAAGGGTCCTTCCCAAGCCTGCAGATGTTCTGGTTACTGCATGCCTGGCTTCTGATATGGGCAAAAAACCCCTGGGGGTGTGTTGCTGTGCTTGAGGGGCCTGTATTAGGAGTAGGTTAATGCATTGCTTGGGCTTCGCTGACAGGGAGTGATCTATTCTAGGCTTATTCCTCCTCTTCTGCCTCTGAAGTGCTATTTCCTTAAGGGGACTCTTTATTTATTTATTCTTTGCGGTGAAAAATGGAACGGACGGTCATGGTACAGGAGTGGTGGTAACACAGGGCTGCAGCAGGGATGTGCGGTTTCTGTTCTGACTTCTCTGGGTGGAATCGCATCAAAGTTTGCTCTACCCTTGATAGGTTTGTAGATCTGTAATGATTTCCCAAATCAATCAAGAAGCCTCTGAGGTGGGGTGGTGTTTATGAAGGTGGAAAGTTATTAGGGAAACATGATGGGGCCCCAAGATCCTTCAAAAGCCAGCTAATACAAGGACAGAAAAGCAAACGTCCTGTGTCTGCTGCTGTTTCAACAGAACTGAGCACATGATGCCCAGCACAGTAATCGACCCGAGTACAGTTTTAAAATAATGCAGACTAGTTAACCTGGGCACGAGAAGTACTGACTTACGTGCCTGACTCCCCCTGCATTGCATGGAAGATTGGCCCTTGCGACTGATTCTGATAAGAAATGGTTACCCTGTTTAAAGAAAAAAAAAGTCAGCCATTTTCTCAGTTCAGGTTAAGTCTGAATTTAACCTGTTCACAAGTAAAGAAGACTTGTTTCTCCTGGGCTGTCAGCCCTTTGAGCTCATGCTGGGCTCTTGAGAGTTGAGTAAAGTCCTTTTACCTGCCTCATTTCTCCTTACTGGTACGATTGCTGTGCCACTGGAGCTTCATTACCAATTCCAAGGATGTGGGGGTCAGAAGGAAGTCCAGTCGGATGAGCCTGAGCAGTCCCAGGGAGCAGTTGCTGGGCCAGTTACGCACTCACTTTTTCCCCATTCCTGCACTTTGATATCTGATGCAACCAGGCAAGTTGCTCCATAAAAGCATGCTCTGAGCAGCCCCATGCCACTCCCTTTCAAGGGCTTCCACGCAGAATTGTTCATGTTTAAAAGTCCAAACACAAACTCTTTGGCACCAGCGCAGTAAGCTCCACACCTGCTTCCTGCTGCGCCCCTAGAAGCCCGGGGCTTGGAATGCCACTGGCAGCGTGGGTGCTGGGCCCCGGGGCTCCTGGCACCCAACGCTCGCCTGGACAGGTATACTGGGACTCGGAAGATGTGCTGGGTCATCGGTGAAGGTGCCATTTTTACAGTAACGGGATTGCTTATCTGAGAGGGATGGAAAATCATTGCCTTGGTGGTTCCCCCAGCAGGATTTCTTAGAAATAGGCTGCCGACTCGGTTTCTGGGAGAGGATTTTGCCTGCTTGTTTTCTTCTGAGGGTTTTAGCTCCCCACCAACCTGTCCCTATCTCCCATTGAGCTGTGAGTTTTTGCAAAAGCAAGAGGTCAAGGTGGGAAGGGAGAATGGCACTCTGACACACTGCACTTGTTAGCATCCCCTTCGGGGGCCTTCTCGTTGCAACCTCATCATTTAACCTTGAGATCTCACACTCAGTGCCCAGCCGTACAGAAGCCTCATGTGTGTACCCTGTACGCCAGAGGTCTTTCCTGTTGGGTATGGAGGTCTGCACGTAGGAATGGAGGCTGCTGCAGTCAGGATGGGAGGAAGCGGGGGGGCGTGTGTGTGTGTGTGTGTGTGTGTGTGTGTGTTGGGTGGTGGTGGTCATCCTCTCAGAGGACTTAGAAAAGTGGTGCAGACACAGAAAAATCAGCACGTCCCCACCTCACTACTTCAGGCGTTCTGGTCTGCCTCAGAGGCTCACAAAAAGTCCTGGCCATAGCCCTAGGCTTCAGACACAAGCTGTGTGCACCTAGATTCCCCCTCTCCCAATGCAAGAGCATTCATTTCAGCCAGAAACCCCTTCACCTGTTCTCTCTTTACTCATGTCTCCGAGTGGGAGGGACAGTGAACCGGTTTGAGTGGGTCCAGACCGTGTTTTTCTGTTTTTTGTTGCTGTTTAATTATTTTGAACACAGGCGCAGGGGAGACCAAGCTTTTTGTTTCGTTCCCCGTCCATGTTTAGCCTGACGCCTGTCTTCCAGTCCTCTTGTACAGTAGGTAAGCAGTAGGTTTCCAGCTGTGATCCACTCCTTGTACCAAGTGAATGTACTTACCACTGGAAAGGACCTGGGCTGCATAATTATAATTATTATTATTATTATTATTATTTTTAATGGAAATTTTTTTAGTAATTTATAAGTATGCTGAGTGTAAATTAAAAAAAAAATAAAGTATGTATTGTAAAAGGATATATTATCCTGTGTCATACTCTCTATAAATTTTACCTGTTTAAAGAATGAATAAGTATATAAAGGAGAGAGGATTTATCGTGCCCACCGAGCCAGGTTGTGTGCAATTCTGCAGTCACCTGGCACTTTGTAATTTCTTGTCAGCAGGTTCTCTTTATTTTTTTTTAATTAATGTTATTTTTCTCCTTCTGGAACAAGGCCGTCGTATGTATAAAGTGCAATTTCTGTAATATTTCTTAAATATATACTGTATGGCTGTACAAAAATGACTTTATGAACAAATAACCCCTAGCTTACTAAAGAACAAAGCTATTAAAAATAAAGAATGAGAGCACTTGAGATGTTTTGTCTGATTTGGGGACCTTACTTTCAAGCCCTGCAGACTGACACTCCCACAGCAAGTAGCTTCCCAGTTTCGGGTATGGGTCTGAAGAGCAGCTCAGAGGTAAAGTGAGGTTTTTCTCCCAGGCAGATTTAACTTCTGTGAATCGGGTGCAGGACTGAAGACATTATATAATGTCCCAGCACTCTGTGCCTAAAATATCTGGGTTGTTGAAACCTGGACTTTCCATGCGGCCCTGCTGTATTCTGAAGATGCAGATGACTGCTTCCTACAGGACAGGCAGCCTGTGAGCTTCCCAACAAGTTGCTGCTGTCTCCTTTGAATGGGCAATGTTGGAGCTCCCAGAACGAAAAAGCATCTTCCTGGAACTCAGACCTGGGGCTAGTCGTCCTTGGGGAGATGCATTTTTTCCCCAGGTTTAACAGTAATGGTCACGCTGGTCCTCGGTAGAGTTGGCTGATGGCTGTTATGTTGAGGTTCATGTACTTTGAAGGGACCCTGGTGGGATAGCAAAGAGCCCTGCAGGCCTTAATGCTGTGATTTGGCAGGAGCATGATGTCCCTCTGTCGGAGGTAGATCCACAGCGGGGACAATCGAACCCTTCTTCCATTCCTCCATCCGTCGCCTTAGGAGCCAACAGCCCAATCCTGTCAGGGCCCAGGTGTCCAGCCCCTCTTCCCAAGCTGGGTTGGGTGCCAGTATCTCCTGCCAGCCCCAGAGGCGTAGGGCCCCATCCTGATCATGCCTCCCTTTTCAGACTCCGCTCTTCCATCAACTTACAAAAGCAGAGCTGGGAGGCGCCTCAGCACAGCTGAGGTTCACGGTTTGGTAGAGCAATATGCAGTGTCTCACTGCTAGATCACTGGCTGGCTCCACCCCAGGTAGGTAGTGATCCGTATGTTGGATGCCGTATGTGAAATAAGCAGGTGAACTCAGTCCAGACTGCTGCCATCACCACCACAGTCACTGCTTCCTAGATCTTCTCTTGGCATTCTCAGTAAAATAACGTTGGGTTTCAGTTTCACAGTTGGTTGGGTCGGAAGGGACCTGAGCAGATCATCGAGTCCGATCCCCTGCCATGGCAGGAAAGAGTACTGGGGTCAAACAACCCCGGCAAGGTGTTCATCCAGCCTCCTCTTAAAAACCCCCAGGGTAGGAGCCTGGACCACTTCGCTTGGAAGTTGGTTCCAGATTCTAGCTGCCCTGACAGTGAAGTCGCACCTCCGGATGTCTAGCCTAAATCTCCCCTCTGCCAGCTTGTGACCGTTATTCCTGGTAGTGCTCAGGGGAACAGGGACTCCCCCATTGCCTGCTGGTCCCCTCTGACTAGTTTGTAACAGGCCACTAGACCCTCCCTCAGCCTTCTCTTGTGGAGGCTGAACAGGTTTGGGTCCCATCGCCTCTCCTTGTAGGGCCTGCCCTGCTGCCCCCTGATCATGCGAGTGGCCTCCTCTGGACCCTCTCCATGCTGTCCACATCCCTCCTGAAGTGCGGCACCCAGAACTGGATGCAGTACTCCAGCTGCGGCCTGACCAGTGCCGCAAAGAGGGGGAGGATCACCTCCTTGGACCTGCTCGAGATGCATCTGTGGATGCATGATAAGGTCCGGTTGGCCTTCCTGACTGTATCCCCACACTGTGGCCCATGTTCATCTTGGCATCAATGATGACTCCAAGATCCTTTTCCGCCTCTGTACTGACGAGAAGGGAGCTCCCCAGCCTGTAGGTATGCTGCTGGTTCTTCCTCCCCAGGTGCAGCACCTTGCACTTGTTAGTGCTGAATCCCATCCTGTTCTTATCCGCCCACGTCTGTAACCTGTCTAGGTCCTATTTGCAGCCTATTCCTCTCTTCTAGTGTGCCCGCATCCCCCCACACCTTAGTGTCATCAACAAATTTGAACAGGGTGCTTTTCACCCCCTCGTCCAAGTCACTGATGAAGATGTTGAACAGTGCGGGCCCGAGGACCGAGCCCTGGGGGACCCCACTGCCCACATCACTCCAGGTTGAATAAGACCCGTCCACCACCGCTCTCTGGGTGCAGCCCTCCAGCCAGTTAGTGACCAGTTAGTGACCCATTTGACCATGTAGGTGTCGAAACCACAGTCCCCTAGTTTTTTAATGAGAATGGGATGAGTGACAGTGTCGAAGTCTTTCAGAAGTCCTATGTCCACTGCAATCCCTGTGTTTAAGGATTTGGTGACCGGGTCGTAGAAGGCCACCAGGTTGGTCTGACAGGACCTGCCTCTAAGGAACCCGTGTTGGTTGCCCCTAGGCATAATTTCCCCTGCTGGCCCCTCATGGGCATGTGCCAAGATAATTCTCTCAAAAAGCTTACCCAGGATCGAGGTAAGACTAACTGGCCTATAGTTTCCTGGGTCCTCCTTCCTCCCTTTTTTGAAAACAGGCTAAGGTGAGCTGACCGCCTTCCCCTTTATCTAAGTGATGTGCCCACCCCAAGTATGGACTGAATCCCTTTGGCAGGGCAGCGTGTACAAGTTCATTGCTGCCCTGTTGAGTGGACGAATAGGAGTTGTAACTCCAGGGCTGCTCATCCAGCACCTCCCTTGAGCTTTGCATTCACACTTATGCAACACACCTAAGAGCAGCTACAATAGGCCCTTTTTATCGCTATGCTGTGGTCTGTCACAGGTTGGCATCATGGCCCAAGGTTTTGGTCAAGTTTGGATGAGGGAAAAGGACGTCTCCAAAGGATTCTTAGCTCTGTGATTTATGGTTCACAACAGGCCGCAAATTCAGATGACCTGGAACACGAAGAGTCTCCAACAGGAGTGAGTTTTCTTTCCTGGGACTGGAACTGGATGAGATTTGGTGCCTGTTCTGGGAGCGGGGAAGAATGGAAAGGAAGTAGAAGTAAACAGAAGAAATACAATCAAAAGGGTCTTCTATTATGCCATCAGCAGCAACCGAAACTGGCTGGTATTGCTTCCCAATAAAGCTCAGTTGGTTTCTGAGGCTTCTTGACTTCTTGTGGCTTCTGTCAAGATGCATGAGAACTCAACTGCGTCTCTGCCAGTGGTGGTGTCTGCCACCAAGCACCAGCGTTTGCAGCCCAGTGAGGGTGACATCCTTTGTGTGTCACTGAATGAGGTAGGAATGGTGTTGCCAAGGGCCAATGTTTCCCTGTAGCCTGCATTAAGAAGTCCAGGTGTAAGAGATGCCACTTTGCACCACTGCTATCCCAGAAGCAGTTTCCTCCATCCCAGCCTCAACCTCCTGCATCCAAGAGGACCAATGCTGCCAGCACTGTTGGAGCTCCCCATTCCTTCAGAGCCAATGGGAGCCGTCTTGCCTGGCACCAGTGAGGGCTTCACAATAGGGCTGTGTGAAATTTCGCCACCAGTTTTGTTTCGACGCTGTTTCAACCCGTTTTGAGGTTGAAACAACAAAACTGAAATGGAACAGATATGGTTGAAACAGCCTTGAAACAAAAAAAGGCAAGTTGAAACGTTTTGCCGTTTTGACGCTGTTTCAATGTTTCACCTGTAGGCTATTATGGGGATGGTTGAAACAGCCTATACCTTTGTCATTTCTGGCCAGATTTGGATGCAACTTGCAGAAATGGTAGCCCCTTCTGAGGGAATGAAATGTGCCTAGTTTCAAGAAGATCGATGCAGGGGGTTCTGAGAACCTGCACCCCAAAGTCTTGAGAGCAAAACTCATGTCGTGTATGTGTTAAGCCACAGCCGGGTCAAAATTGCAGGCATGCTAGGACCTGCTGAGGCCACAAAGCCTGCCAGGTTTCAAGGAGATGGATGCAGGGGCTTGGGGGAAACTACACCTCAAGCTGCGGACAAGCAAAACTCGTGACGTGGGTGACACTGTGTGCGTTAAAGCACAGCAGGGTGAAAGTTGCAGGGATGGTAGCCCCTGCTGCAGCCATGATGCCTGCCAGCTGTCAAGGAGATCAGTGCAGGGGCGTTCTGGGGCCCTGCACCCCTAGCTGCTCACAGGCAAAACTTGTGACATGGGTGCTTGTGGGACTGACTGTGTCTCATCAGGCAGGACTGAAGATCCACCATCACTTACCACCACAGACCTGGGGGTAATAATTGACCACAGTATGAACGTGAGCCGGCAGTGTGATGCTGTAGCCAGCAGGGCCAACAATACTCTGGCATGCATCAATTGATGCATCTCCAGCAAAACCATTGCAAAGCAGTGGTTCTCCTGCTCTACTCGGCTCTGCTCAGCACTGATGAGATCACAGCTGAAGTACTGCGTCCCATTCTGGGCTCCGCACCTTAACAAGGACATGGTAAAGCTTGAGAGAGGCCAGGAGAAAAAACCAGGAACAATTTCTGGCCAAGACATGAATCCTTGTGGGTTGGACAGGGCGTGCTCCCCAGAGGGAAGGATCTCTGTAGGAGAGAGCTTTGATTTCACCCTGCAGTGTCGAATGTAAGTCCAGGCAATAGGGTCTGATGATGTGACAGTAAATCAGCAACTCCCCAAGCTACATCCTGTCCCAGGAAGTGCACAGAGAAAAATAATGCTGGCTTCAGTGGAGTCCTCAGATTTGGATACCAGAGACTTTCCTCAATGTTCCTTTCTGTATAATGCATGTGAGCCAATAAAGCATATGGCCAAAGATTCGTGAAAATACCAAGCCGTCTTCCAGGCCATCAGCTCCCCAGGCTTAGGCAGAACATTAGGCTTGAGCTGGAAAGCAGGATCCAGCTCAACAACACTTTGTGCTCTTTGCAAGCCTAGGGTGCTTCTAGTCAGCCCTTCAGTGACAGGCTGCTCCAAAACAGTATGTGGGATACAGGACACAGGAGCCAGGGAACAGGGGAGTTTGAGTGGGAGTTCAAGTGGGGACCTTGCCTGACCACTGTCTTTCTCTGTAAGCTTGCTGAGAGGAGGCAGGTGAAGAAGGAAGAGGGAATTTTTTCCAGGACAAGAGGAGGAAGCAGCTAGCAGGAAAACTTATAGCATGGCTCAAAAATGTCACAATGCCAGTGCCTCTGCCACTGCTAACCCTTCTGCTGCCTGTACTTGTGCAGGCTCTGTCCAGCCTTGGACCTTGACTAGGGAGGCATCCACCCAGGTTCTAGCCTGGCATTGCAGTGACTCCGGTCTGCATATCCTTGCCAGGGGCAGCCAGGTCAGGGAAAGCTTGCAGTGTGAAAAGTGTCTCCTGGAAAATTTTCTCAGGAGTCAGGTAAGGAAGCTGCAGAAGGAGGTGGATAGGCTCAGAAATACCCATGAACATGAGGCCTTCATCAACTTGATGTACAATGAGACCTCCAGCATCATGGAAGAAGGAGAACCAGAGAAAGCCCTGGAAGATGCATCTTCTCCAGAAGGTGGAAGATGGCAGCTTGTCACCTCTAGCAACAGACAACACTCCTCTCCAGCTGGAGAGCTGCAGGTCCAGAGCAGGCATTGGATGAGAAGAAGCCCAGTCCAGAGGCAGGAGAGGCTAAGCCATGCCCCTTAAAGGAAGGAGGATCAAGACCATTGCTGCTAAAAAGAAGTGATGAGTGGTGGTGGTTGGTGACTCCCTCTTGCAGGGCATGGAGGAGGCATCCATCTGCCTGCCTGACCTGTTAGCATGGGTGGTCTGCTGCCTGCCAGGAAGGAGCCTGCATCCGAGATGTCACAGAAAAGTTGCCCAGATTCATCCAGCCCTTGGATGTCTATTCCAGGCAGCTCGTCCATGTGGACACTAATGATACTGCCAGGCACAACCTTGAGCAGATCAAAAGTGACTATATGGCTCTGGGTGAAGAAGCAAAGGGGCCTAATTCTCATTAATCCTTCTAGTCCAGGGTAAAGGTCCAGCTAGATAGCAACACATGGCTACATAGATGGTGCCACCAGTGGGGATTTGGCAGCTTTGGCCATGGTTCAAGGAGCATTGGACTGCTGGGAAGAGATGGGGCCCACCTGACAAAGAGAGAACAGCATCTTTGTGCACAGTCTTAATAATCTAGTGAGGAGGGCTTAAAACTAGGTTCACCAGGAGATGAAGACAGAAGCCCAGCCATAAATAAAGAGCCTACAAACCTGCATAAAAACTTAGTAAAAGGAAGCAGTAATGGAAACCTTAGCAGGGAAAAAATAGGACAGTCAATTAGCTACTTAAAATGTTTATAAACTAATATGAGATGTATGGAGAACAAACAGGAAGAACTGGAGATCCTAGTACAATCCCAGAATTAGGATGTAATTGGGATTACGGAGACCTGCATATGACTGAAGTACGGTCATAGATCGGTATAACTTGTTCAGGAAGGATAGGCAGGGGAACAAAGGAGGAGGTGTATATGTGTTTGGATGTGCAGGACAAAGTGGAAGGTAGGCCTGTTGAAAGTCTCTGCATAAAGGTTGGGAGTGGGATTCATAGATGCTTAGGGGCTGGAAGGGACCTTGCAAATCATTGGGTCCAGCCCCCCACTCCAGGCAGAAAGACAACTGGGGTTAGGTGACCCCAGCAAAGTGACTGTCCAGTCTCCTCTTGAAAACCTCCAGGGTAGGTGAATGCAGGGAGTTTATTCCACAGTCTAGACAGCCTGACTGTGGTGGAGTTTTTCCTGGTATTAAGCCTGAAGCAGCCTTTCAGGGGTTTGTATCCATTGGTCCTGGTCTTCCCCAAGAGTGCCCTGGTGAACAGTTGTTCACTGAGCTCCTGATGCACTCCTGTGATGTAGCGGTAAGCTGCTATCAAGTCTCCTCTCAGCCTTCTCTTCTTTAGGCTGAAGAATCCTATGTCCCTCAGCCTCTTCTCGTATGGCTTGCCTTGCAAGTCCCTGATCACATGGGTGGCTCTTCTCAGGACCCTCTCAAGCTTTTCCACGTTCTTATTGAAGTGCGGTGCCCAGAACTGGGTGTCATTGTGGGTGTCTGCTACAGCCTCCAAACTAAGGGGAGGAGGTGAGCGAGGCCTTCTTTAAACAAGTGACGGATGCTTCCAAATCACAGGACTTGGTTCTCATGAGAGACTTTAATTATTGGGACATTTACTGGGAGGGAAACACAGCGGTGCACAAGCAGTCCCTTCACACTCCAGGAGAATATTGAGGATAAATTTTTGATTCAGATGGTACAGAACCTGAGGGGGGGGAAGTGCTTCTCAACTTCCTGCTCACAAACAGGGAGGATTTAGTTGAGAATATGAAGTTGGAAAATAAATTGGGTGACAGTGGCCACAAAACAGTCTTTCAAATCTTAAGGGAGCAGGAACAAGCTATCCAGATGAAATGAAAAAATGGGAAGAGCAACAGGAGCCCAGCCTGGCTAGATAGTGATCTCTTCATCTCGTGGGAGGATCACTCAGCAAAATTCAAGCGGTCACAAAGCTTCCTTTTGTGCGTGGATGACCTCTACCTGACTGAAAAAGTCTATGGGCCGACAAGAGGCAAAGCGCTGCTCAACCTGGTACTGGCTACTGGGGACGACCTAATCGGCGACCTAGTGATCGATGGGAAGCTGGGTGACAGCAACCACAAGCTGATCACCTTCACCATCCGCCGTAAAGCTGGCAAGTCAGTCAGCAACACAGAGGTCCTTGACTCCAGGAAAGCTGACTTTGACAAGCTCAGGAGGCTTGTCAGTGAGGCCCTAAGGGACCCCGACCCCAGGGGGAGAGGAGTCCAGGATGAGTGGTTGCTCCTCAAGGGAGCGATCCTCAATGCACAAGCTAAGTCTATTCCATTTTGGAGGAAAGGCAGCAAGAAGGCACAGCAGCCCCCCTGGCTCTCCAGGGATCTAGCAGACCTCCTGAGGCTAAAAAGAAAAGCCTACAAAGGATGGAGAATGGGATTCACTTCCAAAGAAGATTATTCTGCACTGGTCCAGTCCTGCAGGGAGCAAACCAGGAAAGCCAAGGCTGCTACTGAACTCCAACTAGCTTCGAGCATCAAGGACAATAAAAAGTCCTTTTTCAGATATGTGGGGAGCCGGAGGAAAAGCAAGGGCAACATTGGACTCGTGCTCAACCAGATGGGGCAACTGACAACTGATGCCCAGGAAAAAGCCAACCTATTAAATGGGTACTTTGCATCGGTCTTTCATCAGTCCCATGGGACGCCCATGCCCGCTACGGGACAGGGAGTTCCGGGTGAGGGAGATCCCCTGTCCTCCATCAGTGCTGACCTCATGAAGGAACACCTTGAGAAGCTGGATACCTTCAAGTCAGTTGGCCCTGAGAACCTACACCCCAGGGTACTCAAGGAGCTGGCGAGTGTCATAGCCCAGCCCCTGGCACAGATCTTTGAAAACTCCTGGCGCTCTGGTGAAGTGCCCAAAGACTGGAAGAAGGCCAATGTGGTGCTGATCTTCAAGAAAAGGAGGAAAGTGGATCCAGCAAACTATAGGCCCATCAGCCTCACCTCTATACTGGGGAAGATCTTAGAAAAGTTTATTAAAGAGGTCGTCCTTGATGGACTGGCCGATGCCAACATCCTGAGGGATAGCCAGCATGGGTTTGTTGCGGGTAGGTCTTGCTTGACCAATCTTATCACCTTTTATGACCAGGTGAGCTATTACCTGGACAAGGGAGAAGAGATTGATGTCATATATCTTGACTTCAAAAAAGCTTTCGATCTAGTATCCCATGATCACCTCTTGGTGAAACTGGCCAATTGTGGCCTTCAGTCCACCACGATCCGCTGGCTGGGAAATTCGCTCTGCGGTCGGACCCAGAGGGTAGTAACTGATGGAAGTCACTCATCATGGTGCCCTGTGACCAGTGGGGTCCCCCAAGGCTCTGTCCTGGGACCCATCCTGTTCAACATCTTCATTAATGATGTGGACATTGGAGTCAGGAGTGGACTGGCCAAGTTCGCCGATGACACCAAACTTTGGGGCAAAGCATCCACACCAGAAGACAGGCGGGTGATCCAGGCTGACCTGGACAGGCTCAGCAAATGGGTGGACAAGAACCTGATGGCGTTTAACACTGAAAAATGCAAGGTTCTCCAACTTGGGGAAAAAAACCTGCAGCACCCTTATAGGCTCGGCTGTGCTACGCTTGCTAGCACAACGGAAGGAAGAGACTTGGGGGTCATAATTGACCACAACATGAACGTGAGCCTTCAATGTGATGCTGCGGCTAGTAAAGCAACCAAAATGCTGGCTTGCATCCATAGATGCTTCTCAAGTAAATCCCAGGACGTCATTCTCCCCCTGTACTCGGCCTTGGTGAGGCCGCAGCTGGAGTACTGCGTCCAGTTTTGGGCTCCACAATTCAAAAAGGATGTGGAGAAGCTTGAGAGAGTCCAGAGGAGAGCCAGGTGCATGATCAGAGGTCAGGAAAACCGATCTTATGACAAGCTGAGAGCCATGGGGCTCTTTAGCCTGGAAAAGCATAGGCTCAAGGGTGACCTGGTGGCCACCTATAAGTTTATCAGGGGTGTTCACCAGGATCTGGGGGAACGTCTGTTCACCAGAGCGCCCGAAGGGATGATGAGGTTGAAGGGTCAAAAGTCCTGCAAGACCATTTCAGGCTGGACATAAGGAAGAATTTCTTTACTGTCCAAGCCCCCAGGGTCTGGAATAGCTTGCCAGTGGAGGTGGTTCAAGCACCTACATTGAAGACCTTCAAGAGCAAATTGGATGCTTATCTTGCTGGGATGCTGTGACCCCAGCTGACTTCCTGCCCTTTAGGCAGTGGCTGGACTCGATGATATTCCGAGGTCCCTTCCAGCCCTAACGTCTATGAAATCTTCAAGGAGTCGAAACTCAAAAATAGGAATCCTATAACAAGTGGTAACTTGATCACAGCGCTGGACTAGGAAAGAGTATAAGAGTATTCAGCATCAAGAAGACCAGTGTTATGATAACATTGATTCACCATCAGCGATTACAATAGGTGAAAATGTATTGGATGTTGTAAGTAAAATTACATCCCTTGGCTCCATTGTTACCAACATCCTGTCATTTGAGACTGAGCTGAATACTTATATTGGCAAAGCATCAGGTGTCACAATCATGCTGAGCAAATACGTGGAACAACAACAAACTTACTGTTAAGACCAAGATCAAAGTATATTATGCTTGCATTATCTGCACCCTTTTGCATGGCAGCGAATCCTGGACCACATCCTCTACTCAGGAATGCCTCATCACCTTCCTTACACCCTACATTGCCTTTGCCTCATTCTAGGAGTTCCTGGTGGGACAAAATTGCCCACACTGAGGTCTTGGACCATGCCAGCTTTCCAGCAACCATTCTCTTCTTAGTCTGTTGACTTTGATGGCTTGATCCATATTCAGAATATGGATGATGGCTGTATAACCTAAGGATCTCTTGTATGGAGAACCCTTTTATAGGAAGAAGAATATATGGGTGTCCTTATCTCTGGTTCAAAAATGTTTGCAGGAGAGGTATGAAGGCAATGAAAAGCAAGCCAAGGGGGAAGACTGTTGAGGATCGAAGTGCTTGGAAACAGGCCAAGATGAGCTGACCTCCCTCCCCTTTATCTGAGGGATGGGTTCACCCCAGGTAAGGACTGAATCCCTTTGGCAGGGCAGCGTGTGCAAGCTCATTGCTGCCCTGTTGAGTGGAGGAATAGGAGTTGTAACTCCAGAGCTGTTCATCCAGCACCTCCCGTAAGCTTCACATTCAGGCTTACACAACATGCACAAGAGCAGCTGCAATAGGCCCTTTTTATGCGCTACGCTGTGGTCTATCGTCATCAGCTGGCATCATGCATGGAATGAAGCCTTTTGAAGAAAGAAGATGCTGAAGTGCCCAGGGCAGTGGGTTGCACTTGATCTACTGAGGTCCCTTCCGCCCCTAAAAATCTATGAAATCCATGAAAATGTATGCAGAAGAAAGCAGAACCCTCAGGGAAGAACCCGGCACCACTTTCTGGATTGCCCTGATGTGAACTTCAAATTTAATAAGTGTGGAAGAGACCGTCACTCAGGAATCGGGCTCTATAGCCACACTCGCAGATGTTCAGTGAGCTCTGATGCCTCAGAACAATGCTGTTGTCTTGCCAGATAGACAGATACCTACTAGGTCAGAATATTAGGAAAGAGTATAGGAATATTGCATGGACATATGGGGAAAAAATGCTTTACAGAATGTGGCAGGCAGTCTAGTCAGAGATGATATAGAGACAGCTGATGTAGCTGATGCCTTTTTTTTAACTTCAGTTAACACAAATAGGGGCAGCTACCGGACGATGGGTGCGGTTCGCAGCAGCAAGAGGGAAGGAAACAAAGAGCTTCAGGTAATGGCAGAACAGGTTGGGGATTACTTGGAGAAGTGAGATGCTTTCAAGTTGGCAGGGCTGGACAGGATGCGCCTGAAGTTACTGAAGGAATTGGCAGAGGTAATTTCAGACCATTGGGTATCCTTTTGGATAACTTATGGAAGTCGAATGAGGGGTCCCTGATGACTGGAAATGGGCAAATAATGTGCCAATCTTTAAGAAAGGGAAGAAGGAGCATCTGCGGACTTACAAACCAGTCAGCCTGACCTGTATGCCTGGGAAGATCACGGAGCAGGTCCTAGTGGAATCCACTGTGAAGCACCTAGAGGAGAACAAGGTGTTTGGGAGCAACCAGCATGGATTCACCAAGAGCAAGTCATGCCTGACAAATCTCATTTCCTCCTCTGATAAAGTGACAGGTGCTGCGCATGGGAGAGAGTCGTGGATGTGTAGTATACTTTGACTTTAACAAAGCTTTTGATACTGTCTCCTACAATAATTTTATTAACAATTTAAGGAAATGCAAACTAAGCAAAAGTATTGTAAGGTGGATTCATAACTGGTTGGATCACTATACTTTTACATATTACTACTTATTGAGTAGTCCTCAATGTTTGGTTGGGTGGAGATATCAAGTGGAGTTCCCCAGGGATCTGTCCTGGGTCCAGCATTGTTCAACATCTTCACCTATGGTATTGATGCTGGGATCAAATGCATATGCAGCAAATTGGGTGATGGCACCAAGTTGGGTGAAGTTGCGGACACTCTTGAGGATAGGGCTAGGATCCAGAATGACTTGGACAGACTGGAGAAATGGTTCACAATCACTGAAATGAGATTCAACAAGGACAAGTGGAAAGTCCTGCACTTGGGACAGAATAGCCACATGCATAAAAAAAGACTGAAGAATGACTGGCTAGGCTGCAGCACTGCAGAGGAAGACCTGGGGGCTGTAATGGCCCATAAGCTGAATATGAGCCAGCTGCGTGCCCTCCTTGCAAAAAAAAGCCAACAGCATGCTGAATTGTTTGAAGCGGGCTGTTACTTGCAAACCAAGGGAAGTGATTTTTCTGCTCTATTCAACATTGGTGAGATGCCACCTGGAGAATTGTGCCCAGTTGTGGGCCCCGCACTTCAGAAAGGACATGGACAGTATTGAAGGAGTCCAGTGCAATGCAACAAAAATGAGCAGGAGCCTGGGAGCTGAGACTCATGAGGAAAGGCTGAAAGAACTAGGTTTTTTAATTGGAGATGAGTGAAGGTGGATTTAAAAAAAAAGTCTTCAAATTCCTGGAGTGAGATTATAGAGATGATGGAGACAGACTCTCCTCTGTAGCTGCAGGGGACAGGCCTAGGAGTAATGGCCTCAAACTGCAGCGGAGGAAATTTAGGCTGGGCATTAGGAAGAACTTCCTGACTCGGCAGGTGGTCGAGCACTGGAACAGGCTACCTGGAGAAACGAATCTTCATCTCTGGCCATTTTCAGGAGCAGGTTAGTCAGATACTTGGCTGGGATGGTTTAGACAGGGATGACCCTGTGCTGAGCAGGGGCCTGGATTCGATTTTGTGAGGTCTCTACAAGCCCTGCTTTCTGATGATCCTAAATCCCCTAAACAGGCCCTCAAGAACTGGGGATTGAGGTGACTGAGACAGCCCTAGTCTCACGGCAAGAAGGGCTGTCTGCCTCTGCTCTGGCAATCAGACCCCCAAAGAAAATGCCTTCTTGGGGCCCCCTTTAAAATAGATGCTGGTGCCTAGTGATGAGCATGTGCCAACGAGGCAGGGGTGAAGAAAGGCAACTACAGCCAAACCGATACATAAGCCGCTGCTCTGAGACCAAGACTATCTACGACTATGTCGTATCCAAGGTAGGCTATAGGCCGACAACACTGACGTTTCCTTGATGAGTAAGGAAGTAAGCACTCGTCTAAAATTAAAACTCCATTACTGGAAGAAACAAACTATTATTGACTGTCTGAGCAGTTCAAGTGTCAGGCAGTGGGTCAGGCCTTATCGCTGATGCCCAGAGCTGGGGCTGCTGATGCTGCACCCTCCCAGAGGCCTGGCCCAGTGCAGGCTGTGGGGCCTTTGTCTGGGGTCACTCGTAAGTGCAGGGTGCCAGGGCCACCAGCCGCCATTATATTGTGCAGGTGCACTGATGTCTTGGCACATCTCCTGATGCTACCTCTAGCTGCCATGGAAATGCCACACTTTGCCTCTCCCCTCCTCACCTCTGGCCCAAGCTGGTGCATGGCAGTGAGGTGAGTGGGGAGCACCACCTGGCAAGGGTGCAACTGCCCAACAGCATCTGCAGTCCTGGGCAGGCAGCCGTGCCCCCCACTCTCCATCTGTCTGAGCTTAAGGAGCGAGCAGGACCCAGACTGTCATTGCCTGCTGCCCTCCGAGCCTCAGCTTCCCCCAGGCTGGTGCAGCCTCTTGCAGGCACCTCCAGAGAGGCTGCAGTGCGTGCTCAGGCGAGTACAGCGGGGAGGGGGCACACGTGCTCAGCGGTGCTCAGCACTGCAGCGGGGAGGGGGCACATGTCCCCAATTAGATCTGCTCAGCAGAGGGTGCAGAGCCGGCCCCTGGGCCGCATTGGGAGGCTCCTGGCAGGTCCAGCATCCCCTGGGAGCTCTGGGCTGGGAGGGTCCTGGTGAATCCTCCTCGCAGCTCTCGCATAGCCACAAGCAGTCGGTTCCCAGCTAGAGGGTCCTGCCCCTCCACTCGGCGTCAGGGAGGAAATTCATGCCATGATCAGGTTGGTAGGGACTGTGGGGGGTTTTGCCTTCCTCTGTAGCCCAGGGTGTAGCTGTCTTCCTGGGATCTCTCCAGCATATTTTAACAACTTTTGCAGCAGTTGGATGTTGGCTGTTGGCTGTTGGCTGCTGTGGCCCCCCTGCTTTACATGCTGCAGCTGAGGGTGCTGTGTCTTGCTGCTGTCAGGGTTCATAGTATCGTAGTACTTAGGGTCTGAAGGGACCTGAACAGATCATCAGGTTTGACCCCCAGCCCCGGGCAGGAACAGGTGCCACGGTCATATCGCTCCAGCCAAATATCTGTCCAGCCTCCTCTTGAAGCCCCCCAAGGTAGGAGAGAGCACCACCTCACTTGGGAGCCCACTGCAGAGCCTGGTAGCCCTGACTGTAAAGCAATGTCTCCTGACGTCCGTCCTGACCCTGCTTCTCACGATCTGTGGCTGTTATTCCTAGTAACCCTAGGTGGTGCCCACCTCGCCCCACAACTTGGTGTCGTCAGTGAATTTCCACACCCACATCCAGATCGCTGATAAAGATGTTGAACAGTACAGGTCCCAGGACCGAGCCCAGGGGGACTCCACTGCTCACCTCCCTCCAGGTGGAAAATGACAGCGTAGTTTTGCTGAGAGATATAGGATGGTTTGGATAGGGATGGCGCTGCTTCAGGCAGGGGGTTGGACTTGATGACCTCTGGGGATCCCTTCCAGCTTTGCTTCCCTTTAGTTTTAAGGTGCTTCTTCCTGGGGCTCTGGTACGCTTCACCTCCTGCTCAAATGCATTTCCTCTCAGGCTGAGCTGTGTGGTGAGGATAATGCTTTATTAGGACTGCAAATGTCCCCGACAGACACATTAGCACTCTGACACCAAGGAGTCTGGAGAGCAAGGCCATGCTCATGATCTGCCCCACTATGAAGGATCAGCCGGAGAGGCCACATTGCCCGTACAAGACAAGGGGGAAACTCCCGAGGAAAGGTCTGAAGCTTGGCGAGGATGTGAATTTTACTGGGACCCTGAGTTCCCCTGTGGCTCTAGGAGCAGCCAGCTCCTGCGCTCCAGAGCCCGACTGTGCCGACCCCCACGCGGGGTCTTGGCATCTTGCAGCCACGCGTGCAGGCTCCAGACGACGCAGCCCCCCGCCACAGGCTGCTTTGACTAGATGAACCTGAAAAGAGACTGCTTCCAGATCGCCCGTAAACAGGCCAGGCACAGCCAGAAGAAATTAGCAGAGTGAGCAGACTTACCAACGTTTCATTTTTTCATCATGCGCTTCTCCTGGGAGGGATGCTGTGGCAGGCATCCAGAAGGCCTTGCGGTTGGGAGAGATTTGTGCAACACCAGGGCGAATGCGAACCATTCCCTGCGCTCGTCAGCCAGGGGCGTGAGGTCAGCCTCTGCCTAGGCCAGTGCAAAGGCAGAGGGTTCGAGGCTGAAAACCTCAGCCTGGATATAAACCATCAAGCCGCCTACTCAGTGACTTCTGTGTCCTGCTCCCACAGCTCAGCGAAGCAACAAGCCCAAGGAATTGCCGGGGTCCCAGAGCTCACTCCTGGTGTTCAACAACTGGTGTCAAGGAGCCCCAACGCCTGGCAGTTTTAATGGCGTACAACTAGCGTGTGAATGGGCGAGACAATATAGGGTAAGGTGAATCGGGCCAAATAATCAAACGTTTCTTAATAACAAGATATTGGAAATAGAGATTGCTCTTCAATATATTAAGTACTAAAGTTTTAAAAGCCTCTAAGGAGGTGGCCATGCTGTTGGGAAAAAGGTTTTTGCCTTTCTCTGTAGTGGGGGATGTGGCCCATTCCCTGGGGATCTCTCGAGCTTATATTAATGACCTTTCATAGAACGAGGACATTGGCTGCTGTGGTTCCTTTGCTTTACTTGGGGCAGGTTAGGATGTTATGTCTTGTGCTGTGTCAGGGTTGGTGATAGTTTAAATTATGGATTTATATAGGATGGTTTGAATAGGGACGGGGCAGATCTAGAGTTTTGAAAAGGGGGGTGCAGATGCTGTGGTGCATCATCATAAAACAATACGTTTTCCTCCAGGTAAAAATAACTAGAAGCTTTACTAATGCGCCAGGGGCCGAGAGCTGGGTTATTCCTGTGGCCCCAGGACTCCCCAGCCTGCGTCAAGGTCTGGGCCAGGCTCTGAGTAGGGGACGCCCAAGTTCCTCTCCAGGACTCCTCTGCAGGGCAGGGCTAGAAGTGGCCGTGGAGCCAACCTCCACTCTGCTGAGCAGTGACCCTTCCCAGATATCCCATTTTCCTCCCTTCTCCTCACCAGGAAGGCATGGGTAAGTTAAACATAGAGCCTCCCCCAAGGGTCCTTGCTCAGTCCTGGCCTACAGCTGCTGTTCCCTTCCCTCCTCCCTGGGAGAGGAGGTGCTGCTGCAGGGGAGCAGGGAAATGCAGGGGCAGCTTCTGAGCCCATCGTGGCAGCAGGTGCTGGGCGGTGGTGGGAGAGGGGCCATCACAGCATTTCTGCTCCATCTCAGGCGCTTGAGATTGAGCGCCAGAGCTGAGCTGGGCTGGGCTCATCAGCCGGATGGCAGGGAGTCCGATGTGTCTGAGCCTTACATCTGACCTGGAGAAGAGGAGGGGAGATGCACAGGAGGCATACACCAAGGGTAGCTCTGATGGAGCTTGGCCTTCAATTTACAGCAAATTCCCCAAATCCCCCCAGAATCCACAGATAGTTTTTCCATGCCCAGACCTCACATCTCTGAGCTCAGACTGCTGCATAGATGTTAGATTCAGAGGTGGGAAGTGGCAGGTGTCCCTCAGGGCTTCTGTGTCCTCTCCTTTCCCCTAGCAGAAGCTCCCCTGGTTCTTCTCCGACCTCCACCCTCGCTTTCGGGCAGGGCCGCACTCTCCCTGGGCAGCTGCTCCCTGATGTGGAGATGGCAAGATGATTCCTGCCGCCACCTCCTCCTCCTCCCTTACTGCAGGAGTGGCTCCTCTCCACAGCTGCTGCTTCACCTCCATTCCCAGCTGAAGCATGAAGGGCAGGTCAGAGGAGGGAGTGTGAAGCTGTTGCTCCCCCCCTCCCCCCCACCGCCCAAATCACAGCTCTGGGGCCCTTGCTGCCTGTATCCATCATCTTAGGCCCCCCAGGGCAAAAATAAAAGTTGGTGCCTATAACCTGTCATGAAATCACCTCAAGTATCCAATCAGGGGTTGGCCAGGCCTTTGGCCTATTTCTTTTAGCCATTTAATTAAAAAAACAACAACACTGCCCATTCAGGCTATAGGTCTGATCCTGTTGCTTACATGACTGACCCCATGCTTTTTTTGCTTAAATTAAATAGCAGGGGTATCCCTAGACAATAGGTCTAACAACAGGCACAGGTATCTGCCTACATGCAGTATCTCCTGTCTGTAGCTTACCTAAGAAGGGGAAAGAAAATGAGATACTCAAATATAGGAGACATGGGAACATATGGTATGGCAGGAAAAGAAACCATATTTAACTAAAACCATGCACAACAACACACTTTGCAATACAAAATGGCTTGTACTTTTTGTGTGGGTTACAAGTGCATACCTACTTGGCCTTCTGGCAGAGTTTAGAGCAGGGACTGGCAAAATACGGCCTGTGGGCTGAATCCAGCCCACCAAGCCATTCTACCTGGTCCACAGGACCCCTCCAGACACCGATTAATACTGGCCCGCAGCTGCCCCTCTGAAAGCTGGTGGGAGGCAGGATTTCAGAGGTCAGGAACCATTGGACCAGGTGGGGTTTGTGGGGGCCGAGGTGTGGCTGGATGTGTGCTTTGTGGGTGGGTGGTGTCAGCTATTCTGCCACACACTGTCCCTCCATGGTGCACAGCCCCTGCTACCAGCGGCAGCTGCAGCAGCAGGTGGCAGGCCTTTGGGGCACTCGTGGTGCACAGCAAGCAAAGTCACCCTGAGGCTCTGGCTGAATCCCAGGAGCTGCACGTGGCCACATACAGCCAGCCTGGCATGGCCTGCTGGTGTGCTTTCAGGCCAGACCAGGTTGGGTCCTTGCAATCGCATGGGGCTTCAGGTACTACAGGCAGGAGCCATATGCATTTGGGCTGGACTGGCCCAGCTCCATACCTCCATGCGGGGCTTCTAGCAGCCAGGAGCTGCAGATAGAAACACAAAGATGGCCTGGCTCAGCTCGGCATTGCGTGTTCCCAGCTCCAGTGCTGTGAACCCCATGTGTTGGCATGGAGCTAGCCTGGACTGCCCAATGGCACATGACTCCAGAAGGGAGAGCTGGGAGCTGCACATGGCAGCACAGAGCCTGCCTAGCCTGATGGTGCACGGGTCAGGCCACAGGGAGTCATGTGCCATTGGGTTTGGTGGGCTCCATGCTGCCATATGAGGCTCCTGGGACTCAGGCAGAGCTCCTTGTTGCTGGGGGGGCTCTGCCTGCCATGGGCCATGAGTACCTTGATGGCCCACTGCAGCAGGTGATAGGGGCTGTATGTTACGGGGGAGGTCTGTTGCAGGGGACCCACACCCACCCTCCCACCCACATACTCCCATAAACTTCACAGCCACCTCCTCATACCCACCCACATGCGGTCCCACACCACCCCTACAAACTCTACACCCACCAACATACCCCCCACCCCTTCACGAACACCTCCCCACAAACCCTACACACACCCACACACCCAACCCCCAGACCCCTTCACAAACCCCACACGCCCACAGATCCCACACATCCACACAATATACAAGAGTAAGACATTAGTCTGAGCTATTATGCAATCACCTCTATGTGCACTACTGTGACAGGAGTATCACTATCAGAGCTTTTCTGGGAGTGGCTCTGCCCTCCTGTAATGGGTCAACCGTCTGCTTACTCACCTGTCATGCCTTGATCTTATTTGATTAATAGATTGTTGTAATCAGCGGGAGGCTGCCCATTTTCCACACCCCGGTGACAGGGCACTACCTGCGGCTCCTTTTCCTCCCCTACACTGCAGTCCAAGCTTCGCAGATGGTGCTGACGTGGTTTGACCTGGGCCCTGTTGTGTCTTGGCCCTCATTTTTACTCCTGGGGGGCTCCTTGCTGCCCCCCTGCTCGCTCTGGGGGCTCCTTGCTGCCCCCCCTCACTCTGGGGCTGAGGCCAATACACCCCACAAATGTTGTGCCCTTTCCGGCACGAGGAACCCCCATGCTACTGGGGTGTCCCCATGAGGCCTCCTCCAACCCCTAATAGCCTCACCCGGTCCTCCAGTCAAAACAGTGAACATAAGAACCCAAAGCTCCTGGGCTACAACATAAAAACTAGATCTTCCAGTCAAACTAGATTCACAGCCTACTAGGGAGGGAGAGCTCTCCAACCCCAGCAGCAACCGTGGTTCACACTGCCAGAGTTCTCCCCTCCATCAGTCTTAGCCGAGTTCCTACTCCCACAGCCGCCGTAGAGGAACTGGCCTCCTGCCTGGGCTTAAGAAGGGCTAAGCCCTGCCCCTTCCTGTCAGCTGGTTTTACTGGTTGCCCCGGCAACCAGCACCTGTGCAGCCCTGGTGACTGGCAGCTGAGCCTCCCCCTTCCTGCCACTAGGGGTCTCTCCCGAGCCGTCTCCGCTTTCAGGTGCAAGGCACCTGAGTGCACTGCAACAACTACACAGAAACTTGTAAATTGGGACATTTGAAATAAAAGTAAAATATGTTATAGTGGAAGTCCGAATTTTAGCGTATGATTCTTTTTTTTTTTCCCAGTTCCAAGATGGCAAACCTGTTCCCCCAACCCCCATCCCCCAAAAAAGAGTACTTCTGGGGGCAAGGCAGGGATTTCCGGTGGCAAAAGTCAAGGGTTAGGGTTGCGACTTCTGGTCCCAAGATGGCGACCAGGGGGCAGGGCACCTGTCAAGTGACAGCGCTACCTTTGCATCCCCCAACAGCTCACCAAAAGTCAAGTGGCCCTCTAGCCAAAATAATTGCCCACCCCTGGTTTAGAGCATCACTGGAGTGAACCCTACTGTTCCTCGCATGTCAGCTATGCTAATGGAGTTGCTCTCTGATTACGCCCCTTCTGTCCAGGCAACAGTTACCAGAGGCTTTAAGGATGAGCACCTCAGGCCGTGACAGCTCTACAGTCTCAGAAACAAACCTCCAAGTTTCTCACTCTGGGATGTCTGTTTCCTGCTCCAAAATCTCAGTCCAGGCCCAGGCCCCAAAAAAGATGTCTGTGGCCTGAAGCTCCCTCCTGAGCTCCAGCAATTGATTGCACTTTGGAGGTGTCTCCAGTGCCATGAGCATACTCGGGTCTTCAAGGAGCTAGAGCAGCATTTCTCAACCTGTGGGCCGTGACCCAAAAGTGGGTCATAAGAATATATGAAAGGGTTGTGAACAAACTTTAAAAATAGATTCTCCTGGAAAGGAGGAAAGCTTGGAAAACCCACAACCCAGACTCTTTAGGGCCTTAGGGGTCCTAAGCCAGAAGCTTGCTTTGCACCCAGAAAGGCAGCAGAAGCCAGAGCAGACTCTGGAGCAACGTGCTCCGGACAGCCCACCTCTGTCAAAAGCCAGCTGCCATGTTCTGCACCAGCTGCAGCTTCTGGATGGTCGTCAAGGTCAGGACCATAGAAAGCACATTTCTGCAGTCTGTGCCTGAGGTGCAAGGATGTGGCTAATGGTGGCCAGATCCAGACTGGAGGGAATTGGTGAAAGGTGCTCCTCGTTGCCCCATCCATGACTGCACAACCTAAGAGGTCTGCCAACTGTCATCACCTGTCTCATCTAGATTCAGCTTCGCTTGCATCTCTTGTGTCCAGTCCCCAGCTGTTGCCAGCTAATGAGTAAGGCTCAAGAATGGAGGGTGTTGAGGAAATAGGCCAGCTGCTGTGTAGCACCCATACGCCGAAGGGTGTGTTCATATACTGAGGAACACTGGCCTCCTCCCGTCTTTGAGCTCGTTTCTAGCCGCGATCAATTAGGCCGAGAACAAGGGGGTGTCGGCAAGATGATTTATTGCTCTGCAGAGGGGTGCTCCATGTCCAAAGACAAAAGAGCCCCCTGCCTTGAGTTTACAGCTTGATATTTATACATTAATCGTTACATAGCTGCGCGCGCATTCAAGGTCTTTTGTCTGCTGTTACAAAGTTGCAGGACACATAGAACAGTGTTAGGCTGTCTGGAACTAGTTCTGTGATTAACCTTGTCAGCAAAAGATTCATGGTTTCATGGTTTTGCTTACTGTCAGCAAAAGGGTTTGTTTTTTTTTAAGCTTAGGGAAAGGTCAGCAAAAGTTTAGCATTAGATCCTCTGTTCAGCAAGGGGTCACCTGCTTTTTACGGGTTATATTGTTTTTCTGACAAGGGCCTGGGTCGGATGAAAAAGAGGGAGAGGTATGAAATCAGCATACTCCAAATCTCTGATCTCACCTAGCATGGCCACCTCCCCTTGATGCATATTAGGGTCAAATGCAATGGCAATAAGAAACAACTGCATATCAGCCGGGGGAAGGATATTATCTAGGTGTCTCAGGCTTTGCCAGGGATATGCCCCAGGAACACTCAGGCCTGCGCCGGTGTTACTTACTGTTGGTGTTTTACAGAAACGGGCACGATCCAAGAGGCAGAAGATTGTGTCTGAGTTTCAGCAGTTGCACCAGTTCCTACAGGAACAAGAGCAACTGCTGCTGGCCCAGCTGGGAGAGCTGGAGGAGGAGGATGAGAAGATGCAGAAAGAAAAGGGCACCAAACTCTCCGAGGGGTTTTCCATCTCAGCGAGCTGATCACGAGATGGAGGCGAAGTGCCAGGAGCCAGTGAGTGAGTTCCTGCAGGTGAGCCTGTGCTGGGGACAGCCCAGAGCCTTGTACCAGGGAGGGAGGGGACACATGGAGTCTCTGTGGCCATGGGAGGAGATGGGCTCTGGTGTCTTGGCTTAAATTTAGGTCATGTACAAAAGTCAGCCAAAAAACTCAGTGGCTATAGTGGGGCCCTGGCCCAGGCATTAGTACTTCACATTCATTCACCCTGTTGTTGCACAAGGGGCCGTTCGAGCTCCTGGAGGCTAAGTTCCAATTTGGTCCCCAGAAGTGAGTCGCACCACGAGCCACAGAGATAAATAAGGCCTTTATTGCTTGCAAGCAGGTTGGCCTGGAGTCATGAGACTCAGATCAAAGCCGACCCCTAGTGCTGGTTCTTCATTACTTACATATCCTGTTACAGAGTACTGGAATCTTTCTTTAGCGCGGGCGTACTTTAGGCCAACATAGTTACGAGACTTGGGACTTTCTAACCGTGAGTTAGCAGGGCGGGAGAGAAACAAGTAGCGGATGCCTCTTAAGATATGGCAGGGTAAGAGAAACAAGTTGCCGATGCTTCTCCAGATACGCTCTTGTGGAATGACTAAGCGTAAAAGCAAACAGTTTTCGCCCCTGCTTTTTCTACACTGTGACTTCATAAATTTATTAAGGCCCATGTTTAGCCAGTATTTTCCCCAAAACAGGACCTGGCCAGGCAAGTGCTCTGGGCTCCCTGTCAGTCGCTAGAGCAGGAGGAGTCGGTGGGAGCTGCGGGAGCCCAGCCCCTCTGAGAGCCAGGCCATGTTGCTCCGTGATTGACATCCAGAATAGAGAACCCAAATCGAGGTTTTTTTTCTGAAACATGGGGCCAGCTACTCTGGCTGCAGTGGGCTGTAGGGAAGGCGAAATCTCCCCTCCCACGTCTTCCCCCTCCTCCCCAGGAGCAGCGGGCACTGGGAGGGCCCCTGGGAGGATGTGAAACAAGGAGTACGCAGACCAGGCAGATGGAAGGGTGTTCCCTGTGGGAAGCTACACCTTTGATGTCCTGCTCCCTTGCAAACCAGGACATCTCTATGCATCCCCGTGGCTCTCTTGGTGTGGGCCTCTCCTGCTCTCTCCAGGCTCTGCTGCACCCAAGGGAGGGGTCTGTCTCTCCTGGCTTCTCCATCACACTGTGCCTCATGCACCTGCTCCCATGTATGTTCACTCAAAATGAGCCGTATGTTAAGTGTAAGGGCTTATTACGAGCAGAAACGTCCCCCCGCTGGCCGTGCTAGGGCCCAAGTACTTCCTTACAACACGTTCTGGCATTTGCTTCCATCTGCTTGACTAGACCGTTGTTAAGAGACAGAGGCAGAGGAAATGAGCAGGAGGGAGACAAGGAGGTCAGAAGCCAAGAGAAAGACAAGTAAACGGAAGCTGGCTCAGGATGGCCTTGTTCGTTTAGTTTATTAGCAGTTGGACTTGGTTTAAGGTTTCTGTAGGTGACCAGATGCAGGCATTGTTACCTGACAGCGAAGAAGACTTGTTTGATAACCATGTTTGACAAGGTTCATTTAATATTAACAATGAAAATCCTATTCCGCACATTTGTATGTTCACTAAACTGCTTCAGCAGGCTTCTGCGGTTGGGCCAGGGAATGGAGTGTAACAACTCAGGTCCACCTCAGATGTGTTGCTCTTCAGTCTTGAACTCTAGTTCTTGCTGAATTTCCCCCTTGCAGGTGACCCAAGATCAGTGATTCTTTAAAACTTGAGTGTTTAAATCCTCACCGTGAAGCCGTCTTCCCCGGCCTGTGCTGGCCACCTTCTAGAGGCTATTAAGGTGGTACTCACGCTGTGGGTTGCGACCCCAAATAGGGGTGCAACATCAGTGGGTGGGGGCACGGTAAATGTGCCGCCTGAGATTTCTGCGCCCACAGCGAGGTGCAGGGCTGCAGCTGGGCCAGACCAGCGCCGGGCAGGAGCCACCTCTGCAGCCCAGCGGGTGGGATGCGTTGCGGGAGGGAGTGCCGTGCCACTCTGGCTGCCAAGGTGTGAGGCGAGGCCGTGGCAGCAGCACGGAGGTGTGCTTGGGTGAGCAGGGGGAATCTCAACTTGGCAGCCACAGCAGCATCGTGCTGCGCTTCCTCACTCCCACGCCGGAGCCCCAGGGTGGAGGGCGGGAGGGTAGGGAGCCCCAAGCGTGCAGTGGGCAGCTGACATCCTCCTCACCTCCATGGGCTCCTCCCTGGCAGTGCTGCCCGGGGGGAGGTGATGGGGGGGTGGGGAGCCCGGATCTGCACGCCGCTCTGGCCACAGCCACCTCCACCTCCTCCAGTCGGCTACCCTACTGCAGGCCTTGGCAGCCTGCGACTGGTGGGTGGGCTCAATCCGGCTCATGAAGAGGTCCAGTCCTGCCTGCCTGCCTAGGTCCCATGCAGCATGGGGGATCGGTGCACTGTGCTGCACATCCCCTCTGGAGCTCCAACCTCTGCTGCATGTGCACTTCTCCTCCTTTGCAGCAAGGCTGCGTGCAGGCAGCTGGCCACCCCAGTGGGGAGGGGCTGTGCCTGCCCCTGGGGCCAGGCTGCAAAGGGTGGCTTGCACCAACAACAGGTTTCCCCCCTGCCCTACAGAGACATCAGCACTACAGCACAGGGGCGCCTGGGAATCGAGCCCTTTCTTCTCTTCTGCCCCATCGGGGGTATGAAGGGGCCCTGTTCCCAGGCAGCTGGTGGGGCGGCTGCTCTTCTGGGCACTCACTGTTTCCAGGGGGACTTGCTCCATGGCACAGCCTGTTTCTGCAGGGGGTGAGGGGTTTCTCTGAGCCCTTCTTGTCCCACTAAGAAGGGGCAGGAGATATTCTTGGGTTCTGCCCCACACTCCCCGCAGCAAACTCTGGGCACTAAGATGGCCACAGACTCCTCCACCTCATCCCCTGCTGCTCCTCTGCACTCCTGCTCCATCCTTACTTTAGACTGTTATTGTTGCAGGGCAGGGCTCCTCTTTGCATTTATGTCCGGTTCTCAACAGAAAGGATCAGTGCTTCTGGGCTTTTTCTGCCCTGAGTATCACTTCCAAGGTACAGAGGACAAAATATTTGCCCAGAGAATCCATGAGCAGGAGCTAGACTGAATTTCAGCTTAGGAATTGCTGAAATAATTTCAGTTAAAAAAAACCCCTCCGTTATGCATGGACTCCTGCCTGGTCAACCAGCGCTTAGTATCATTTCCAGGAAGGGAAACTCCCAGCTGTTGCTCGTGTCTGAGCATGTGCCTGAGCTCAGGAAAGTGAAACCAACCCCGTTCCACCCTCCGTTTGGAGACATGGCTGCTGAGAGCACCATAGAAAACCTCTGGGATGAAGCGACCTGCTCCATCTGCCTGGACTTCTTCAAGGATCCGGTGATGATCGTGGACTGCGGGCACAACTTCTGCCGAGCCTGCATCGCCCAGTGCTGGGAGGGATTGGACAGAGATATCACCTGCCCTCAGTGCAGACAGACCTTTCCACAAAAGAGCCTCCGGCCGAACAGGCAGCTGGCGAGTGTTGTGGACATAGCCAAGAGGCTGCATGTGCAGAAAGCCGAGGCAGCCGGAGGGCAGCAAGCGTGTGGGGAGCACGGGGAGGCTCTGAAACTGTTCTGCCAAGATGATGAAATCCCCATCTGCGTGGTGTGTGGCCGATCCCGGGCGCACCGATCTCACAGCGTGGTTCCCCTGGAAGAGGCCACTGAGGCCTACAAGGTAGGAACCGCTGCTCGGCTAATGTGCACCGGCTTTAGGTTTAATTGCAGGTTCATATCTTCCCACCCTTCCTTCCACTTGTCATGTCTTGGCTACTGGTGCGATCAGCTGTGGGGAGCCTCCCTTGTAGGGAACAGGTTACAAAATTATATTGGGTGTGTAAGGGTATCTAGGGGTTCCTCAGTCAAAACAGCACTTAATGAGAAAGACACAAAACCTCTTCGTAACAGTCCTGGGGCATTTGTTCAAACTGGCCCCTTTCCTCTTCCCTGGTCCCCAGCGTTCACCGCTCGGCTCCACACTCGCATGCTCCGTGACACGGGACTTCCTCTGAAGCCTCATCTTGCATATCAGTGCGCCTTCCCTCCTAAACAAAGCCATAAGCCATCCCAGATAGCAAATTCCACGGTCCGTATTCTCAGCCTGGCAGCGCTCTCGGGGGGGTGATTACTAGCACATCACTCTTGGGGGCGGTTTTTACCACTCACTTCTTCCAAATCTTTATGAGTTTTTCAGGGGGTTTGATCTTCCTCTCTTCTCAGCGCCAGCCCTTTGGTTGCATCTGCGTTCCTTTCTTCTTACGTGGTAATTTTTGCAATGCCTTGCAGGTAACAAAACAATAATTAATGTGGGTACTATAAAGCCACTATTGGCTGTCACCAGGGATCCCGGTTTTCTCTGCTATAAATCACTAATTCTCTGATTAAAATCCCATAATCCATTATTAAATTAAAAGGCCACTATATATATATATATATATATATATATAAGTGTGCATATGTGTGTGTGTGTGTGTGTAAGTGTGCATATGTGTGTGTGTGTGTGTAAGTCTTAGTTGAACACAATATTTTGTTTACAGTTTTAAAGCATATTTGGAAATATTTACAGTTTTAAAGCAATTTGGAAGCCTACCAGTGCCTCAATCACTATAATAAAATTAATTATAAATGCCTATATATTTTGGCACTTGATTTTGAGTTTTTTATCATGGAAAATAAGAGCTGCTGATGAGACCCCCTCCGTAATACACCCCAGGGAATTATGCGCAGAAGAAATCAAAATGATGTGCAGGAAGACTCAATTATGCAAAATTTATTATTATTTTTTTCTTTACAAATTAAACTAAATATAACACTATTTGAACCTTCTTTAGAAATACATGCAGGTACTTTGTGTGGTTGGGGGGTGGGTGTGAGGTGTGTGTATGTGGAGGGGGATTTGTGAAGGTGTGGGGAGATGTGTGTGGGTGTTGTGGGTGGGTTTGTGGTACACAGGCCCCACTGCTGGCAGCTCAACAGCAGCAGGCAGTGGGCCCTCGGTGTGCTTACGGCTGCGGCAGGCAGAACCCCTGTGGCACACACCTCTGGCCAAGTCCAAGGGCCTGCATGTGCTGGCATGGAGCTGCTGGTGCACGCCTCACACCAGACCAGGCTAGCTCCATGCTAGTGCATGCAGATTGTGGCACTGCAGGCAGGAGCCACATGTTATCGGGCCGGGTGGGCTCCACACCTCCATAGGCAGCTTCCTGCTGAATGCCATATGTGGAGGCATGGAGCCAGCAATCCTGGCCTGATGGTGTGTGGGCTGGGAGCTGTGCACCATCAGGCCTGGCTCTTTGCCTCCATGTGGGACTTCTCACTGGCACCTCCCCACTCCATCAACCCTTGCTCACACCCCTCTGCCCTGTTCCCCACCCGTCTCGCTGGCTCTTCCCACAGCCCCCAGCCCTGGCAGTCACCTGCACCTGCTGGTGCCCCCCCCCCATCCCCAACCCACAGCTGGTCTAGCCACCCCCAGAGCCACTGGAGAGGGCTCCAAGCTGGCCCCAAGCTCCCTGCAATCCCCACTTACCTTAAAGGCTCCAGGAAGGAAAACGAGCCTGAGCCATACCCTGGCTGGCAGTGTCTCAGGCCCTGCCACTTCCCACTCTCCCCACCCACGGGACAGGGCTTGGGGTTTGCCACAATTCTTGCAAGATGCTCTTGCAGGCTGGAACTCTGCCAGACTGCAGAATACTCTTTGCAGAAGTGAAAACTGCATTGGTATCTCCACTAAAATGAAAAATCTGCTTTTTTGTCTGTTAAAAGGGGAAATCTGCGATTATTTTTCCTGCTTTTCGGTGGGAAACAAAACCCAGATCCTTGGCTATCACTTTATCCAGGTTTTTGGCTATCATTCTTAAGTGCCCTTGGCTTTTGTCAAACCCTATTCCCTGTGTCTGTGTGGTTTTGGAGGCAGTTGTTTCTCAGTGGTACTCAGTGGGGCCCAGCTACTAGAGTGTGATTCCTCAGGTGCACTTCTGTCTCCTGGATTCAGTGGTCGAAAGCCATAGGATGATATGACAGCAGGCCTGGAAGGGACTTCATGAGATCATTTTGACCTGTCTCAGGCAGTATTATGCATGACTAAACAAACCTACCTAACTTGACTAAACAAACCTGTCTAACCCTCTCTTGAAAATTTCCGCATGTACAGATTTGATAACTTTTCTAGGTAGTTTGTTGCAATGCTTAATTACCCTTGTGATCAGAAAATTCCTCCTCATCTCTGCTGGGCTCTTTGCAAATCTGCCTACATCTTTCCAGAAATGTGGGGCCAGATGCCAGACATAACACTCCAGGTGAGGCCTCACCAGTGCCAGATAGAGGGAAAGAAACACTCCCCTTGATTTGCAAGTGCCACTCCTGTTAATACAGCAAAGTGCATGGCTCAGGGGCTGATGCCCAACTGCAAGGGGATAGAGGGACAAGCCTGCCTGCCTAGAAGCTCTAGGTCAGCTGGTGGGGATGATTGGCTGGTTGTACAGGTAGTTAAAAGCTCCCAGGGATTGTGGCTAAGAGGGAGAGGAGGAGGAGGCAGCAGTGGCAGTTGGTACACTGAGGGAAAAGCCCAAAGCCTGGGTTGCCTCTCTCTCTAGGTTTAGGGAAAGACCAGAAGTTTTACTTTCGTTTATTTACATGTTTGTTTATGTTGTTTCTTGCTCTGTTCGCTGTGGGGACAAGCTCCCCACATGTAAAATAAAGGGACTGAAAATTGGAATGGCCCTACTGGACTGGTTGGATCTTACAGAAGAGGCCTATTGCTGCAAGTTCAATTAGAGACTTGGGACCTGAATACATGGCCGTGTGCCATGGCCCAAAGCTAAAGGGTTTGTGCGCCCACTGGCTAAACCCAGATTCCTGGTTGACTGTGGATATTTTAGAACCGGTGACCCTAGAACAGTTCTGCACCAACCTCCTAGTAGAAATCCAAAGGTAGATGTATTGCCACTGGTGGCCAGCTTGGAGGCCACCTGAAAAGTAGAGGACTTTATGGGGGTAGGGGTAGACTGTTGGGATCCCTGGGGAAGTGGGGGCTATGGGGAAAACCAGCTGAGTCCCTAAGGAGATCCCCAGCAGGGTGTTATCTCTGTGTCCTCCAAGACCCCAGCCAGGAGGAAGGGAACCTCCAGAAGGCTCTTGAGTGATCCTTCCAGAGAAGAGAGCCACCTGGGGCATCCCTGCAGTTCAGGAAGAGGAATTGAAGCTTAAATGAACTTTCATTGCAGGAAGAAGGGCCATCAATATCGGGACTGTCTGCAGATGGATTGTGGGTGTACTCATGCCTTAGTCTTGAAGGCATGGTGGGAGAGCCCAGACACAAGGGGATGTGTGATCCCCCCCAAAATAGGGGATGTCCATGTGATGGGGCTCATAGACTCACAATCTGGACAGAACATTTTCTGTGAGCAATTTGTGAACACAGTAGACATTCCAGTAGGTGAATGCTGGGATTCACCTGCATTCATGGGGATACTTGACACTACCCCATAATCTGTCTAAGCCTGACCATCAGGAAGGTCATGTGAGAGCTGTGATGGCCAGCCATCTAGTATACCCTGTGATGGTGGGGTGAGATTGGGGCTCAATGACCAAGTTTGGTGTGGCTGGCTCAAAGAGTGGATGGAAATCAGGCTGATCTCCATCCCATGGAACCAGAACTGGAAGAGATGTTTCCCTTTTCAGACCCTGAGCTCTTTGGACCTTGACCCAGGTCATGCTGAGAGCAGCAGCAGGTCAGGTGAGAGGCCCTTGCCAGCCACAGGAAATACTCAGGAAAAGGAATTGGGGGTTCAATGCAATCTGGACCACCCCCCTCCAAAGGATGCAGAGGGTCAGTGAACCTCAGGACTTTGGGAAGGTGGGCTGATCAGGTAGGGGAAAGCTGGTATTTCACTTGTGATCAAAGGAAGGACCCAGTAATGTGCCCTTCTGCATGGATGGTTGGGTTGGGCCAATGAAGCCATAGCGAGTGCAAAGTTACGGGGGGAACTCTTGATGAGGGTGACAAAGACAAGACCAGAGGGGCCTGCCGGTCCCAACTACTAGTCCTCAAGCAGCACCATAGCCAGGTTGTGAAGCTGGCCCATGATATACCATGGAGGGTCATTTGTGGGTGGAAAGGACCCAGGATAGAGTGCTGGTGAAGTTTTTTTGACCACAAAATCAAGGACTATTGTGCCTCCTACCCCAACCGTCAGATGATTGCCCTGCGGCTTGCCCATAAAGCCCCATTAATACCCATCCTGTTGGTTGGCATACCCTTCGAGCAGGTTGTAGTGGACTTGGTGGGACCTCTGGAGCCGAGTTAAAGGGGATTCAAGTTTCAGGCAGGACTACATTAGTCAAACACCAGTTTATGTTCAAGCCAGATTGTACAATTCAGAAGGGACACTCAAGAATTCCAGCATGGCTGAGGGAAACAAGTAAACAGTTTAAGAAAATGTTGGAGTTGGGAGTAATAGAGGAACTGGGTAATGATCACACTGTCTGATTTTGTACTGACCTCTGCAAAGTCAGTGCAGTTTCAAAGTACAATGCATATCCCATGCCCAGAATAGGTGAAATAATGGAGGGAATAGGCAATGCAAAGTACATAATTATCCTGGACTTGACCAAAGGGCATTGGCCAAATACCTTTTGGACTCGGCATCCCGAGAAATCACAGATTTTGCAACACCTGGTGGGCTGTATTACTTCAGGACTCTTTTGGTCTACATGGAACCCGGTGACCCTCCAACATCGAAAGGACAAAGTGCTCTGCCTGCACTGGGCATATACGGCTGCCGATGTGGATGCTGTTTTAATATTTACCAACGCATTTACCTCTCTCCAGGAGCTGAGAGAGGTGTTCCAGGTGAAATGAGTGGCTAGTCTCAAAGCTAACCCTGCCAAATGTCACCTAGGACAGCCAGCAAGTGTCAGGCCTGTCAAAGAGGTGACAGGTCTGGGTGTTCCCCAGCCAGGGCTTTGTGTGTGCGTGCATTAGCTGGAGGTTATGGTGCTTCCTACCTGCCTTTCGCCAGGGGATCGTTGGTCCTGGCATTTACAGGACTGCCGCGCCACCACCAGTCCTACCAGGCCTCCCTACCCTGGCAGGGTGCAGTTTTAGTGGTCATGCCCAGGACCTGGGGCCTCCTCCTTCCCCAAAGCCCCCATCCAATACCTCCAAGTTCGTCCTGGCAGGGAATGAGCTCAGCAGGGACACGTTCTTCCCCGGCTGGCTGGTGATGCAGTTAGTGTCCCCTTCACCTGAGAGCAGGGCATTACTCAGCTTTCAAAAACTCAAAAAAGGAAACTGGTGCAGACAGAGTGAGGCGGGTGGCACCCAGTCCGTCTGCAGGTGGAGCTTGGGGAACCGCAGCGGCGGGAGGTTCACCGTCAGGAACACCAGCTGCTCCGCCAGCGTAGGATGCAGGCAGGTGTGGTGGGGTGTCACAACGTCCCCAGCTATGCCAAACACCCTCTCGCTTAGACCACTGGTCGGTGGACAGGACAGGTGTTGCCGGGCAGCCGAGGCCAGATCCTGCCACATCTGCCTGTGGCTTTCCCAGTAGGCCGAGGCATCACAGTCCAGTGACTCCACATCCTCAGCGAGATAAGTAGCCACCGAAGCCTCAGTTCTACCTGCCTGAGGCTGGGGTCTGGTGCGTTTCGACCCCAGCATTGAAGCCATGGCCCACATTGGCAGTGGCTGGCGTGGAGGAGACTGGCTGGTGCTGGCGCCGGTGCTGGTAGTGCTGGCACGGGAAAGTGGATCCTCCTCTTCCACATCCCCTCGCCGCTGCACTTCAGTCTCCCTGACTTTGTTCATCAGCACCTGTGTCCAGTGAGCGAGGGTTTTGGGGCTGCCAGCGCACATGCTCCCCTTCACCCTCGGGTCACACATGCTCACCATCATATGGACAATACTGGACCGCAAATGATCCAGCCATCTCCTGATGCCCTCCTTCAGCCGCCTCACCAGTGTCTGCACATCTGGTGACAGCGGCCTGCCGCAGACAGGAACATTGATCCCCTGGAACATCTCCATTTCATAGTTTCATAGTTGGTCGGGTCGGAAGGGACCTGAGCAGATCATCAAGTTCAACCCCCTGCCAGGGGCAGGAAAGAGTACTGGGGTCAAATGACCCCGGCTAGGTAATTATCCAGCCTCGTTTTGAAGACCCCAGGGTAGGAGTGAGCACCACTTCTCTTGGAAGTTGGTTCCAGATCCTAGCCGCCCTGACTGTGAAGTAGCGCCTTCGGGTATCCAGCCTGAATCTACTCTCAGTCAACTTATGACCGTTATTCCTCATTACTCCTGGTAGTGCTCATGGGGAACAGGGACTCTCCAATAGCCTGCTGGTATCCCCCTTGGCCAGTTTGTAGATGGCCACTAGCTCCCCCCTCAGCCTTCCCTTGTGGAGGCTGAACAGGTTCAGGTCCCGTCGCCTCTCCTCATCGAGCCTGCCCTGCTGCCCCCTGATCATGTGAGTGGCCTCCTCTGGACCCTCTCCATGCTGTCCACATCCCTCCTGAAGTGTGGTGCCCAGAACTGGATGCAGTACTCCAGCTGCGGCCTGACCAGTGCCGCATAGAGGGGGAGAATCACCTCCTTGGACCTGCTCGAGATGCATCTGTGGATGCATGACAAGGTCTGGTTGACCTTCCTGACTGCATCCCCACACCGCCAGCCCATGTTCATCTTGGAGTCAATGATGGCCCCAAGATCCTTTTCTGCCTCCGCACTGATGAGAAGGGAGTTCCGCAGCCTGTAGGTATGCTGCTGGCTTTTCCTCCCCAGGTGCAGCACCTTGCACTTGTTGGTATTGAATCACATCCTATTCTCATCCGCCCACCCCTGTAACTTGTCTAGATCTAGTTGCAGCCTGTCCATCTCCTCCAGCGTGCCCACCTCTCCCCACATATTAGTGTCATCTGCGAATTTGAACAAGGTGCTTTTCACCCCCTCGTCCAAGTCGCTGATGAAGATGTTGAACACTGTGGACCCAAGGACCAAGCCCTGGGGGACCCCACTGCCCACATCCCTCCAGGTCGAAAAAGACCCATCCACCACCACTCTCTGGGTGCAGCCCTCCAGCCAATTTGCGACCCATCTGACTGTGTAGGCATCGATGCCACAGTCGCCTAATTTCTTAATGAGAACGGGGTGAGAGACAGTGTCGAAGGGCTTCCTCAAGTCCAGAAAGACTACGTCCACTGTGGCACCTGTGTCCAAGGATTTTGTGACCTGGCTGTAGAAGGCCACCAGGTTGGTCTGACAGGAACTGACTCGAATGAACCCGTGTTGGTTGCCCCTAAGCATGATCTCCCCTGCTGGTCACCTCCAGTGAGGTTCTCCAGTTCCCTTACTAGGAGGATCACCTGGCTGAGGACAGCATCGCCAGTGCTAAGGGTCTTGGTGACCTTGAGGAAGGGCTTGAGGACCACCAAGATTTGTGCCCCCCTTTCTGTCCACCTTTTCCCCCTCTGGTCCAGGGTGGCCTGCCTCTGCTTTGGGGGTAAGTGGTCTTTGGAGCGACTGGGGGACTTCCCTTTCCACACACTCACGCTGGTGCCAGGCTGAGCAGGAAGAAAGGCAAGGGGGTGCTGCCTCCTCAGATGTAGCAGCATCGCCGTGGTAGAGAAGTGTCTCACGTCCTTGCCACGGCTCATGTGCCTTCAGCAGTGCTGGCAGATGGCAAACTTGGGATCATCTGCCACCTCAAAATGATCTCACACTACACTACTCCCCTGCTTCTGGGCTGAGGGTGAGGATCCTGCCTTTTCCCCCTTCTCAACAGGCTGAGGTTGAACAGCAGGAGCTGCCTCAGCTGAGCCACTTGCCTCCACAACCTCAGCCTCCTCCAAGGTGCTGCTGTCCGGAGGTGACCTGGGTCTAGGGGAAACTTGAGGGGTATGGAGCACAGACTCTGATTCCCCCTCGGTCCCCAGGATTGCTTGAGTCAGCGCGCTCAGCATCCCTGGTTCCAGCTCCAGCTCCTCTCTGGCAGTGGGAGGCTCACGCTGAGAAATGACATTGGGGTGGAGGAGGCAGTGATTCCACGGCTGGTGCCCACTTCTGGACTGAGGGGAGGTGGTGCAGGGATGTCAGGTGCAGACACTGCTCCCACCGCCTCGCTTTCACGGGCAGCACGAGTGTCATGGGAAGGGAATGCATCTGTGTTTGGGGCGGGGGGGGCATGCAGCTCTAGCTCTCCCCCTACCCCCTCTCCTTCCCCTGCCAGAAGACCTGGCACCTGCCTTTCAGCATGCTTTGTATTGATCTTTCCTGTGATGCAAAAGGTCTCTGTGTGTGTGAATTTTTTTGTATATCTGTCTTGTTCTCCCGTGAATATCTGTGTCTTGTCTCGTGCTGTGAATGAAATTATTTGTGCATCTTCTTTGTGACTCTCACAATATTGTCTATCTTGTGCTCTGAATAAAATTAGTTGTGTGTCTTCCTGTATCTCAATATATTATCTGTGTCTTGCTCTTCTGTAAATATCTGTTGTCTTCCGCTGTGATTTTTTTCCTATATTCTGGGTCTCTGTGTATGTGCATGCATGCTAGCAATCTGTGCCTTACTGCACAGTGATAGATAACACTGGCTGGGAAAACACAACTTTCTTCTTGCGAAGTTTCCAAAAAAATTATTCAAGGAAATAAACTGAATTGTAATACTACCAATAATTGAATAGAATAGCTAAGCTAAACTAAGCTAAGCTAAGCTAAATCCTAACCACTCCTTTATAACATGAAAAAGCAGCGTGCAGGTCTCAGTCGCAGCATTCTTCTCTCACATACTTGCTGACAAGGAACCGGCTGCAAAAGGCAGAGGCGGGCTGGAAACAGAGGCTTTTATACTTTTTTAGGCCCACCCCACAGACACTGCCATTGGAAAGGTAGCCAGGGAGAAATCCTTCTCACTGGCTACCTACAGACGTCAGTCTTCCCCCCCCACCCCTTCCCACTCTCTGTCCCTCCCCTGCTCCCCCTCCCTCTTCTAATTGCCTCAAAATGCCCGAAGCGGGTCTGAAGCATCTGAAGTGATTCGGATGCCCCCGACCCACTCCGGACACCATTGCTGGGATCCTGCTTTGATCCGGCATCTGAAGCATCCAAAGCAGGTCCGGATCTGAAGAGGGATCCGAAGACTCGCACAGCCCTAATATCTACCCTGCTTCCTGGCAGAGTTTAGAGCATCGCTGGAGTGAACCCTGGCACTTGTCATGGGTCAGCTATGCTAATGCAGTTGCTCTCCGATTCATGCCTTCTGTCCAGGCAGTGCAGTTACCAATGGCTTTCAGGCTGAACCCATCAGGCCGTGTCAGCTCTATAGTCTCAGAAGCAAACCTTCAGGAGTCTCACTCTGAGATGCCTGTTTCCTGCTCGGAGAACTCCGCTGAGGACTGGGCCCAAAAAAGGTCTGTGGCCTGAAGCTCCCTCCTCGGCTGCAGCAATTGATTGCACTTTGGAGGTGTCTCCAGTGCCATGAGCATACTCGGGTCTGCAAGGAGCTGTTGAGTCTTGGTGTCTGGGTAGTCAAAGAAATTCCTTTGTTAGCATCCTGCAGAACAAGCCACTGCAATCATCCCATGCATCCCCCTGCTCCGCTCATCAAGATAAAATGGCTCAACTCATTTCTGTTTTTTTAGGAAAAACTTCAGGCCCATTTGAAGACTCTGAGGGAAAGAAGAGAAAACCTCCTGGGACTGAAACAGACTGGGGAAGGGAAAATCCAGAAATCTCTGGTAGGTGTCTTGGGACCACAATGGGAGGGATTGCCTGGGCCGAGGAGCAGTTCCCCAGAACCACCTCCTCCGTGATTTCACCGAAGAAGCTTGGCACGTGTGTGGTCCTTGTAGGACGTTACTATTGGCTGATGTCAGTGGATCACAGTGGGGTGTAAGGGAAAAGGGCTGCCAGAAGTGTGCAGGGCCCAGACTCTTTAGGGCCTTAGAGGTCAAAACCCAGAACTCTGTTTTGCACCCAAAAAGGTGGAAGCCCGAGCAGCCTCTGGAGCAATGTGCTCCTGACAACTGACCTCTGTCACAAAGCTGGCCATTGTGTTCTCCAACAGCTACAGCTTCTGGCTGTTCCTCAAAGCAGGCACATAGAAAGCATATTTCTTTAGTCCATTTTTGAGGTTACGTGATGGTGGCCAGCTCCAGCTACAGGCCCAGAATTGGTAACACGTGCCCCTAGTCATCCTCATGTAGTGAGTGTTTTCTTTTTTCACCACAAGCCAGGAGGCCAGCCAAACATCGTCGCCTCTGACTTGCATGGATTCAACTTCAATTGGTTCTCCTGTGTCTGGTCCCCAGCTGTTGCCAGCTACGGGTCAAGGACCAAGACTGGAGTACCTGGGTCAGATGAAAAAGAGGGACAGCGTACTGATGGTGCCTCACTTCAGATCTCTGACCGATCTCCCCCAGCATGGCCACCCCCACCCTTAATACATATTAGGGTCAAATTCAATGCAAAGCGAAATGACTGCATATCTGCCAGGGGGAAGGATATTATCCTGGTGTCTTGGGCTTTGCCAAGCACCTGTCCCCTGCACACTCAGGCCTGTGTTGGGGTCACTTACTATAGTTGTTTTACAGAAACAGGCAGGAGCCAAGAGGCAGAAGATTGTGTCCGATTTTCAGCAGCTGCGCCGGCTACTACAGGAACAAGAGCAGCTCCTGCTGGCCCAACTGGGGGAGCTGGAGAAGGAAGTTGCAAAGATGCAGAAGGAAAAGGATACCAAACTCTCTGAGGAGATTTCCCATCTCAGCGAGCTGATCAGCGAGATGGAGGCGAAGTGCCAGCAGCCAGCGAGTGAGTTCCTGCAGGTGAGCCTGTGCTGGGGACAGCCCAGGGCCTTGTCCTGGGGGGGACGGCTGCTGACTCCTGGAGCCCAGCAGCAGAGACCACAGGGCGACCTGGCACGCGCACCACAGGCATGGCCGTTCTTCTTGACTTCTGAAGTTACAGATGCGCGTGCCAGCGATGGAAATCTCGGCACTCAGCCCTGTCTCTCTCGTGTTTCCAAAGGCCTCCTTGAGACCTCCAGCGTGTGGCATAGACTAGATGATTCACTTTGTCTCTCTTTGTCTTCCAGGATATCAGACGGACCCTGAGCAGGTACGTGGCATCAATCGACTCCTCACACGGGCTGCTGCTGGGAAGCGGCTGCAGAGCACGGTAGACTTGTGCCTCCCCGGGGCTCAACAGTGCGGTTGGTGGGGCACGATGAAATTTCTCCAGTGAACTTAATCCTGAGGGGAGTATTTCTCCAAAATGGAGGGGTTGTTTTGGCTATGTTTAACCTAAAGCCTCTCCAACAGATGTGACTTGCCCTGAGGTCCGGCTGCCTGGGGGCCCTCGGCGTGCAATACGGGCCATTGTTTGCTAGGCCATTGGTCACAAATCTACCCAGGTCAGCAGTGACCAAGCTGGGGAAAAACATCTGAATGGGCCAGTGTGAGGGGCGGTTGCACTGCCACTGCCTGTGCTGCGCCTCCGTGGAGCAGGGCTGAGCAGCGAAGGGCACTGAGGTCTGCCAGTTCATTCGCTCACCTGAGATGGGTTTTCCCAGGTGTGAAAAAAGGGTGATCCCACAGCCGGTGCCAACTTCTTCTGAGCTGGAAAGGAAACTCCAGGATTTCTGCCAGCAAACCTGTGCTCTGACAGAGACCGTGAGGAAGTTCAAAGGTACGGAGAAGGGATGGGGAGGGGATGCAGAGAAGAGTGTCTGTGGCCATGGGGGGAGATGGGCTCTGGTCTATGGGCTGAAAATGTGGTTGTTTATAAAAGGCAGGAAGCCAACTAACTAAGTGGACAAGGAGGATCCAGGCATTAACCTTATCGCATGTGTTTGCCCTGTGACCTCAGAAAATTAAGGCCCAAGTTTAGCCACATAACTTTTGCAGTGCTTCCCCAAGACGCAGCCTGGCAGGCCGTGCGCTCCGGGCTCTGTCAGTCTCGGCTGCGCGAGGAGTCGGTGGGGGCTGCGGGGGCCCAGCCGCTCTGAGAGCCAGGCCGTGTTGCTCCGTGATTGACATCCAGAATAGAGAACCCAAATCGAGGGCTTTTTCTGAGCTATGGACCCAGCCTGTCTGGCTGCAGTGGGAAGGAGAAATCTGCCCTCCCACGTCTTCTCCCTCCTCCCCGGGAGCAGCGGGCACTGGGAGGGCCCCCGTGTGTGTCTGAAGTAGAGGGGGGCAGGCCAGGCAGATGGAGGGGCGTTCCCTGCGGGAAGCTACACCTTTGATGTCCTGCTCCCTTGCAAAAGCAGGACATCACCTCCAGGCAGAGATGGTGCCACGGTCGAGGGGCAGAGATGCAGAGGCAGCTTCTGAGGTTACAGCAGCTGCCGGTGCTGGTAGCTGGGGTGGAGATGGAGCCGCCCCAGCATCTCTGCTCAGTCTGAGGCACTCGGGTCAGAAAGGTGGGATCTGGGCTGCAATGTCCGTACCAGCCTGACACCAGGAAGTGTCATGTTTGTGCTCTTCCCCCTCCAGACACTCTGCTGTCTGCCTGTGAGCAGGAAAATGAGGATCTGCTGGGTTCATACACCAAGGGTAAGCTCTCGGGGGGGATTGTCCTGAGTCGCAGCAAATTCCCAGAATCCTGCACGGAGTCGCAGAGACTTTCGCTTCGCACAGGCCTGTGGCCTTAGACTTAAGTGCAGCTGCTCGTTTGAGAGGTGGGAGGTGGCAGTCGTCCCTCAGGGCTGTCATGTCCCCCTCCTTGCCCCTCGCAGAGGCTCCCCTGGCTCTTCTCCCATTCCCTCTCTCTGGGGAGGGCAGCTCTCCCTGGGCCACTGCTCCCTCCTGTCGCGGGTGTGAAGATGCTGCTGCCTTGTGCCACCTCCCCATCCCCCCCACGGCTGCGTCTTCACCTCCATGCCCAGCCTGGGGGGGCAGGGCAGCCCAGAGGAGGGAGCGTGAGGCTGTCGCCTGCCTCCTCTTGCCCCCTCACGCCCCGCTCTGGGGCCCTTCCTGCCTGTGTCCCTGCTGCTGGGAATGGGGCAGCCCCTGCAGGGGGGCAGGGGCAGGGGCAGTGCCAGGCCGAGGAGCTGCGGGGCCGTCTGTGCTCGGCCTCCAGGGCCCAGGGCAGGGGCAGCCCCTGGGAGAAGGGGACTGCTGGGGAGGGGGAGGAACGGCCCCGCCTGCCCCAGGGCTGAGCTGGTGCTGTTTGTCTCTCCCAGCGGCAGTGACTCTGGCTCCAGGCACAGCTCATCCCCGCCTTGTCCTGTCTGCGGATCGAAGAAGTGTGAGATGGAGACAGGCATGGCAGCCTCTGCTAAATAATCCTGAGAGGTTTAACTTTATGTACTGTGTGCTGGGCCATGAGGGATTCACCTCGGGGAAACACTGCTGGGAGGTGGAGGTGGGGGAGGGGGATTGCTGGGCCGTGGGGGTCGCCACAGAGTCTGTGAGGAGGAAGGGGAAGTTCTTCTTTAGCCCTGACGAAGGGATCTGGGCTGTGCAGCACCAGTTTTCTGGCCCACTGGAGGCTCTCACTGCCCCTGATCCAACCCCCCTCTCCCAGTGCCAGGTGCCCCGCAGGGTGCGGGTATGTCTGGACTATGCAGCAGGGCAGGTGTCATTTTTTAATGCTGACACCAAGGCCCCGGTCTTCACCTTCCCACCAGCTTTGTTTGCTGGAGAACGAATCCGGCCATGGCTCTGGCTCAAGCCTTTCAATGTAGCCAGCTTTGGTACACCTGCACTTAAACTGTGCCCCTGAGCCAGGGATGGGCTGTTACCCAGCCAAGGGTAATGTGGGTGTCTCTAAGCAGTCTCTCTGACCCTGGCGGACTCCCCTTTACTCAGCCTTCCCTCCCTCTCTACTCTTAGGACGAGCTTGGGTTGTGTCTGTACAGACCGAACCATGCTACTGCTGCAGCAGTAACAAGGCATGTTGCTCCCTGGCTTTTGAGGGCTTCAGCAGGGCTGGCAGTACAGGGTCCCCTGAGGGATGCCCCCGGCTCTGGAGCATTGGTCTGTCTCGGACCCAAGCAGCCCAAGGCTGGGGGCTCCCTGCAAAGTGCCTCTGGGCATCCTCTGAGAAGGGAGGCCCCAGCTGGAGATGTGGGGGGGTCAGGCTGTGTCTGGAGGTGCAGCTCTGCCTCTGGGGAACTGCTGAGCTGGTTTGTGTTTGGGTTGTTTTTCATAAGCAGCTGAGGCCCCTGGGCTGGGGGTTCCCAAGAAGCAAGATCCGTCTTTGCTGTAGGGCAGAGGCTGAGAGACTGAGACAGGGAAGGGGAGGGCCGTGGGGGACTGGAGAGTGTGCTCGTGAGGGTGAGATTCAGAGGGCAGGTTCATGGATGGGAGCAAAAGAGTTGTGGGGTTTGGGGGACACAAGCTGTTGCTGCATCAGGGACAGAGAATGAATGAAGTAGGATTTGGGAGCATGGGGAGAAGCTGGAAGCTCCCATCTGCTTTGAGCAATTAAAGCCCTGTGCAGTAGGATCCCAAGTGGATCTACCAATAAACAGCTTCTGCAGCAGGCCCCGAGCCTCCATCCTCTGTCCGTGTGGAAGAGGTAACAGCCTTCCCATGTTCTCATGCCTAGAGGTGGGAGGGGAATTCAGCCACCGTAGGCCTGAGAAGTCATGCAGAATGCATCTTTAATGTGGTTTACGAGGGCTCCTGTCCAAAGTGCTATGAACTTTGGGGGCTGACAGTGGTGCTCAGGTAGGGACAGCCCAGGTGTCAGCAGAGGGACCAGCAGAAGAAAGGCAAAATAGTGAATTCCAAAAAACTAACTGGAGAATCCTTGGGAAAGGCGGAGAAAGGATGTGGGGGCCTGATTTGCACCATGGAGCAGAGGATTGTAGGGACACAGAGACAAAGGACCATGACTGCAAAAAAAGTGCTGGACAAATCAGCTGGTGAAAGGAGGGAAAGGGGAAAGGAGGAAAAAGAGTGCAAGAGGGAGATTCCCAACAGGCTTCCCAGGGTGAAGCCAGCTCCTTGGTGCCATGTATTAGCACATGGATTTCCCCATCCCTCCCTGTCATGGACTAAGCAAAGCTGCAGTGGGGCATTTCACAGACATCCCCACTAAGTTGGGTTGATGACCATCATGTTTGCTCTCTTATAAGCAACTAAAACCAAGCTCCCATATGTGCATTGTTATTGTGAATATGTTTGTGCGTTCAGCTTTAGGGTTAGACTTGGAGATTGAGGACTTCTGCTCAACAGTAGCTGAGTCCATAGCAAAGGGTGAAGCACCAGGGAAGATCTCAGAAGAGAAGATGTAGATTGGTTTCAGGAACTGAATGAAGGAAAGATGAAGTGTTAGAAAAGGCAGGATTTAAGGAGAAGTTCTTTGCTGGGAGGGGGTCACTCATATTTTCAGGTGAAATGGGAGCGCAAGCCAGGGAGAGGCTGTGGGGTCTTCCGAGAGATTAGTGGGCTGCTTGTTGACTGAAACAAGGAAGGGACCCGGAAGCTATTCCGAGTCAGAAGGCAGCGGTGCAGTGGTTTGGTTTGATTTTCTGTTTGCTTGTCTGCAAGTTGAATCTCTGTTCTGTGTTTTTCTGTCTTATGCAATAAACCTATTCTGATCTTACTGTTTCTCTTGTGATTTGTGGCAGCTGGCGGCAGCGGGTTTCGCTGCTTGTACAAAGATGGCACACCTATTTTTGCAAGCTTAGGGAAGCCAAGAGTTTTTTGGTTCTCCACCAAGATGTAAGGTCTGGTCAGGGAGCTTGTCAGGTTGAGTCTTGCTAAGCAGAGAGGAGTCTCCCATGAGCAAGACCCAGTCTCAGGGTACAGCAGGACAGTGGGTAGATGCCTGTGTCCTGTAGATAGCCACCAAGCCACTCGAGGGTTTGTCACGGTCTCCTTCCCGCCCTAGACTTGTCCAGAGCCAGAAAGCTGAGGGCTGGGCATGAAGGGATTTATGCTTGGGGGTGGGATCTGTAGCACGTCACTCCCGGCACTGTCCTTACGTCAAAGTCCCCAGCTCCAGAGTGTGACCTTGACTGTCATCCCCCGCCTCGGCAGGGAGCTCAGGGGTGGATGTGCCAACTCGTGCAGCATTGACAGCCTGAGTATGACATCGGATACTGCAAAGTGCTGTAGTCACTGACTGCACCGCACTTGCATTGCTTCTTGACATTTCCTTGACTCTCTTCTTCTGCTTCTCTGTTCCTCAACTCTTCACAGGCGGCGGGGCACAGGAGATAGACCTCCAGGGCACTGTGAGGCATCCAGCCCCCTCATCATATGGCTCAGTGCTCTGAATAAAACCTCCTGCTCCTCTGCACGGACAAGAAGGGAGGCGGTGAATTGTCATCCAGTGCTCCTGTGCAGGAGGGAGAAGTGGGAGGAGAGATTTCTCCTTTCCCTACAGCCCACTGCAGACAGACTAGCTGGGCCCATATTTCAGAAAAACCCTTGGATTTGGAGCAACAAGACCTGGCTCTAGGTCCCTACTCCAGCTGTGGGGGCCATCCCAATACTGGGCATCTCTTGCTGATGTATGTAGCAAGCACAGAGCTGGGTTGGGGCCATGTGGATCTCTCCTTGTCCCCTTGGATATCAGATAGACCCTGAGCAGCTACGTGGCTCCACTTCACTCCTCCCCACGTGGGCTGATGCTGGGCAGGAACTGAAAACCACAGTGGACTTGTGCCTCCCCAGGGCTCAGTAGTGCGGTTGGTGTGGCAGGATGCACCATAGTGTACTTAACCCCAAGGGGAGCATTTCTCCAAAGCTGAGGGGTTGTCCACTCTTATCGAACAGGCCATTTTTAACCTAACCCCTCTCCAACAAATGTGACTTCTCCTGAGGTCTGGCTGCCTCTGGGCCCTCAGTTTGCAATATGGGCCATCGGTCACAAATCTACCCAGGTCAGTGGTGGGGGGTGGGTGGGAATGGGACGTCCCAGAGGCCCTGCCCAGCCGAGCTGGGCCATGGGACAAATCCGGGAGCGGCTCATTTGGGAGGTGCAGTGACAGGGGAAGGGCAGCTCCTGCCACTGCATGCACTCCCGGCAAGCATGGATGGGGCATGTGCCCCCTGGATCTGTGCATGGGGTGAGGGTGGTCTGCCGCTGTAGGCTTTGCCCCAGGCACCAAACGTTAGTGCTTTGGCACTGCTCAGGATAAGTGTAAGGGCTTATTATGAACAGAAACATCCCCCGGTTGGCCTTGCTAGGGCCCAGCTACTTCCTCATGACACGTTCTGGCATTTCCTTCCATCTGCTTGACCAGATCGTTGTTAAGAGACGACGAGGCAGAGGAAATGAGCAGGAGAGAGACAAGGAGGTCAGAAGCCAAGAGAAAGACAGGTTAAGAAGGGAATTTGGCGCAACTTCGCCTGGTTCATTTAATTATTTATTAGCAGTTGGACTTGGTTAAGGGTTTCTGTAGATGATTAAATACAGGCATTGCTACCTGGCAACAAGCAAGATGTGCTTGATAACCAGGGATCCTGGTTTTCCCTGTTAAAAAATTGCTAACTCTCTCATACAAAATGGCAAATCTCTTTATAAACCCCCCAAAATCTGTGATTAAAATGAAAGGTCACTCCCCCCGCCCTCCGGCCCTGTTCTGCCCCACACTTCCCTCCCTGCAGCCCCCCAGTCCTGCTGATGCCCTTGCCTCCCACTCACAGCCCTGCCCGAGGGGGCCTCCAGCTGCCAGGGCTATGGGGCTAGGGACCCAGGACCTCTGGCAGAGGCCGTGGGGGGCACGGCAGGTGTGATCCAGCGTGGCAGGGCAGTGGCGCCATGCGGGGATCTCCCTGCCGCTTTGAGCTCCGCACCGCCCTGGCGGTGCACGTCTGCCCATGTGGCAGCAGCACAAGCGTTGGGTGGTGCCCCCCTCGCCTACTGCCGCACACGCGGGGGCGCGTCATCAAGGCAGCACAGAGCTCGCAGTGGCGAGCAGCTTTCCCGCGTGGCCCTGCTGTACCCTGCAGCGCCACATTGCAGCCGCTGGGCTGCAGAGGCCCCGAGGGAGGGCAGCAGGGTAGGGAGCCTGAGTCCGCAGCAGGCAGCCTGCCCCCGCCCTGATCCGGAGGGCACGGTTCTCCCATCCAGCCAGGAGCGGGAAACTGGCCCCATCCCCCGCCTCCCAGACACACTGCCCGCAGCCCCATCTCACTCCCCACCAGGGCCCCGCAGCTGCGTATTTTGGCCCTGGGCCCCAAGCCCCATGCACTGCCCGGCTGTGCAGCAGCCCCAACCCCAGCCCCAGCACTGCCCAAATCACTCCCTCCCTCCCTCCCTATGGGGGCCTCATTCTCCCCCTCCCACTTACCTTTGGGAGCTATGACTTTGCATTGGTGCAGACTAAACCACATCTGGATGTAGTTTGGTTTGCAACCGTGCAGCTATGAGAAAGGTAGGCAGCGCAGCCTCCACGGGAACAAAAGGATCGGACCACTTGGCACTTCTGCCTTCAGCATGTGCCTGCTGAAGGTACCTGGCAGGGGAAATACTGTGACAACCAAGGTGATTTTCCCAGGGCCAAGGGATGACCCCCTTTCTGGCATGGGGTAGTATCTGTGGAGGAAATGTATAGTTAACCTCCCACGTTCATTCCCGTGAGATGTTGGCTTTACGCCAACTTCATGGAAATGGGGCACTCCTCCTTAGCTTGCTCCTGTAGCCATACAGCTGAGGGCGAGTGAAACTTGGGGGCATCCAAACCCCAAGCCTCCGGGCTTGGGCCTGCACATAGGATGCCCGCCAAATGATTTGGAAACATCTGAAGCCCCAGGTGAGGGTGGAGGATGCTTGCTGGTAGTAGGGCCACATGTGGTTCTTGAATGACCCGTGGATTCGGAATTGATTGGGCTGATTTGGGTTGGAACATGAAAAATTTTACTTAAAAAAAAATAGAAATTGGTGAGAGGCCCAATCCCTTTTTCTTTTGTGTTTTTGAGGAGCCTGCCTGCCTCTCCGGCCGCTGGGGTCAAGCTGCTGGTGGGCTGAGTGGCCACTGAGCTGCAGGGGGCCTGGTCCTTCCATCTGTGGCGAGAGCAAAGAACCGGGGGATCGCGGGCAGCATCCCAGCTTCTGGGCTTTTTGTGCCCTGAGTATCACTGCCTGTGTAGAGAGCAAACAGGTTTCTCCAGAGAATCCAGGGGCAGGAGCTAGACTGAGTTTCAGCTTAAGACCTGCTGAAATTATTACAATTAAAAAAAGGTTTACCTAGAGTTACCACGTTTCCAGTTCAAAAAAGAGGACACCCGTTGCATGCACACTGGGTAGATGATTGTGAGGGGCAGTGATATGATGATGCCCTGGCTCTGCCCATTCTGTTGTCCCTCACTCTGAAACCACAGCCTCCCCAGCCCTGCCGCTGCCCCTCACCCTAACCTGAAGATCCCTGGCCCTGCCAGTGCCCCTTACTTCCCTCCCATGGCAACCTGCCCCGCGCTCTGGACCCACAGTCATTCCTGCCCCTCACTTCCAAGCCACAGCACCCTGCTCCCTCCATGTCCTGGCTGTCCCACCCCTGCAACCTTTTTCCCCCAGTGGGCTACTGCTTACAACCCAGTGCAAACTGCAGGCCCACATCCCAGGGTGATCAGATGCTGCTACAAGAGGAACAGATAGAAAAAGGCAGGTGCTAGGACCATAGATTAATGCATGGGGCAGCGGGGCTGATCCCAGGGGCCCAGGACAAGTAGATGCCCTGCCTGTGGCTTTCTCCTCCTCAGCAGGGAAACCAAAGCCACCGTTTTAAACCTGCTGTCATTTTTGTCTCCCAGCTGGTCAGCAGCAAGCAATGGGGGCCCTGGGTCCCCTGAACTAATCAGCAGCACAGAGGCAAAAATGGTGTCAAGTTGTGTGTGCGTGGGGGGGAGGAAACTGCAGTACTAGAGGTGCTGCCACACGTGTGGTTTGGAGGGAGCAGCACCCTGCAGGTAAGTGTTGGGGGAAGGGGCGGTGGGGAGATGGGGGGCCCCCACAGCGAGGGAGTGGGGCTGGGGCTGGGGCTGCCCAGCCAGAGTGCTGAATGTGATCCCAGGCTGGGAACGGGACAGAGGCCCAGGCGGTTTGTCCAGGGTGTGGGGTGGGGGTGGCTCCTGTTGCTGTGTGCAACTCTGTGGGAGGTGTGGGTGGCCCGCACCCCCTGGATCTGTGTGCAGGGTAAGGGCAGGCTGCCACTGTGGGCTCTGGGCCAGGGGCTATGCCAGCCTCTTCCTGGTGGGAGGTTGAGCTCAGTTGTGCAGGGTGGCAGCAGCAGCACTGGGAGGAGGGGCCATGGGGGGGCTACAGGGAATTTTGGGGTGGCTATAGCCCCCCAATCCCCCCTAGTGCCTCCCCTGCTCAGAGCACTCGTTCTGCTGCCTTTCCCTCAGGAGCCCTGCACAGAGCGCCCTGAGCAGTGGCAGTGGTAGGGGAGTCTTGGGGGGCTACAGTTACCCCAAAATTTCTTATGGCCCCCTGTTGCCACCCCTGCCAGTGCCACCCCTGCCCGCTCTGAGCCCAGCCCCCGATGGTACGAGATTGGCACAGCCCAGCCTGCAGCAGGCAGCCTGCTTTCACCCTGCGCACAAATCTGGGGGTGCACATCGCCCCCATGCCTCCCCCAGGGGTCTGCACAGCAGCGGGGAGCCACTCCTGCTCCACCCATCCTGCTCTGGATGAGCCGCCCATGGCTCCATCCCACTCCCGGCCCAGGGTAGTATTCACCACCCTGGCTGGGCAGCAACTGCCCCAGCCCCCCTCCCTCCCTGACCATGGGGGCCTCTATCTGTCCCCCGCATGCCCCTTCCCCCCCGACCTCTCAGAGTAACTGGCAGATGTTGCTCTCCAGGCTGCCCGGCTGCGTTCCTGGCCGTACGTGTGGCATATATCAGTGACATTAATTGGCTTCGTGGGCCTAGAAAAGCTGAAAGTTGATAATGTTAATATTTCTTTTATCAGTGCCAATCTGATATGAGACTAGTTTATCAGTCCACCTTGAGAAGGGGCCCTCAACTTTGCGTTTGCCCAGGGTCTCTATAAATCTTAATCTGCCTCTGGCTAGGACACTTCTCTGCTGAGACTGAAAAAAAACTACAGTGAACTTGGTAGGTGCTAGGACCCTGCGGGCATTTCCTCTGTGAACCCCCCCCCCCCCCCGCCAGCCCCCCAGCTGAGCTGCCAGAATCCCAGACAGAGATCTGAGGATGCCAAAAACAGGACATGTCTGGAAACTGGAACAGATGCAAAACCTAGAAGCCTGTGTGGACTCCTGCCGGGTCAGCCTGCACTCGGTGTCATTTCCAGGAAGGGAAACGCAGACACTGCTGCTAGTCCGGGAAGTGAAACCAGCCCTGTCCCCTCCCTGCTCCCAGCCATGGCCGCTGAGAGCTCTGTAGAAAACCTCCGGGATGAAGCGACCTGCTCCATCTGCCTGGACTTCTTCAGGGATCTGGTGATGGTCGTGGGCTGCGGGCACAACTTCTGCCGAGCCTGCACCACCCAGTGCTGGGAGGGGGCTGAGACAGACGTCACCTGCCCCCAGTGCAGACAGACCTTTCCCCAGGGGACCCTGGGCCCAAACAGGCAGCTGGGCAATTTGGTAGAACTGGTGAAGGGCCTGAGCGTGCGGCCAGTGGAGGCAGCCGGAGGGCAGCGAGCATGTGGGGAGCACGGGGAGGCTCTGAAACTGTTCTGCCAAGATGATGAAATCCCCATCTGTGTGGTGTGCGACCGATCCCGGGTGCACCGAGCTTACAACGTGGTTCCCCTAGAGGAGGCTGTTGAGGAGTACAAGGTAGGAACCGCTGTTTGACTAATGTGCACCAGCTTTAGATTTAATTGCAGGATCATTTCTTCCCACACTTCTTTCCACAGATCATTTCTGTCTTAGCTGCTGGTGTGACCAGCTATGGGGAACCTCCCTTGTAGGGAACAGACTACAAGATGCAGTTGGGTGTGTGGAGATCTCTAGGGGTTCCTTGGACAAAAACAGCTCTTAAATGTGAGACACAAAACCTCTTCGTAACAGTCCTGGGACATTGGTTCAAACTGGCCCCTTCCCCTTCCCTGGTGCCCAGCGGTCACCTCTCAGCTCCACACTCACACGCTCCGTTACACGGGACTGCCTCTGAAGCCTCATCTTGCATATCAGTGCCCCTTCCCTCCTAAATAAGCCATCCCGGATAGCAAATTCCACGATCCGTATTCTCAGCCTGGCAGCGTTCTCAGAGGAGCGATTACTAGCACATCACATCTCGCTGGGGGGAGTTTACCACTCACTTTTTCCAAGCCTTTCTGCCTTGAGGTAGGTAAATGAGTCTTTCAGGGTGTTTGATCTCCCTCTCTTCTCAGCCTTAGCCCTTCAGTTGCCTCCGAGTTGCTTTCTTGTTACTTGGTGATTTCTGCAGTGCCTCGGGGGTTAACAAACAATCATCTAGTTGGGTACTAGAAAGTCACTCTTGGCTGTCACTTTGTCCAGGCGTTTTGGGTACCTTTAGCTTTTGCTAAACCCTATTCCCTTGGTCTGCGTGGTCTACATAAGATTTTGGAGGCAGTTGTTCCTCAGTGGTACTCAGTAGGGCCCAAGTAGTAGAGTGTGATTCCTTCATGGATTTCTTCTTGGATTACGTTATGGAAAGCCATGGGATAATGTGACAGTAGGACTGGGAGGGACCTCATGAGGTCATCTTATCCTGTCCCTAGGTCAGGGCAGAATCAGACCTAACTAAAGCATCCCAGCCAGTTGCCTGTCTAACCTGCTCTTGGCAATTTCCAGGTGTTCCAATCTGACAACTTCTCTAGGTGGCCGATTGCAATGCTTAACCACCTTCATGGTCAGAAAGTTCCTCCTAATCTCTGCTGGACTCTTTCTGATCTGTCTACATCTTTCCAGAAATGTGGGGCCTCACCAGTGCCATACCCTGTCATGCATCCACAGATGCATCTCGAGTTGGTCCAGAGAGGTGCTACTCCCCCTCTATGCGACACTGGTCAGGCCGCAGCTGGAGGACCATCCAGTTCTGGGCGCCGCACTTCAACAGGGATGTCGACAGCATGGAGAGGGTCCAGAGGAGGCCACTTGCATGATCAGGGGCAGTAGGGCAGGCCCTACAAGAAGAGGCTACGGGACCTGAACCTGTTCAGCCTCAGCAAGAGGGGGCTGAGGGGGGACCTGGTGCCTGCCTACAAACTCATCAGGGGAGATCAACAGCAAATAGGAAGAGCTCTTTTCTCCCCAGCACCGCCTGGGGTGATGAGGAACAATAGTAATAAGCTGATGGAGAATAGGTTTAGGTTAGAGATCAGGAGGCAATATTTTACACTTTGGGTGGCCAGAATCTGGAACCAACTTCCCAGGGAAGTGGTCCTTGCCCCTACCTTGGGCAAAATCAAGAGGAGGTTGGATGATCACCTGTTAGGGATCTTGTGAACCCAGCATTCATTCCTGCCTGTGGCAGGGGGTGAGGCTAGATGATCTGTTCAGGTCCCTCCTGAACCTAGCAACTATGAAACTATCAAAGAGGGGGAAAAAAGGAAACAAGCAGTAAATCCATAATGTCCTGTTACTCCCTTTTAGAATTGCCTACGTTCAGCGCAGCTCCTGCTGGGGAGAAGATCAGATCACATATACTAATTAATGATATTGTTCTTAAATGTCATGACAGTGAACTTATCCAGCAGAGGAAGGACCAGCAGATGTGGCCCCCGTTACGACTCAAAAGGTTGGCACACTGTTTTAATTTAATTTGATCAAATTCAAGAAGAAAAGGGCAGTCTTGGTCTTGGGACGTAATCATTGCATGCACAGATTCAGGCTGGGGAGCAACTGGCCAGGCTGCAGTACTGCAAAGTACCAGGGGGTTAGAGTGGATCATAAACTGCTTATGAGCCAATCATGTATTCTTGTGGCAAAAAACCAACAGCATCCTTGGAGTGGGCTGTCCCTCCTTTATCCTGACCCAGGAGCCAGCTTCCTCACAAAGATTTCATAGATTTCATAGACATTAGGGACCTCGGGAGATCGAGTCCAGCCCCCTGCCCAAAGGGCAGGAAGTCAGCTGGGGTCATAGGATCCCAGCAAGATAAGCATCCAATTTGCTCTTGAAGGTGTTCAATGTAGGTGCTTGAATCACCTCCGCTGGCAGACTATTCCAGACCTTGGGGGCTCGGACAGTAAAGAAATTCTTCCTTATGTCCAGCCTGAAACGGTCTTGCAGGAGTTTGTGACCGTTCGACCTCGTCATCCCTTGGGGCGCTCTGGTGAACAAACGTTCCCCCAGATCCTGGTGGTCACCCCTGATAAACTTATAGGTGGCCATCAGATCACCCCTGAGCCTGCACTTTTCCAGGCTAAAGAGTCCCATAGCTCTCAGCCTGTCATCGTAAGATCCGTTTTCCTGACCTCTGATCATGCGCGTGGCTCTCCTCTGGACTCTCTCAAGCTTCTCCACATCCTTTTTGAATTGTGGAGCCCAAAACCGGGCACAGTACTCCAGCTGCGGCCTCACCAAGGCCGAGTACAAGGGGAGAATGACGTCCCGGGATTTGCTCGAGAAGCATCTATGGATGCAAGCCAGCGTTTTGGTCGCTTTACTAGCCGCAGCATCGCGTTGGAGGCTCATGTTCATCTTGTGGTCAATGATGACCCCCAAGTCTCTTTCTTCTGTAGTGCTATCCAACGTAGCACTGCCGAGCCTATAAGGATGCTGCAGGTTTTTCCTCCCAAGGTGGAGAACCTTGCATTTTCGGTGTTAAACACCATGAGGTTCTCGTCTGCCCATTTGCTGAGCTTGTCCAGGTCAGCCTGGATCACCTGCCTATCTTCTGGCGTGGATGCTTTGCCCCAAAGTTTGGTGTCATCAGCGAACTTGGCCAGTCCACTCCCGACTCCAATGTCCACATCATTAATGAAGATGTTGAACAGTATGGGTCCCAGGACAGAGCCTTGAGGGACCCCACTGGTCACAGGGCACCACGATGAGTGACTGCCATTGATTACAACCCTCTGGGTCCGACCACGAAGCCAATTTCCCAGCCAGCGGATTGTGGTGGAGCCAAGGCCACAACTGGCCAGTTTGGCCAAGAGATGACCATGGGATACCAGATCAAAAGCTTTTTTGAAGTCAAGATATAGGACATCAATCTCTTCTCCCTTATCCAGGTGATAGGTCACCTGGTCATAGAAGGAAATGAGATTGGTCAAACAAGACCTACCCGCAACAAACCCATGCTGGCTATCCCTTAGGATGTTAGCCTGGGCCAGTCCCTCAAGTATGGCCTCCTTAATAAACTTTTCTAAGATCTTCCCCAGGATAGAAGTCAGGCTAATGGGCCTGTAGTTAGCCGGATCCACTCTCCTCCCTTTCTTGAAGATCGGCACCACATTGGCCTTCTTCCAGTCTTCAGGCACTACACCAGAGCGCCAGGAGTTTTCAAAGATCCGTGCCAGGGGCTGGGCTATGACGCTCGCCAGCTCCTTGTGTACCCTGGGGTGCAGATTGTCAGGGCCAGCTGACTTGAAGGTATCCAGCTTCTCAAGGTGTTCCTTCACGAGGTCAGCATTTATGGAGGGTAGGGGATCCCCATCACCCGTATCTCCCTGTCCCATAGCAGGCATGGGCGTCCCATGGGACTGATGAAAGACTGACACAAAGTACCTATTTAATAGGTTGGCTTTTTCCTGGGCATCAGTTGTCAGTTGCCCCATCTGGTTTAGCAGGGGTCCAGCATTGCCCTTGCTTTTCCTCCAGCTCCCCACATATCTGAAAATGGACTTTTTGTTGTCCTTGATGCTTGAAGCTAGTTGGAGTTCAGTTGCAGCCTTGGCTTTCCTGGTTTGCTCGCTGCAGGACCGGACCAGCGCAGAATAATTCTCCTTGGAGGTGAATCCCATCCTCCATCCTTTGTAGGCTTTTCTTTTTAGCCGCAGGAGGTCCGCTAGGTCCCTGGAGAGCCAGGAGGGCTGCTGTGCCTTCTTGCTGCCTTTCCTCTGTGTTGGAATAGATTTAGCTTGTGCATTGAGGATCGCTTCCTTGAGGAGCAACCACTCTTCTTGAACTCCCACCTCCCTGGGGTCATGGTCCCTGAGGGCCTGACCGACAAGCCTCCTGAGCTTGTCAAAGTCAGCTTTTCTGAAGTCAAAGACTTCTGTGTTGCTGACTGACTTGCCAGCTTTACGGTGGATGCTGAAAGTGATCAGCTCGTGGTCGCTGTCACCCAGCTTCCCATCGATCACTAGGTTGCCGATTAGGTCGTCCCCCGTAGCCAGTACCAGGTCGAGCAGTGCTTTGCCTCTCGTTGGCCCATAGACTTCTTGAGTCAGGTAGAGGTCATCCACGCACAAGAGAAAGCTTTGCGACTGCTCGGATTTTCATTCTAGCTTCCTGTCCCTTTATTTTACATGTAGGCAGCTTGTCCCCATGGCAAAGAGAGCAAGGAACAACATAAACACATGTGTAAACAACAAAGAAAAGTAAAACTTCTGGTCTTTCCTCAGACCTACAGGGAGAGGAAAACCAGGCTCTGTGCTTTTCCCTCAGTGTACCAGCTGCTGCCACAACACTGCTGCTATCGCTGGTACCTCCTCCTCCTTGTCTCAGCCACTCAGGAACTTTTAACTTAACTACGCTACAGCTCAACTACGCTATGCTACAGCTCTGAAACCCAGGCTCTGTGCTTTTCCATCAGTGTAACAGCCATCATCAGCACATCCTCTTCCTCCTCTCCCTCTCAGCCACCATCCTGGGGAATTTTAACTACCTAATGGCCGGACAGTCATCCTTGCCAGCTGGCCCAGAGCTTCCAGGCAGGCACCTGTTCCCTCTAACCCCTGCAGTTGGGCTTCAGCCCCTGAGCCATGTACCTTGTTACAATCCTCTTGCTGCATTAACAGGAGTAGAAAGGTGGCCTTTTCATACAGGAGTAGAAAGAAATGGCCTTTGTTTTCTTTCTCTTAGCACTGCCCCTTCCCCTTTTCTCTGTCTTTCTCTTTCCCCAACCCCAGCTTATCTCTTTTTTTCTGTTTTCTCTCTCCTTCATATTCTGTGCCTTCTGCAGTCCTTTCATAGCATCTCTTGAAGTGCACCTGAGTTCACAAAATCTTGTGCTCTATAATCATACCTTATTTCCTTAGTTTGTGAAGGTGCATATCTACCCTGCCTCTCAGCAGAGTTCAGAGCATCATTGGAGTGAACCCTACCATTCTTCACACATCAGCTATGCTAATGGAGTTGTTCTCTCATTACGCTCCCTCTGTCCAGGCAGCACAGTTACCAGAGGCTCTAAGGCTGAACCCCTCAGGCCGTGTCAGCTCTATAGTACCAGAAACAAACCTTCAAGAGTCTCACTCTGGGATGTCTGTTTCCCTCTCTGTGAATTCAGTTGAGGACCAGGCCCAAAAAAAGATGTCTGTGGCATGAAATTTTGTCCTCAGCTTCAGAAATTGATTGCACTTTGCAAGTATCTCCAGTGTCATGGGCATATTTGGATCTGCAAGGAACTGTAGAGTCTTGGCATTTGGATAACCAAAAAAATCTCTTCATTAGCACCCCTCAAACCAAACCACTGAAATCAGCACATGCATCCCCCTCCTCCTGCTCATCAACATAAAATGGCTCAAATCCTTTCTGTTGCTTTAGGAAAAACTTCAGGGCCATTTGAAGACTCTGAGGGAAAGGAGAAGAAAACCTCTTGGAACTGAAACAGTCTGGAGAAAGAAAAACCCAGGAGTATCTGGTAGGTGTCTTGGGACCACAATGGGAGGGATTTCCAGGGCTGAGGAGCATTTACCCAGCGCCATCTCCTACATGATTTCACCAAAGAAGCTTTGTGTATATGCGGTTGTTGCAAGAAGCTGCTCTTGCCTGATATTAGGGATCATAGTGGGACTCAAGGGAAGAAGCGGGTGCCTGAAGTATGCGAGGCTTTGAGTTTGGCCCTGAAGTCAAAACCAGCATCATGTTTTGCATCTAGAAACATAGTGGAGAGCAGACTCTGGAGCACTGGAGCAACGTGCTCCTGACAACCCGCCTCTCTCACAGAGGAGGCTGCCTTGTTCTGCACCAGCTGCAGCTTCTGGATGGGGCTCAAGTGCAGGCTAATAGAAAGCACATTTCTGCAGTCTGTGCCTGAGGTTACAAGGATGTGGATGACAATTGCCAGATCCAGACCAGATGGTGTTGGCCTCTAGTCACCCCCATCAATGAGAGGTTTCATTATTCACCACAAACCAGGAGGGCTGCCAACCATCATCACCTCTGTCTTCTCTGGATTCATCTTCAATTGCTTCTCCTGCGTCCAGTCCCCAGCTGTTGCCAGCTCCTGGGTAAGGACCAAGACTAAAGTGCCTGGTTTAGATGAAAAAGAGGGACAGAGTTGGGTGTGATCTGGCCCACAGCCCTAGATTTGGCCCACAGGCACCATCAGCATAGTGACAGTGCCTCACTCCAAACCTTTGACTGATCTTACCCAGCATGGCCACCTCCCCTTAAAACATATTAGGGTCAAATACTATTACTGCATATCAGCCAGGGGGAAGGATATCATCCTGGTGCCTTGGGCTTTGCCAAGAATCTGCCATCTGTACACTCGGGCCTGTGCTGGTGTCACTTAAGTGTTGTCGTTTTACAGAAATGGACAAGAGCTGAGGAACAGAAGATTTTGTCCAAGTTTCATCAACTACGCCAGCTACTACAGGAACAAGAGCAACTCCTGCTTGCCCAGCTGGGACAGCTGGAGAAGGAGGTTGCGAATATGCAGAAAGAAAAGGGAACCAAACTGTCTGAGGAGATTTCCCATCTCAATTTGCTGATTTGTGAGATGGAGAGCAAGTTCGAGCAGCCAGACAGTGAGTTCCTGCAGGTGAGACTGGGCTGTCTCCAGCACAGAGCCTTGTACTGGGAAGGGAGTCTGCTGACTCCTGAAGTCCAGCAGTTAGAAACCACAGGGTGACCCAGTATGTCAGGGGTGGGAAATGATTTTGGTCTGTGTGTCCCAGCTACCAGCGGAGGGTTCGGGATTGAGGGTATGGTCACGGGTAGAAAGGTAAGAAAGGTTTATTGACTTAACAAAAACATAACTACACACAGATAACAAAACAACAGATAGCTGATAATAATTCACGTCGGCAACTTATTGGCAGTCCCCTCTGATGCCTGATGTACAACAAGTTTCTCTTCTGCAAAGGTCAGCGAAGTCAGGCATCCCTGATCAGCGCTGTCTGAGAGGTACCAGAAAGGACCCTGGCATTCAGTCCTGGGGCTCTTTGAGATCCATGGGCCCACTGATCCAGGCCAGCAGCTAATTAGTCCCTTTCACAAAGCTGTATCTTCCTTCTAAATGACTCCCAGATGTGCCAGCCAATTTATAACTTCTGAACTATGCTGATAACTTACACCCATTCAGATTCTTTTATTTCAACTGTCCTTAGACTGACCAATAGCAGTACAAGCCTTGCATTCTTTTGATAAGGTTAATTTTAACTATGCCACAGGGCCTTACTACTTCAAGGCTTTGCTAAATTTTCAGCCTTACTTTATACAAGGCTTTACTACATCTTTGACTTTTATTAGGCTCTTAGGAACAGCATGTAGCTTAATATCTGAACAAATACAGAAAAACACTTGGTCTAATCTTCATAGAGCCTTCAGCAAGCACCTTTATCACACAGACATGATTTTCAGCTGTCACACCGTGGGCCACATAAGGACTTTTGATGAGCTGTTGTGGCTCAGGTCAGCACCTTCCTCCCCCCATAGAACAACTCACCAAAACTCCCCCTGCAGGATGGAGCAACGGGCGGGATGTGTTCAGGATTGCAACGGGTGGTTGAGGCTGGGCCCAGGGGTGGGGTTGTGGGGCGGTGGCGGCGTGGTGTGGGAGCCCTGGGTAGAGCCATGGTCAGCTGCCTGCACATCCCTCTGACGGGCACAAGTTCTGCAGGCAGAGTAATGCAGGGAGTGGATTGTGGCTCTTCCCTGGGCTCTGGACCAGCATTGTCATCGCCTCAAGATTTTGGCCCCATTCCTGGATGCAGATCTCCCCCTGCCCACCTATGGGTACCAGGGGGTCTCCGTGGGGACCCCAGGATTATGAGACAGGGCCAGTGTGGGGTCAGGGCTGGGGCAAAGCCCTGGTTCTGTGGACAGGGACGTGCAGGGTTTGGGCCCAGGGCAGAGCTGTGAACTACTCCCTGTTGTGTCCCTGCGCTGTAGGTGGGAATGTGGGAGTATGTGTGTGTGTGTGGGGGGGGGTTCCTGGGAGCTGGCTAGGGATGGGGGCAAGGAAACAAAAGACAGGTGATATGTGCAGCAAAGCCCCACACGAGGAAGCCCATGCAGTGCTCCTACCCACACCCACAGTTGCACAGCTTACTGGTGGGGATGCTTTTGGTGCAGCTGCCCTCATTTACTGCACCTCCTCCTCCTACCCGTGCTGTGGCCATTTGGATGGGGAGGAAGCTGCTGCTGGTCAGCTCCTGCCTCAGCACGTAGGGGTCTGGCTTCAGCTCCTGGCTGCTTTGCACCGACTCTGCCCACCCGGTGCACTGAGCAGCCACCTGAGGGTGGAAGAGTGGGTGGCCAGGAGCTGGAGCCAGAGCCCAGTGTGCTGGAGCAGGAGTCACCTGGCTGAAGCTTCCTCCCCGTCCAGAAGGGCGAAACGGGTAGAAGCAGGAGGAGAAGCCTCTACTGGAGGCAAGTAAAGCCCATCAACACCCAGGCAGCTGCAGTCACACCACGACCAGGCCCATTTGAAGTTGTGCTCACTGGCCAGGGCTGGAGTGGTGAGTGCAGACAGGAGCACAGCATTAAGTGCCCTAGGTGGGGTTTGGACCCATGTGGAGTGCTGCGAGAGAAGTCAAAGGCCAGATACAATCATTTGCTGGGATGGATCCTGCCCACAGGCCGGATTTTGCCCAATGCTGTTGTTCATGCATCACAGCCATAAGAGTTCTTAATCTCCGAAAAATTACAGACACAAACATGACGGATGGAAAAGCTTCAGCAGCTCAGCCAATCATTAGCCCTTGAGGCTACATAGTGCTTCTTTATGTGCTTGTTTCCAAATGCCTCCCTAAGATCCCCAGGATGTAACATGGGCAAATCACATTGTCTCTCTTTGCCTCCTAGGATATTAGAAAGACCCTGAGCAGGTACATGGCTCCACTTCATTCCTCCTCACTTGGGCTGATGCTGGGAAGCAGCTGCAGAGCATAGCAGACTTGTGCCTCCCCAGGGCTCAGCGGTGCAGTTGGTGCGGCAGGATGCAAATTTCTCCAGTTAACTTAATCCTGAGAGGAGCATTTCTCCAAAGGTGAGGGGTCGTCCGTCCTGTCAGACAGACCATTTTTAACCAAAAACCTCTTCAAGGGATGTCTCTTCCCTTGATGTCTGGCTGCCTCTGGGCCCTCAGTGTGGAATATGGGCCATTCTTTGCCAGGTCATCAGTCACAATTCTGCCCAGGTCAGCGGTGACCAAGGGTTGGGGGGAAACATCTGAATGGGCCAGTGCGAGGGGCGGTCGCACTGCCACTGCCTGTGCTGCACCTCTGTGGAGCAGGGCTGAGCAGCGAACGGTGCTGAGGTCTGCTAGTTCATTCACTCACCTGAGATGGGTTTTCCCAGGTATGAAAGAGGGGAGATCCCACAGCCAGTGCCAACTTCTTTTGAGCTGGAAAGGAGACTCCGGGATTTCTTCCAGCAAACCTGTGCTCTGACAGAGACTGTGAGGAAGTTCAAAGGTACGGAGAAGGGATGGGGAGGGGGCGCAGAGAGGGGGGTCTGTGGCCATGGGGGGAGATGGGCTCTGGTCTACTGGCTGAAAACCAAGTTATTTACAAACGGCACAGAGCCCACAAACTGAGTGGAGGTCAGAGAGTCCAGGCATTAATGTGGTACGTTCGTGCACCCTGTGACATCAGAAAGTATTAAGGCCCCCGTGTAGGCAGATAATTCTCATTCTTTCCCCAAGACAGAGCCAGGCAGGGGCTGTGCTCTGGGCCCTGTCACTCGCAGCTGCTCAAGGAGTCGGTGGGACCTGCAGGAGCCCAGCTCCTCTGAGTGCCAGGGCTTGGTTGCTCAGTGGTTGGCATCCAAAATAGAGACTCCAAATCCAAGGCTTCTTCAGAAATGTTGAGCCAGCTAGTTTGTCTGCAGTGGGCTGTAGTGAAAGGAGAAATCTCCCTTCCCATTTCTCCCTCCCCACAACAGTAGCAGGCACTGGGAGGGCTGAAGTAGGGAGGGGCAGGCTAGTCAGATAGGGGGAAGCTATACTTTTTATGTTCTGCTCCCCTGCAAAAGCAGGACATCACCTCCAGGCAGAGATGGTGCCATGGTCGAGGGGCAGAGAGATGCAGAGGCAGCTTCTGAAGTTACAACAGCTGCAGGTGCTGGTACCTGGGGTGGAGATGGAGCCACCCCAGCATCTCTGCTCAGCCTGAGGCATTTGGGTCAAAGAGGTGGGACCTAGGCTGCAATGTCCTTACCAGCCCAACAGCAGGAAGTGTCATGTCTGTGCCCCTTTCCCCTCCAGACATTCTGCCATCTGTCCAGGAGAAGAGAAGTGGGGATGTACCACAGCCATACACCAAAGGTAAGCTCTTGTGGGGTTGTCCTGAGTCGCAGCAAATTCCCAGCTGCGGGGCTGTCTGTGCTCAGCCTCCAGGGCCCAGGGCAGAGGCAGCTCCTGGGGCCCAGGATGGGCCCAGGCAGGACGGGGCTGCTGGGGAGGGGGAGGAATGGCCTCATCTGCCCCAGGTCTGGGCTCAGTCCTGATGCTGCAATTCTCTCTTCCAGTGATGGTGACTCTGGATCCAGACACAGCTCATCCCAAACTCATCCTGTCTGCAGATGGGAGAAGTGTGACATTGGCAGGCAGAAGGCAGCACCTGCCTGACAATCCTGAGAGATTTGACTTTGAGTCCTTTGTGCTGGGCTGTGAAGAATTAAGCTGGGGGAGACACTACCATGAGGTCAAGATGGATGTGGACGAGGGGAATGGCTGGGGCCTGGACGTTGCCAGAGACACTGTAAGGAGGAAGGGAGAGATCAAGATAAGCCCCAAGGAGGGGTTTTGGGGTGTGCTGCACTGGTGGGGGAATCAAATCCAGGTTCTTACTGCATCTGCTCCCACCTGTGTGCACCTGCCCCAGGAGCCAAGCAGGGTGCGGGTATGTCTGCACTATGCAGAGGGACTGGTGTCATTTTTTGATGCTGATACCGAGACCCCAATTTTCACTTTCCCACCGGCCTCATTCACTGGGGACAGAATCCGGCCTTGGTTCTGCCTCCGCCTCCAGCCTATGTTACGCTCCAATTTTGATTCAGGCCAACTCAGACTGCGCCCCTGAGCCAGGCATTAGATGTTGCCCAGCAGATGATCACATGGGTGTCTCTGGCTTTGTTCTAACTCGTCTCTCTGACCATGGAGGACCCCCCTCAACTCAGCCCTCTCCCCCTTCTTGGACCTAGGTGATCTCGCTCCTTCTCTTGGACCTAGGTGATTTCTCTCCTCTTACAACAAACCCAAGCTGTGTCTGTACACATCAGCCCCTGCCACTGCTGCAGGGTCCCAAGGTGTAACAGGACTTGGGCTCCAAGGACAGCCATGACATGTCCTGGTGGCCACATGGCTCCTGTTCTGCTCCAGCTTTAGAGTGCCCTCTCTTTTTTTCACCTGCCACACCTTTGTTAGAAGAACTGATGTGGGAACAGGAAAGCTGCCCCCAAGGATCCTAGAGTGAGCCCTGGTCTGGATACCTGTTCACGGTTTCTCTATAAACCCCTATGATCTTACTACATCCTTTATGTTAAGTGGGCCCTCCTGACCTGTACGTGTCTCCCAGAACACCAAATGCCTTATGGGCTGTTCACAGCCTCCATCCCCCACTACAAGCTCACAGGTGTTACCCCTTATTTATTAGTGGAGACTTGCCTCCAGTCTCTTTTGGTCTCTTAAACTTTTATTGTTCTCTGCTACATTTTAGGCTCAAGCCTCTTTACCTTTATAACTCTGTTCAGGCCCCTTATGTCTAATCACTCTTTGCAACTCTTGGGCTCAGGCTTCTTTGCCTTTATCAACCTCCACCCATCTTGTGCTTTAGTCTTGCCCCATTAGGGCTGTGATCTGATCCCTCTAGGGCTTTGCTCTTGCTCCTCTAAGGTGCTGGGCCCCGGCCCTGTCTCTGGCTCGCTATCTCTCTCTCTCGCCATCTCTCCAGCTGGGCCTCTGGCCCTGGTTCTCACCCTCTCAGGCTGCAGCAGCTTGTGTCCTGTCCCTGGCAGGCTCATGCTTCATGAGACCTCCACATTTCCCCTATTGGTCCATATCTGGTCCACTGTTGGTAACCACCACAAAAGAATAAGCCCACTGGCTAGAGCAAAAACTCTGAGCACACTAGCAGCAGAAGCAAAATACCTCTCATCCTGGGGCTTAGTCCCTTGTAAGCCTTCAGCCACTTGCTTGCAGTCCCCATAGCCACAGGGTCTCAGTCAGCACGTCATGCCACAGCCACATCCTGTTCTTGACAAGAGGCAGAAAGAGAAAGGAAGAAAGAGAAGATGAGGAGGATGACAACATTTACTTCAGGATTCCCTCAAGAACTGAACTATTATGCATTATAATTATAGTTGACTTTCATCCTGACTTACATAGACTTATAATGTAATAACAGGTAATATGAATAATAGGAGTCAATAATATTATTAATTCCAATAGTAATATATTAATAAGAGTTTGTAGTAATAGTAATGTTAATGCTGATTTATTAATGGTCAATAATAATTGTAACAGTTCAATTCCTTATTACAGCATTTCTAAGCAGGTAGATCTGCCTTATCACCCTACACACATCCTGCACCTCCACCGTGTATATGTATATGTGTGTGTATATATATATATAGCCAATATATGATATAGACTTATGTTATATAGACTTATATTTGATTCCTTATGATGAGAAAGCAGATAGTGAGCATAAGGCAGGCGATTATGCGCCCTCCCTGCCTCTTTCCCCATAGAAGGGCAGTTGGGGGGAAGGAAATGCCCACCTCCTGGTTCAAGCTCCTCCCTCGGTCCCTTTATCCCCGTACAGAAGAGATATATACCCTTTTGCTTTACATACTACCCTTACTGAACTTGTATTACTTCCTCCTCCCGGTTGCTGGCTACAAGTACTGCTGAGGCTTCTCTTCTGTATACTACTTGAATTGCGGAGGCTTTCTTGCAGGCTTTGGCCCGAGCATCAGCTTGTGTATGGTAAGAGTTGCACAAGTTCTGCAAATCCATTTCATTTTATTCCATCCCTCCTCCTGGTTGCTGGCCCTGTTTGCTAATGAGCATATTATGGAATTGTAATTAGAGGGTTGCTGCTGGCCACAAAAGCGGAAGTTTTTTCTTGGTTGCTGGCAAAGACCTCTGGCAAATTCCCTCCCAGGGTCTTGGTAGTAGGCCCAGGCCTGCGGGCTCTTTGCCCCACTTGCTCCCCTCTGTCTTACATCTCTCTGCTGTACCCTTGCAACTTTGGAATTGTTGCTGGCCACAAAGGAAGCTGTATACCTGAGCTATAACCTCTGCAGTGGCAGAAGCTGAGCTTCTTTGTTGGCTTTGGCCCGAGCACCAGCTCGATTTGCACAAGTTCTGCAGGCCCTTTTCATATAGTCTTCTTGCCCTCCTCCTGGTTACTGGCCATGTCCCAGCAAATTTGGACTGGGGTACATGTCTTCTGACTGGGAAAAAGCTTCTTGTTGGGGAAAACCCTCCCTACCTCTTGCATCAGCACGAGCTGGACAAGTTCTGCAGACGCATTTCATTCATTGCTGCAGCTGTGCTCGGGAGCTATGACCACTGCAATGGCAGAGGGCTCAGGGCGCAGGGGGGGCCTTCCACAAAGGAAGCTTGGGCTTGAGTTTCTTTTCTGAATTGCGGGGGCTTTCTTCTTGGTTGCTGGCCAAGACCTCCAGGTAGTAGGCTCTTCATCCCACTTGTCCACCTCTGCCGTACACCTTGCAGAGGCTTTTTTCTTGGTTGCTGCCCAAGACCTCCGGGGCCAAGAGGCTAGAGGGCCAGTTGTTGACTGAAACAGGGAAGGCACCTGGAAGCTGTTTCAAGGTAGAAGGCAGCGGTGCGGTGTTTCGGTTTGCTTTCTGTTTGCCTGTCTGCAAGTGAAATCTTTGTCCTGTGCTTTTCTGTCTTATGCAGTAAACCTATTCTGAACTTACAGTTTGTCCTGTGATAACTGATTTTGTGGCAGCTAGCAGCAGCAGGCTTCATCGCTGGTATAGAGATGGCACACCTATTTTTTCAAGCCAAGGGAAGCCAAGAGCTTCTTGGTTCTCCACTGAGCTGTAAGGTCTGATCAGGGAGCTGGTCAGATTGAGTCTTGCTAAGCAGAGAAGAGTCTCCCATGAGCAAGACCCAGTGTCAGTCTCAAGGTACAGCAGGACACTGGGTAGAGGTCTGTGTCCTGTAGATAACCCCTAGGCCACTCGAGGGTTTGTCACGGTCTCCTTCCCGCGCTAGACTTGTCCAGAGCCAGAAAGCTGAGGGCTGGGTCCGAAGGGATTTTTCACAGTCTCAGGGTTATCTGTAGCACACGACTCCCAGCACTTTTTGCCAAAGTTCCCCAGGTCCAACTCACTACCTACCTCAGAGGGAACTCAGGAGGGTATGTGCCAATTCATAGTGAATTGACAACACAAGTATTGCAGAGGGCTGTAGTCGCTCGCTACCATTGCAACGTGCCCTGCGGGCACACGATGTTCGTGCTAACTGCACCTCATTGGCGTTCCTTTTCTCGATATTTCCCCAAGACACTTTTTCTGCTCAAGGTCGGATCTGGTCAGGGTGCTAGCGAGATAACTGATTTCATGGCAACTGGCAGCAGCAGGCTTCTCTGCTCATACAGGGAGGGCACACCTGTTTTTGTAAGCCTAGGGAAGCCAAGGGCTTGCGGGTTCTTTACTAGCTGTAAGGTCTGGTCAGGGTGCTAGTTACATTGATATTTCACTCCTCCTGCACTAGACTTGCCCAGAGCCAGAAAGCTGAGGTCCAGGCCTGAAGGGATTTGTGCTCCGGGTGGGATCTGTAGCACATCACTCCCAGCACTGTCCTTGGGTCAAAGTTTCCTGCCTAAATCCGATCCCGCATGGGGGATTAATGCTAACAAGCTGCTCTGTGCTGCATGTTCCTTCCACAGTGCCAGCCTCCACTGCATGTGCAGTTCGCCTCCTGGCAGTAGGGTTGAGGATTAGCAGCAAGGCTGAGTATAGGAGCTGGCCACTCCAGCGGGGAGGGAGTGGTGCCTGCTCTTGGGGCCAGGTTGCAATGGATGCTTGCACTAACAAAAGGTTTCCTCCTTCCCTACATTGATATCAGCACTACAACACAGGGGGACCTGGGAATCCAGGACTTGCTTGTCTTCCACCACAACAGGGGGGATGAAGTGGCCCTGTTTTTCATAGATTCATAGCAGCTGGAAGAGACCGTGCAAGATCATCAGGTCCAGCCCCCCTGCACTTGGGCAGGAAAGACTGGTGGGGTCAGATGACCCCAGAAAGGTGGGCATCAAGAAGCTTTTTGAAGATTGCCAGGGTGAGTGATTGTACCACCCCTGGGGGGAGTCTGTTCCAGACCCTCGACACGCGAATCATAAAAGAAGTTTTTCCTTATGTCCAATCTGAAGTGATCTTCAAGAATTTTGTGTCTATTGTTTCTTGTGTTTCCCTGGGGTGCTTTGGTGAACAGATGCTCCCCCAGGCCCTGATGTACACCCCTAATATACTCATAGGCTGCCACCAAGTCCCTTATAAGTCTTTTCTTCCCCAGGCTGAACAGAACCATGTCTTTCAGCCTCTCCTCATATGACCTGCTCTCCAGACCTCTAATCGTGTGTGGCCCTCCTTTGGACTCTCTCAAGCTGCTCCACATCCTTCCTGAAGTGCAGCGCCCAGAACTGGACACAGTACACAGTATACTGGACACAAGTATGACATCAACTTCGTTTCCCGTATGAAGGCGGCGAGTTACCTGATTGTAGAAGGACATGAAGTTGGTCAGGCATGACCTGCCTGCAACAAAGCCCCGTTGCCTATCATTCAGAATAGCACCTTCTGTTAGCCCATCAGCAAGGGATTCTTTGATGATTTTCTCCAGAATTTGACCAGGGATTCAGGTCAAATTGATGGGCCTGTAATTCCCTGGGTCCTCCTTTCTCCCTATCTTGAAGAGGTCTGTAGTAAACTCCTACAGTCAAATCCCCTTCCTCCTGCTCTCCCACTATCTTGACCCAGAGAGTCTCAAGTCACCTTTCTTTATTGCCAGCCTCTGCTTCTAGGGAGGTGTACCGTTCCTTCATGTAGGGAGCAACTCCACCACCCTTCATCCCAATACGATCCCTCCTATGTAAGGTGTAGTCCTCTATAACTATGAACGCCAATCATAGGTGGAGTCCCACCTGATCACTGTAATCCCTATGAGATCACATTGCTTATTGATTAGCAGGAAGGCCAGTTGTTCCAGTCCTGCTTGTTCCCTATGCTCCTGGCATTTGTATACAGGCAACTAAGCCTGCCATTGGAGGCCCCACTCTTCCTGGTGTGCTGCGGAAAGTCCTGTCCTTCGGCTGGTGTCAGATGCTTCTTATTGTTTCTCCATTTGCTGGTTCCATGGCTGCGTTCCTCCCCTTTGATGTGCGGTGGCTGCCATCCCTTCCCAACAAAATGTGTGCTGTGGTTGAAGAAGCCAAAGCCCTCGTGGTAGCACCAGCACCGGAGTCTTTTGTTCATTTCTTCTATGCATCTGTCCCTTCCGTACCCATGGCCCATAACCGGAGGACCCAGGAGAGGACTACCCATGCCCCTGACCCCTTGAGCCCAGCCCCCAGAGCCCTGCGGTCCTCATGACACAGTCAGGATTGTTCCTGGCCGTGTCATTTGTGCCCCCATGGATGACGAGTGTGGGGTAGTGGCTGGTGGACTGTACGAGTTTAGGAATCCTTTCAGCCACATCCCAGATACGAGCCACTGGGAGGCAGCAGACCTCGTGGGTTAGTGGTTCAGGGTGGTAGATCACACCCTCTGTCCCCCTCAGGAAGGAGTCGTCTACCACGACCACCCTGCATCTCTTCTTTGGGGTGGTAGCTGGCTGCCTTCCTTCCTCCAGAGCTTCTGGTCCCCATCCAGGGGAGGAGTGAGCCTGGTGCTGTGTGCCTTGGGACCCAAGATGACCATCTTCCAAGCAACCCCTGGATGGGACTCCAGATTGGTCTCTTTGTTCATGCTGCTGTGCTTTCAAGCTCTTTCCTCCTCGTTCTTCTGGTGAAAAGCCTAGTAGTAGTTGTCGATCTCCTGCTCATGTGAAGCCTGCTCACCTCGACCTGGAGCTCCCTCACCTGGCACTCTAGAGACCTCACTAGGGAGCATACCCTACAAATGGGGGTGCCTTTGCTCCCATTCCCAGTTACTGGCAGGTGTGACAGGCAGCCAGAGGCTGCTGCTGGGGAGGCTGCTCTTCTGCGCACACTGTTTCTGCGGGGATTTGCTCCATGGCACAGACTATTTCTGAGGGGCTGAGGGGTTTTTCTAGGCCCTTCTTCTCCCACTAAGAAGGGGCAGGTGATATTCTTGGGATGTGCCCAAAGCGCGCCCCCCCCCCCCCGGAAAATTTGTGCACTAATATGGCCATGGATTGCTCTACCTCCCTCCCCTGCTGTTGTTGTCCTCTGGATCTTGCCTGGTGCTGTTAGGCCACTTTGGCCATGCCTGTGTGACCATGGGGAGCAGCCGTCTGTGTGTGCTGAGGGAGGGGTTGTGAGCAGCCCTCCCCCAGGCCCTGATGCTGGATGCACTCGTGCCCTGCCGACCTCTGTGCCAGGGACTGTCCCATCGAGTTCCTGGGCAGGACTGGCCTGGGGAAAGCAAAGCACCAGAGAAATGTGGGCAGGATCAGGGCTTCTGGGCTTTGTCTGCACTGAATATCACTGCCAGTATATAGAGCACAAGCCTATTTCCCCAGACACTCAGGAGTTAGACTAAGTTTCAGCTTAGGAATTGCTGAAATAATTTAAATGAAAAAAACCCTTCTGTACTCCTGGACTCCTGCCAGGTCAGCTGGTACTCACCAGCATTTCCAGGAAGGGAAAATCCAAGCTGTTTATGAGCATGCACCAGAGCTCAGGAAAGTGAAACCAGCCCTGTCCCCTCCCTGCTCCCAGCCATGGCCGCTGAGAGCTCTGTACAAAGCCTCCGGGAGGAAGCGACCTGCTCCATCTGCCTGGACTTCTTCAGGGATCCGGTGATGGTCGTGGGCTGCGGGCACAACTTCTGCCGAGCCTGCATCACCCAGTGCTGGGAGGGGGCTGAGATGGACGTCGCCTGCCCCCAGTGCAGACAGACCTTTCCCCAGGGGACCCTGGGCCCAAACAGGCAGGTGTGCAATTTAGTAGAACTGGTGAAGGGCCTGAGCGTGCGGCCAGCGGAGGCAGCCGGAGGGCAGCGAGTGTGTGGGGAGCACGGGGAGGCTCTGAAACTGTTCTGCCAAGATGATGAAGCCCCCATCTGCGTGGTGTGCGACCGATCCCGGGCGCACCAATTTCACAGCGTGGTTCCCCTAGAAGAGGCTGCCGAGGAGTACAAGGTAGGAACTGTTTTTTGGCTAATGTACCCCAGCTTTAGATTTAATTGCAGGTAGGTTTATTTTTTCCCACACTTCCTTCCACGGGTCATTTCTCTCCCTCAGGTGCTGGTGTGACCTGCTGTGGGGAGCCGCCCTTGTAGGGAACAGGCTACAACATTTAATTGGGCGTGTAATGATTTCTAGGGGTTCCTGCCTCAGACAAATATAGCTCTTAAATGAGAAAGACACAAAACCTCTTTGCAACAGTCCTGGAGCACAGGTTCAAACTGGACCCCAGGGTTCACCTCCCAATTCAACACTCACTTGTTCCATTATACAGGACTGTCTCCAAAGCCTAATCTTGCATATCAGTGCATCTTCCCTCCTAAACAAAGCCATAAGCCATCCCAGATAGCAAACTCCACGGTCCGTATTCTCAGCCTGGCAGCGCTTTTGGGGGGGTGATTACTAGCACATTGCTCTTTAGCACTCCCTTTTTCCAGCCTCTCTGCCTTGAGGTAGGTAAAAGAGTCTTTATGACCCCCAGCAGGAGCTGAGCTGAAGGTAGGTAATTCTACAGGAGAGTAACAGGGCATTATGGATTTACTGCTCATTTCCTTATTTTCTTTTTTTCACTTCTCCTAGCACCATCCCCTTCCCCCCGCCCTCTCTCCGTCTTTCTTCCCCCACGCCCTGCTTGTCTGATTTTTTTTATTTTTTCTTTCCTTCATATCCTCTGCCTTCTGCAGTCCTTTCATGGCATCTCTTGAAGTGAACTTGTGTTCACAAAGGCTTGTGCTCTCTGCTTAGTCCATGAAGGTGCATATCTACCCTGTCTCCCAGCAATTTGGAGCATAATTGGAGCGGACCCAACCATTCCTCACAGCTCAGCTATGCTAATGGAGTTGTTGCTCTCTGACTATGCCCCTTCTGTCCAGGCAACACAGTTACCAGAGGCTTTAAAGATGAACCCCTCAGGCTGTGACAGCTCTACAGTCTCAGAAACAAGCCTTCAAGGCTCTCACTCTGAGATGGCTGTTTCCTTCTCTGAGAAGTTAGTCAAGGACCAAACGGGAAAAGATGTCTGTGGGCTGAAGCTCCCTCCTCAGCTCCAGCAATTAATTGCACTTTGGGTGTTTCCAGCGTCATGAGCAGACTTGGATCCCCAAGAAGCACTCGTGTGTTGGGATTTAGTTAGTCAAAAAACTCCCTTTATTAATACCCTGCAAACCAAACCACTGAAATGATCTCATGCACCCTCCACCTCCCACTGCTCAAGCTAAAATATTTTCTATTTCTTTAGGAAAAACTTCAGGCCCACTTGAGGACTCTGAGGGGAAGGAGAGAGACCCTCCTGGGATTCAAACAGACTGGAGAAGGGAAAACCCAGGAGTATCTGGTAGGTGCCTTGGGATCACAAGGGGGAGGGATTTCTGGGGCTAAGGAGCCGTTACCCAGAGCCACGTCCCACACAATTCACTAAAGCATCTTTGTGTATATGTGGTCCTTGCAGGAAGCTACTCTTGGCTGACATCAGGGATCATAGTGGGATACAAGGGAAGACGGGGGAGCTTGAAGTATACCAGGCCCTGGCTTTGGCCTTAGAGGTCAAAACCAGTGCTGTGTTTTGCTCCCATAAAAGTAGTGGAAGCCAGAGCAGACTCTGGAGCACTGCAGCAACGTGCTCCTGGCAACCCGCCTCTGTTGCAAAGCAGCTCTTGTACCAGCTGAAGCTTCTAGATGAGGCTCAAGTGCAGGCCCATTGAAATCACATTTCTGCAGTCTGTGTTTGTGGTTACAAGGATGTGAATGATGGATGCCAGATCCAGCCCTGATGGAGTTGGTGAAAGGTGCCCCTAGTCACTCCCATCATTGAGAAATTTCTTTATTCCCCACAAGCCAGGAGGCTGCCAGACATCATCGCCTCTGTCTTGTCTAGATTCAGGTTCAATTGCTTCTCCTGTGTCCAGTCCCCAGCTGTTGCCAGCTCCTGGGTAAGGAGCGATATTGAAGCACCTGGTTCAGGTGAAAAAGAGGGACAGCTGGCTGTGATCAGCATGCTGTGATGGTGCTTCACTCCAAATCTCTGATTGATCTCACCCAGCATGGCCACCTCCCCTTAATACAGGGGTGGGCAAAATTAATATTAATCTGCCCTGGGCTGCCTGTCGTGCAGCCCTCGATGGCTTGCCAAAACTCAGTAAGCGGCCCTCTGCCCAAAATAATTGCCTGCCCCTCCCTTAATGCATATTAGGGTCAAATGCAATGGCAAAAGAAATGACTGCATATCTGCCAGGGGGGAGGATATTATCCTGGTGTTTTGGGCTTTGCCAAGAATCTGTCCCCTGCACACTCAGGCCTGTGTTGGTGTCACTTACTATTGTTACAGAAACAGACGGCAGCCGAGAGGCAGAAGATTATGTCTGAGTTTCGGCAACTGCGCTGGATACTCCTGGAACAAGAGCAGCTCCTGCTGGCCCAGCTGGGAGAGCTGGAGAAGGAGGCTGAGAAAATACAGGAAGCAAAGGTCATCAAACTCTCTGAGGAGATTTCCCATCTCAGCGAGCTGATCAGTGAGATGGAGGCGAAGTGCCAGCAGCCAGCGAGTGAGTTCCTGCAGGTGAGCCTGTGCTGGGGACAGCCCAGGGCCTTGTCCTGGGGGGGACGGCTCCTGACTCCTAGAGGCCACAGGGTGACCCAGTATATCAGGGGTGGGCTATTATTTTTGCCCGTGGGCCACACAGGGATTTGTGATGAGCTTCTGCAGGCCAGGTCAGCACATTCCTCCCGCCACGGAACAACTCACCAAACTCCTGATGCAGGATGGGGCCGTGGGTGGGCTGCGTTCAGGAGTCAGATGGGGGGTTGAAGTGGGATCAGGGGCAAGGTTATGAGGGGTTGCCAGTGTGGTGCTGGAGCCCTGGGCAGAGCCGTGATCTGTGGCCTACACACCCCTGCAACAGGTGCAAGTTCTGTAGGCAGGGTGATGCAAGGTGTGGGTCATGGCTCTTCCCTGGGCCCCTGCCCAGCACTGTCATTACCCCACGATCCTGGCCCTCTCCCAGCATGCAGCTCTCCACCTGTGCAGCTGCAGGCGCTGGGGGTGGTCTTCATGGAGGTCCCAGGATCATGGGGCAGGGACAGCATGGGCCTGGGGCTGGGGCTGGTGCAGAGCTCTGGTTCTGTGGGCAGGAACATGCAAGTTTGGAGCCCAGGGCAGAACGGAGATCCACTCCCTGCACACCCCTGCCCTGTGGGTGGTGGGGTTTGGAGGGTTAGTGTGCACATGTGTGTGTGGTGGGGGGGGTGCTGCCTGGGTGTTAGGTCCTGGGAGTTGGCCAGGGTCGAGGGGAGGGATGGAGTTGAGGGGCAGGGAGCACATGCAGCAGCACCCTGCTTGGGGCAGCTGGCACCATGCTCCTCCCTGCAGTTGCCGGCCCAGCTGCAGCCAGTACACATAGCTTACTGGTGGGGCTACTCTCAGTGTAGCTGTAGTTGCTGAGATGCAGCTCTGCTTCCTTCACCTGCAGCAGCTCTTGCTCCTGCCCCTGCTGTGCCCATCCGGATAGGAAGGAAGTTGCGGCTGGGCAGCTCTTGCCCCAGCATGTGCAGTTCTGGCTCCAGCTCCCGGCTGCCTTGCACCCACTCAGCCCACCTGGTGCGATGCGCAGCCACCTGAAGGTGGCCAGGAACAGGATCCAGAGCACTTAGTGCTAGGGCAGAAGCCACCCGGCTGAAGCTTCCTTGGGCTGGATCCAAGACTTATGTGGTCTGGATCTGACCTGTGCCCCAGATCCAGCCTGTGGGTCATATTTTGCCCACCCCTGTGGTACATGCATCACAGACATGACAGTTGATCTTCATCTCTGAAAAATTACAGACAGGCACATGCCAGAGATGGAAAGCTTCAGCAGCTCAGCCAGTCGCTCGCTCTGGAGGTTACATAGTGCTTCTCTATAAGCTTGTTTCCAAATGCCCCCCTGAGATTCCCAGTGTGTGACATGGGCAACTCATATTGTCTCTCTTTGCCTCCTAGGGTATCAGAAAGACCCTGAGCAGGTACGTGGCTTCAGTTGACTCCTCACACGGGCTGCTGCTGGGAAGCGGCTGCAGAGCATGGTAGACTTGTGCCTCCCCGGGGCTCAGCAGTGCGGTTGGTGCGGCAGGATGCAAATGTCTCCAGTGAACTTAATTCTGAGAGGAGCATTTCTCCAGAGCTGAGGGGTTGTCCATTGTGTTGGACAGACATTTTTAAGCAAAAGCCTCTCAAGGGATGTCTCTTTCCCTGAGGTCTGGCTGCCTCTGGGCCCTCGGTGTGGAATATGGGCCATTCTTTGCCAGGTCATCGGTCAGTAATCTACCCAGGTCAGCAATGACCAAGGCGGGGAAAAACATCTGAATGGGCCAGTGCGAGGGGCGGTTGCACTGCCACTGCCCATGCTGCACCTGCGTGGAGCAGGGCTGAGCAGGGAATGGCACGGAGGTCTGCCAGTTCATTCGCTCACCTGAGATGGGTTTCCCCAGGTGTGAAAGAGGGGAGATCCCACAGCTGGTGCCAATTTCTCCTGAGCTGGAAAGGAGGCTCCAGGATTTTTGCCAGACAACCTGTGCCATGACAGAGACTGGGAGGGAGTTTAAAGGTACGGAGAAGGGATGTGGGAGGGGACGCAGAGAGGGGGGTCTGTGGCCATGGGAGGAGATGGGCTCTGGTCTATTGGCTGAAAACCAAGTTATTTATAAATGGCACAGAGCCCACAAACTGAGTGGAGGTCGGAGAGTCCAGGCAGTAATGTGGTATGTCCGTGCACCCTGTGATCTCAAAGTATTAAGGCCCCCGTGTAGCCCGATAATTCTCAGTCTTTCCCCAAGACAGAGCCAGGCAGGGGCTGTGCCACTTGCTGCTGCACAAAGAGTCAGTGGGAGCTGCAGGAGCCGAGCTCCTCTGAGCAGCAGGCCTCGTGCTCAGTGGTTGGCATCCAAAATAGAGACTCCAAATCCAAGGCTTTTTCTGAGATATGGACCCAGCCTGTCTGGCTGCAGTGGGCTGTAGGGAAAGGAGAAATCTCCCTGCCCACTTCATTTCCCCCCGTTACAGGAGAAGCAGGCATTGGGAGGGCTCCTGTGTGTCTCTGGAGTAGAGTGGGGCAGATGGAGGGAGGTTGCTTGAGGGAAGCTACACCTTTGATGTCCTGCTCTCTTGCAAAAGCAGGACATCACCTCCAGGCAGAGACGGTGCCACTGTCTAGGTTCAGGGAGATGCAGGGGCAAGAGCTGAGCTGCAGTATCCTTACCAGCCCAACAGCAGGGAGTGTCACGTCTGTGCTCTTTTCCCCTCCAGACACTTTTCCATCTGCCCTGGAGAAGAGAAGTGGGGATGTACCACATGGGGATGCACTACAGCCATACACTAAGGGTAAGCTCTCGTGGGAACGGCCTTGAGTCGCAGCAAATTCCCAGAATCCCGCACAAGCCACGGACGGACCCTTTCTCTCCGCTCGGGGCCCTCGGCTGTTCAGTTCTGTGCTGGGAGGGAGCAGGTGTCCCTCAGGGTTGCTGTGTCTCTCCCCTCGTGCCTGGCAGAGACTCCCCTGTTTCTTCTCCTACCGCTTCCCTCTTCTCGGGGCAGAGCCAGGCTCTCCCCAGGGAGCTGCTGTGGAAGGAGAAGGTGGGGGAAGGGGGATAAGGATGCTGCTGCCTTGTGCCACTTAGGCATCCTCCCACGCTGTTTGAGGAGATCGTCTCCACAGCTGCCTCTTCACCTCCGTGCCTAGCCTGGGAGTGGATGGCAGGTCAGAGGGGCTGTCGCCTGCCTCCTCTTGCCCCAAGCTTAGCAGGGGCAGGAGTGGCTGCCAGTGCCAGGCTGAGGAGCTGCGGGGCCGTCTGTGCTCAGCCTCCAGGGCCCAGGGCAGAGGCAGCTCCTGGGGCCAGGACGGTCCCTGGCAGGTCGGGGAAGGGGGGGAACGGTCCCACCTGCCCCAGGGCTGAGCTCTGCCCCGACGCTGCGATTCTCTCTCCCAGCGACAGTGACTCTGGATCCAGACACGGCTCATCCCTCTCTTGTCTTCTCTGCGGACAGGAGAAGAGTGCAACGAGCAGAAACACGGCAGCATCTGCCTGAAAATCCTAAAAGATTTGGTTCTGAGCCCTGTGTGCTGGGCTGCGAGGGATTCATCTCGGGGAGACACTGCTGGGAGGTGGAGGTGGGGCAGGGGTACGGCTGGGCCGTGGGGGTGGCCAGAGAGTCTGTGAAGAGGAAGGGGCTGATCAGCTTTAGCCCCGAGGGGGGGATCTGGGCCGTGCAGCGCTGTGGGGGTCAGTTCCAGGCTCTCACGGCCCCTGCTCCCACCCGCCTGGACCTGCGCCAGGCGCCCAGCAAGTTGCGGGTCTGTCTGGACTATGCAGGGGGGCAGGTGTCATTTCTTGATGCTGACACCGAGGCCCCGATCTTCACCTTCCCACCGACCTCATTCGCTGGGGACATAATCCGACCCTGGCTCTGGCTCGAGCTGAGATTTGGCTTCAGTGTCAAGCAAATGGGTTTTTGTCCAGTCCAGCTCAGGCTGTGCCCCTGAGCCAGGCATGGGATGTTGGTCACGTGGATGTCTCCGGCCTTGTTCTAACTGGTCTCTTACCAGCCCTCTAACTGGCCCTCTGTCCAGCCCTCCCTTCCTTTCTCAGACTCAGGTGATCTCTCTGTTCTCACAGCAAGGCCAGGATGTGTCCATACAGATCAGCCCCTGCCACTGCTGCAGGGTCCCAAGGTGTAATAGGACTTGGGCTCCCAGGACAGCTATGACATGTTCTGGTGGCCACATGGCTCCTGTTCTGCTCTACTCCTTGCTTTTTTTTCCTGCCATGCCTTTGATAGAAGAATTGATATAGGAAAAGGGAAGGTGCCTGCAGGGGTCCTAGGGTGAGCCCTGGTCTGGTTACCTGCTTGTGGATCCTTTTTAGACCCCACTGATCTTATTCCATCCTTTATGGTAAGGGGAATCTCCTGTCCCGTACGCACCTCCCAGAACACCAGATGCTTTACGGGCTGCTCACAGCCTCCGACCTCCCCTGCGGGCTCGCAGGTGCTACCCCTTATCTATTAGTGGGGACTCGCCCCCAGTCTCTGCTCTGGTCTCTTAAGCCTTTATCATTCTCTGCTACTTTTTAGGCTCAGGCCTCTTTGGTTGTATCAGTCTGCTCCAGCCTGTTCAGGTCCTTTATACCTTATAATTCTCTGCAACTCTTTGGGGCCAGGCCTCTTTGCCTTTATCAATCTCTGCCCCTCTTGTGCTTTGGTCTAACACCCTTAGGTCTGCGATCTCACCCTCTGGGGCTCTGCTCTTGTCCCTTTTAGGCAGTGGGCCTCGGCCCTGTCTCTGGCTCTCCCCATGTCTCCAGCTGGGCCTCTGGCCCTGGTTCTCACCCTCACTGGGTACAGCTGCTTGCGCCCTGTTCCTGGTAGGCTAAAGGCTTGTGCCTCTGCGGCACCCTGGGATCTCTGAACTTCCCATCAGTCCCTTTCTGGTCCACTGGTAATAACCACCAGAAAAGAATAAGCCCACTGGCTATAACAAAAACTAAGCATGCTGGCAGCATAACCCAAATACCTCTCATCCTGGGGTTTAGCTGTTTGTAAGCCTTCAGCCACTTACTCTCAGTCCTCGTAGCCACAGGGTCTCAGTCAGTGCCTCAGGCCACAGCCATCTTGATCCAGAGCTCCTTCTCCGGCAGCCTTCAGGGCCAGACTCCCTGCCCTGTCTCAAGCCCTGTGTTTTCATAGCTCCTAGGTACTAACCCTCTTTGGTTATGTGACTTTCCTGGTTGGGTGACTTACCTGCTGGCCTCAGCTATTCTCCAGTTGGGCTTGCTGGCTTAATTGCTTGGCAGCTTACTGCCCTGTTGCGCAGCTGCCGCAGCAGTGCCGTGCTTCCCCCGCAGGGTACTGCTCAGCTGTATCATTGCGGAGCACTTAGCTCAGCAGTGGACTGCTTGTGGCTTGCAAACCCCTCGGGAGCTGCCCTTTGGAAGCTCCTACCGAGCAGCCTTCCCCATCTGAGGCTCTCTGGGCAGTTGCTTCCCTCTCTTAAAGTCAGGGAAGCCCTAGGCTTCCTGTTACAGAGGCCTGTTGTCCTTATGGTCTGTGGCGCTGGAGGGCTCCAGCAGGGCTGGCAGTGCAATGTCCCCTGTAAGAAGCCCCCAGCTCTGGAGCATTGGCCTGCCTGTGACTGGAGCAGCCCAGGGCTGGGGGCTCCCTGCAAAGTGCCTCTGGGCATCCTCGGGGCAGGGAGGCCCCAGCTGGGGATGTGTGGGAGGCAGGCTGGATCTGCCACTGGGGAGCTGCTGGGCTGGTTTGGGTTTGGGTGTTTTTCATGAGGGCCCTGGGCTGGGGGTTCCCAAGGAGCTGGAAGGAGCAAGGTCCCTCCTTGTTGTAGGGGGAGAGGCTGGGAGGCCGAGACAGGGAGGGGGAGGGTGGCATAGGGACTGGAGAGTGCATGGGCAGGGCTGAGATTCAGAGGGTACGTTCAAAGATGGGAGCAAAATAGTTGTGGGGTTTGGGAAACAAGAGCTGTTGCTGCATCGGGGACAGAGAATGAAGGAAGTAGGATTTGGGAGTGAGGGGAGAAGCTGGAAGCTCCCATTACCTTTGAGCAATTAATACAGCCCTGTGCCTTAGGGTCTCATTTGGATTTCCCATCCAAGAGCTCCTGCAACAGGCCCCAAGTCCTCTTCCTCTATCCATGTGTAAGAGTTAGCACTGTTCTTGGGTTTTCATGCCTACGAGTGATGGCTAGAAAATGACATTTAAAGGTTTACTTTTAGGAATTGGCTTGTAGGTGAATGTATATGTATTAGAATAATGGTTCTGGACAGTGGCAAGGGTTAATTGATTTCTAAAGGTCTGGTTGTCACACATACAGTTTTCACACCCTTCGAGGCAGACAGGGTGTCTCACTCAGGAAAGCAACAATGCCAACAGATATACACGTAGCCTGGGAAAATATGGGCATATACCACCCTGTTCCATAACGTGAGATAAGGTGGCACCAGCTCCCAAGGCTGAAGAGTTGGGGCCCTGAATGTTCTGGTTTTGGGGGAACAGACCAAATTAGGCGAAGGTCCAGAAATCCCAAATTAGGCTGTCATGGTTTTGTAAAACAAAAGAATATGCTGACACAACAGAACATGGACAGTATGACGACCACAGAAGGACCAGTCGGTGATGCCCGGGGATGAAGAGTCATCAGGAGGGAAGAAGAACGCAGAAGCAGAGACTTCAGAGCAACAAAGGGTCCCTGTCCCTGAGAGGAGTCCCCCTGAGAGGGGAACCCGAGGCACATGGGCATACCACCAGCCTGTCTCATCCACCCCACTGGGGGGCAGGGGGAGGCCTTGGCCTCTGACCTCCAGGCTACTGACATCTGACATTCAAGAGAGAACCTCAGAGTGAAGCTCGCGTCCTTGCCAAATGTATCTTGACTCTGATGACAGCCCTGGGATTGGTAGCTGTAGAATTGCTTGTATTATTCTTTGCTGTTACCACTGTATATAAAAAAAAATATTCTATTATAAAATGGAAAGGTCGTGGTCAGTCTGAGAGTTTTGGGTCCCCCTGGAACAAGGCACCTGGGTCCTAAATCCAGTGCCAACAAGGAGTAGGAGGGAGTTCACCCACCAAAGGCCTGAGCAGTAATGCAAGATACAACTTTAGCGTGGTTTGCAAGGCTGCCTGTCCAAGGTGCTATGATGTTTGGGAGCAGACAGTGGTGGTGAGGCAGGGACAGCTGAGGTGTCAACAGAGGGTTGTCAGCTGAGGTTGTCAAAGACAAAATAGGTTTATTTGTTTTTTTAAACTTAAATCCAATATTGAGAGTCCTGTGGGAAGGAGGAGAAGGGATGTGAGGCCTGATCTACACCATGGAGCAGAGGATTGTGGGGGACACAGAGAGGAAGGACCAAGGCTGGGACAAAAGTGATGGACAAAACAGCCAGTGAAGGAGTCTGGAGAAAGGAGGAAAAGGGGAGAGGAGGGAAGAGAGTGCAAAAGGAGATTCCCAACATGGTTCTTAGGGTGAGGTTGGCTCCTTGGTGCCATGTATTAGCACATGGATTTCCCCATCCCTCCCTGTTATGGGGTTACCAAATCTGCAGTGGGGCATTTCACAGACATCGCCTCCCCCCAAGTTGGGCAACTACTGTCATGTTTGCTGTTATAAGCAACTAAAACCAAGCTGCCATATGTGCATTGTTATTGTGAATATGTTTGGGTGTGTTCAGCTCCAGGGTTAGACTTGGAGATTGAGGACTTCTGCTCAATAGTAGCTGCGTCCATATTAAAGGGGACTTTGTTAGTGTTCCTGTGAAGCAGCTGGGAAGATCGCAGAAGAGAAGATGTGGAATGGTTTCAGGAACTTCTCTTGCGAAGGCTGAAGAGATCCAGGTCCCTCAGTCTCTCCTCATAGGGCCTTGCCTGCAGGCCTCTGACCATCCAGGTGGCCCTTCTCTGGACCCTCTCAAGATTCCCTGCATCCCTCTTGAAGTGCGGTGCCCAAACCTGGACGCAGTACTCCAACTGTGTCCTGACCAGTGTCACAAAGAGGGGAAGCATCACCTCCCTTGATCTGTTGGTCATGCATCTGCTAATGCATGATGAAGTGTCATTAGCCTTGGTTACACTGACGACTTGTGTTCATCTTGGAGTCAACTATGACTCCAAGATCCCTTTCCACTGCTTGCTGCTGAGGTCATTCCCCGACCTGCAAGTGTCTTGGTGGTTCTTTTTGCCCAGGGGCAGCACTTTGCACTTGTCTTCGTTGAACTGCAAAGTGCTGCCCCTGGGCAAAAAGAACCAACAGGCTGGAGACTCCAGGATTTCTCCCAGAAAACCTGTGCCCTGATGAAGACTGAGGGAGTTCAAAGGCAAAGGGAAGGGATGTGGGAGTGGACACAGGGAGGAGCCTGGCTACTGGCTTATATTAGGTTACTTACAGGAGGCAGAAAGCCAACAAAGTGGCTGTAACAGGGCCCTGGCCCAGGCATTAGTACTTCACATTCATTCACCCGGTGACCTCGTAAAGTTAAGGCCCAAGTTTAGCCACATAATTCTCGCAGTGTTTTCCCCAGAACAGGACCTGGCCAGGCAAGTGCTCTGGGCTCGCCGTCAGTCGCAAGAGCAGGAGGAGTCGGTGGGAGCTGCGGGAGCCCAGCCCCTCTGAGAGCCAGGCCGTGTTGCTCCGTGATTGACATCCAGAATAGAGAACCCAAATTGAGGGTTTTTTTCTGAAACATGGGCCCAGCTACTCTGGCTGCAGTGGGCTGTAGGGAAGGAGAAATCTCCCCTCCCACGTCTTCCCCCTCCTCCCCAGGAGCAGCGGGCACTGGGAGGGCCTCGGCGTGTGTTGGAAACGGAGTGGGGAGAGGCAGGCCACAACGACGGCAGCATGCTCCCTGAGGAAAGCTACATATCTGGCGTCCTGCTCCCTTGCAAAAACAGGCCACCTCCATGCATCCCCGTGGCTCTCTTGGAGAGCCTCTCCTGCTCTCTCCAGGCTCTGCTGCACCCAAGGGAGGGGTCTGTCTCTCCTGGCTTCTCCATCACACTGTGCCTCATGCACCTGCTCCCATGTATGTTCACTCAAAATGAGCCGTGTGTTAAGTGTAAGGGCTTATTACGAACAGAAACGTCCCCCCGCTGGCCGTGCTAGGGCCCAGGTGCTTCCTCATGACACGTTCTGGCATTTGCTTCCATCTGCTTGACCAGACCGTTGTTAAGAGACAGAGGCAGAGGAAATGAGCAGGAGGGAGACAAGGAGGTCAGAAGCCAAGAGAAAGGTAAACGGAAGCTGGCTCAGGATGGCCTTGTTCGTTTAGTTGTTTATTAGCAGTTGGACTTGGTTTAGGGTTTCTGCAGGTGATTAAATACAGGCATTGCTACCTGACAACGAGCAAGACTTGTTTGATAACCATGTCTGACAAAGTCAATGTTAATATTAATGATGAAAGAACCTATTCAGCACATTTGTATATTCACTGAACGGTTTCAGCAGGTTTCTGAGGTTGGGGCAGAGAATCAAGTATAAAAACCCAGAAATGTTGCTCTTTGGTTTTGAACTCCGGTTCTTTCTGAATTTCCCACCTGCAGGTGAGCCACGATCAATGCTTCTTTAAAACTTAAGTCTCTGAATCTGCTGTGTGAAGCCCTCTTCCCTGGTCTCAGCTGGCCACCTGCTAGAGGCTATTAAGGTTTTAGGCCTTAGAATATTTATTATTAATTCTTCTCTGATATGAATAATCCTCTTATTGCTTAAGGTAGAAGAGCATTTTATTGTTATTAGGTGTGGGGTGACATGCCTCGTGTACTGCTTTGCTGTTTCTACGTTAGCTGTATTTCTGAGTTTAAAAATTATTTTTTTGAGACTTGATTTTGGTGGTCCAGACTCCTGGAACCTTCTTTGGCTCCCAGATGAATCTGGGGTCAACATCCTACTGCAGGGCTTGGCAGCCTGTGACCAGGGAGTGGGTTTGATCCAACTCATGAAGAGGTCCAATCCTGTCTTCCTGAGTCCAATGTGGCCTGAAGGATCGGTGGCATAGAGCTGCCCTATGTTGCGTGTCCCTTCTGCAGCTCCAACCTCCTGGCCGTGGGGTTGAGGATTAGTAGCAAGGCTGCGCGCAGGCAGCTGGCCACTCCAGCAGGGAGGGGCTGGTGCATGGCCCTAGGGCCAGGCTGCAAAGGGTGGCTTGCACCAACAAAATGTTTCCCCCCTGGCTCTACAGAGACACCAGGTCATCACCACTAAAACATAGGGGAGCCTGGGAATCAAGCCCTTGCTCCTCCTATGCCACATCACGGGGTATGAAGTGGCCCTCTACTCAGGCTGCTGCTGGAGGGGCTGCTCTTCTGGACATGCTCTGTTTCCTGGGCGGCTTGCTTCACGGCACAGCCTGTTTCTGTACTGGTTGAGGAGTGAGGGGTTTCTCTGGGCCCTTCTTCTCTCACTAAGGGGCTGGTGATATTCTTGGTTCTGCCCCATGTTCCCCACAGCATACTTTGGGCACTAATTTGACCACGAACTCCTCTAGCTCCCTCCCCTGCTGCTGTTGACATCTGGACTCCGGCTGCATCCTTACCCATTAGACTGTCATTGCTGCAGGGCAGAGCCCTTTGCAGTTATGTCCAGCACTCAGCAAAAAGGATCAAGGCTTCTGCAATGAGCATCACTGCCTGTGTACAGGGGATGAATAGGTTTCCCCAGAGAATCCATGGGCAGGATCTAGACTGGTTTCAGCTTAGGAATTGCTGAAAGAATTTTAATTAAGAAAAACATTTACCCATTGACTCCTGCCAGGTCAGCTGGTACTCAGTGTCATTTCCAGGAAGAGAAACTCCCAGCTGCTGCTCATGTCTGAGCATGTGTCAGCGCTCAGGAAAGTGAAACCAACCCTATCCCACCCTCCCTTCAGAGCCATGGCTGCTGACAAACCTGTAGAAAACCTCTGGGATGAAGCGACCTGCTCCATCTGCCTGGACTTCTTCAGGGATCCGGTGATGGTCATGGGCTGTGGGCACAACTTCCGCCGAGCCTTCATCACCCAGTGCTGGGAGGGGGCCGAGACAGACGTCACCTGCCCCCAGTGCAGACAGACCTTTCCCCAGGGGACCCTGGGCACAAACAGGCAGCTGGCGAGCATTGTAGAAATAGCCAAGAGGCTGCATGTGCAGAAAGCCGAGGCAGCCGGAGGGCAGCAAGCGTGTGGGGAGCACGGGGAGGCTCTGAAACTGTTCTGCCAAGATGATGAAGCCCCCATCTGCGTGGTGTGCGGCCGATCCCGGGTCCACTGAGCTCACAGCATAGTTCCCATTGAGGAGGTTGCCAAGGAGTACAAAGCAGGAACTACTGCTCGGCTAATGTGCACCAGCTTTGGATTTAATTGCAGGTTCAAATCTTCCCACATTTCCTTCTACCCATCATCTCTCTCAGGTGCTGATGTGACCAAATGTGGGGAGCCTCCCTTGTAGGGAACAGGCTACAAGATGCAGTTGGGTGTGTGGACATCTCTAGGGGTTCCTTGGACAAAAACAGCTCTTAAATGTGAGACACAAAACCTCTTCGTAACAGTCCTGGGACATTGGTTCAAACTGGCCCCTTCCCCTTCCCTGGTGCCCAGCGGTCACCTCTCAGCTCCACATTCGCATGCTCCGTGACACGGGACTGCCTCTGAAGCCTCATCTTGCATATCAGTACCCCTTCCCTCCTAAACAAAGCCATAAGCCATCCCAGATAGCAAACTCCATGGTCGGTATTCTCAGCCTGGCAGCGCTCTCCGGAGGAGCGAATACTAGCACATCACTCTTTAGCACTCCCCTTTTCCAGGCCTCTCTGCCTTGAGGTAGGTAAATGAGTTTTTATGGGTCTTTCAGGGTGTTTGATCCCCTTCTCTTCTCAGGCTTAGCCCTTCAGTTGCTTCTGAGTGGCTTTCTAGTTACTTGGTGATTTCTCAGTGCCTTGAGGGTTAACAAACAGTCTTCCAGTTGGGTACATTTTGTCCAGGCTTTTGGTTATGATTCTTAAATTCTTCCATGTTTGCCATACCTTATTCCCTTGGTCTGTGTGGGCTGCATAAGATTTTGTGTGTAGTTGTCATTCAGTGTTACTCTGAGGCTCAAGTACTAGAGTGTGATTGCTCAGGCACAGTATATCTCCTGGATTAAGTGGTGGAAAACCATAGGATAATACAGCAGTAGGACTGGAAGGGGTCATCTTATCCTGTCCCTAGGTCAGGGTAGGGTCAGACCTAACTAAAGCATCCCAGCCAGTTGCCTGTCTAACCTGCTCTTGGCAATTTCCAGGTGTTCAGATCTGACAACTTCTCTAAGTAGCTGGTTGCAATGCTTAACCACCCTCAAGGTCAGGAAGTTCCTCCTAATCTCTGCTGGACTCTTTCTGTCTGTCTACATCTTTCCAGAAGTGTGGGGCCCAATGCCAGACACAATAGTCCAGGTGAGGCCTCGCCAGTGCCTGATAGAGGGAAATAATCACTTCCCTTGATTTGCAAGTGCCACTCCTGTTAATGCAGCAGGAGGATTGTAACAAGGCGTATGGCTCAGGGGCTGAAGCCCAAGTGCAGCGGTTAGAGGGAATAGCTGCCTGCCTGGAAGCAGGCCAGCTGGCAGGGATGATTGTCTGGCCACTAGGTAGTTAAAATTCCCCAGGAAGGCAGCTGAGAGGGAGAGGAGGAGGAGGATGGTGGCAGTGGTGATGGCTGGTACACTGATGGAAAAGCACAAAGCCTGGGTTTCCTCTCCCTCTAAGTCTGAGGAGAGACCAGAAGATTTACTTCTGTTGTTTGCCCATTTGTTTGTATTGTTTCTTGCTCTGTTTGCTGTGGGGACAAGCTTCCCACATGTAAAATAAAGGGAAACTGAAGCAAAGTGCTGACTGGCCTTTGTGAGGAAGCTGGCTCTTGGATCAGGATGAAGGAGGGATGGCTCACTCCAAGGATGCTCCTGGGTTTTTTCCACCAGGAGCAGCTCAGAAGGAGCTTATGGTCCACTGTAACCCCCAGGTCCTTCTTTGCAGTACTGCAGCCTGGCCAGTCATTCCCCAGCCTGAATCTGTGTGTGCAATAATTAGGTCCCAAGTGCAAGACTGCCCTTTTCTTGTTGAATTTGATCCAATTCAGTTGAGACAGTTTGCCAGTCTTTGAGTCTTAATGTAAGTCCACATCTGCTGGTCTTTCCTCTGGTAGATAACTTCCCTGTCATGACATTTATGCATGCTATCATTAATTGGTATATATTATCTGATTTTTCTCCCCAGGAGGAACTGAGCTGAAGGTAGGCAATTTTACAGGGGTGTAATGGGATATTATGGATTTACTGCTCATTTCTTTTTTTTAAACTTTCTCCTAGCGTTGTCTCCTTCCTGCTGTCTCTTTCTCTCTATATCACTCTCCCCCCGCTTATCTATTGTGTTTTATTTTCTCGCTCCTTCATATCCTCTTCCTTCTGCAGTCCTTTCATAGCATCTCTTGAAGTGAACTTCAGTTCACAAAGGCTTGTACTCTATATACGTGTCTTATTTAGTCTGCGAGGCAGAGTTTAGAGGATCACTGGAGTTTAGAGCATCACCCTACCATTCCTCACCCTCAGCTATGCTAATAGAGTTGCTCTGTGATTATGCCCCTTCTGTCCAAGCAGCACAGTTACCAGAGGCTTTAAGTCTGAACCCTTCAGGCTGTGCCAGCTTTAAAGCCCCAGAAACAAATGTTGAAGAGTTTAACTCTGCAACTGGTTTCCTGCTCCAAGAACTCAGTTCAGGACCCGGCCCAAGAAGATGTCTCTGGCTCAGTGCTCCCTCCTTAGCTCCAGTAATTGATTGCACTTGGGAGGTGTCTCCTGTGTCTTGAGTATACTTGGGTCTGCAAGGAGCTCTAGTGTGTTGCCATTTGGTTAGTCTGAAAAATCCCTTCAGTAGCACCGTGCAAACCAAACCACTGAAATCATCCCATCATGCACCCTCCTTTTCCCACTGGTCAAGATAAAATCATTTTTATTTCTTTAGGAAAAACTTCAGACCCATTTGAAGACTGATGAAAAGGAGAGAAAATCGTCTAGAGAAGGGAAAATTTGGGAATATCTGGTAGGTGCCTTGGGACCACAAGGGAGAGGGAGTTCCAGGGCTGAGCAGCAGAACCACGTCCCACACGGTTTCACCAAAACAGCTTTGTTTATATGTGGTCCTTGCTGGAAGATGCTCTTTGCTGACATTAGGGATCATAGTGGGACACAAGAGAAGGAATGGGTGCCTGAAGTATGCCAGACTCTGAGTTTGGCCTTAGAGGATAAAACCAGCATTGTGTTTTGTATCCAGAAACACAGTGGAAGCCAGAGCAGACTCTGGAGCACTGGAGCAACGTGCTCCTGACAACGCACCTCTCTCACAGAGGAGGCCGCCTTGTTCTGCACCAGCTGCAGCTTCTGGATGGGGCTGAAGTGCAGGCCCATAGAAAGCACATTTCTGCCTGAGGTTACAAGGATGTGGATGGCAATTGCCAGATCCAGACCAGATGGTGTTGGTGAAAGGTGCCCCTAGTCACTCTCCTTAATGAGCAGTTTCTTTATTCATCCCAAGCCAGGAGGCTGCCAGACATCATCACCTCTGTCTTGTCTAGATTCAACTTCAATTGCTTCTCCTGTGTCTAGTCCCCAGCTGTTGCCAGCTTCTGGGTAAGGACCAAGATTGAAGTGCCTGGTTTAGATGAAAAAGAGGGACAGAGCTGAGTGTGATCAGCATAGTGATAGTGCCTCACTCCAAATCTCTGACTGATCTCCCCCAGCATGGCCACCTCCCATTAGTACATATTAGTGTCTAATGCAATGGCAAGAATAAATCACTTCAGATCGGCAGGGGGAAGGATATTATCCAGGTGTCTTCATCTTTGCCAAGAATCTGTCCCCTGCACACTCGGGCCTGTGCTGGTGTCACTTACTATAGTTGTTTTACAGAAATGGGCAGAAGCCGAGAAGCAGAAGATTGTGTCTGAGTTTAACCAACTGCGCCAGCTAGTAGAGGAACAAGAACAACTCCTGCTGGGAGGGCTGGAGGGGTTTGTGAATATGCAGAAAGAAAAGGGCACCAAACTCAAGAAGTCTATGGGCCAACAAGAGGCAAAGCGCTGCTCGACCTGGTACTGGCTACGGGGGACGACCTAATCGGCGACCTAGTGATTGATGGGAAGCTGGGTGACAGCGACCATGAGCTGATCACCTTCACCATCCGCCGTAAAGCTGGCAAGTCAGTCAGCAACACAGAAGTCCTTGACTTCAGAAAAGCCGACTTTGACAAGCTCTAGAGGCTAGTCAGTCAGGCCCTCAGGGACCATGACCCCAGGGAGATGGGAGTTCAAGAAGAGTGGTTGTTTCTCAAGGAAGCGATCCTCAGTGCACAAGCTAAATCTATTCCAACACGGAGGAAAGGCAGCAAGAAGGCACAGCAGCCCCCCTGGCTCTCCAGAGACCTAGCGGACCTACTGTGGCTAAAAAGGAAAGCCTACAAAGGATGGAGGACGGGATTCACCTCCAAGGAGGATTACTCCGCGCTGGTCCGGTCCTGCAGGGAGCAAACCAGGAAAGCCAAGGCTGCAACTGAACTCCAACTAGCTTCAAGCATCAAGGACAACAAAAAGTCCTTTTTCAGATATGTGGGGAGCCGGAGGAAAAGCAAGGGCAATGTTGGACCCCTGCTAAACCAGATGGGGCAACTGACAACTGATGCCCAGGAAAAAGCCAACCTATTAAATAGGTACTTTGCGTCAGTCTTTCATCAGTCACACGGGATGCCCATGCCTACTATGGGACAGGGAAATCTGGGTGAGGGGGATCCCCTACCCTCCATCAATGCTGACCTCGTGAAGGAACACCTTGAGAAGCTGGATACCTTCAAGTCAGCTGGCCCTGACAATCTGCACCCCAGGGTACTCAAGGAGCTGGCGAGCATCATAGCCCAGCCCCTGGCACGGATCTTTGAAAACTCCTGGCGCTCTGGTGTAGTGCCCGAAGACTGGAAGAAGGCCAATGTGGTGCCGATCTTCAAGAAAGGGAGGAGAGTGGATCCGGCTAACTACAGGCCCATTAGCTTGACTTCTATCCTGGGGAAGATCTTAGAAAAGTTTATTAAGGAGGCCATCCTTGAGGGACTGGCCCAGGATAACATTCTAAGGGATAGCCAGCACGGGTTTGTTGCGGGTAGGTCTTGTTTGACCAATCTCATTTCCTTCTATGACCAGGTGACCTATCACCTGGACAAGGCAGAAGAGATTGATGTCATATATCTTGACTTCAAAAAAGCTTTTGATCTGGTATCCCATGATCACCTCTTGGCCAAACTGGCCAGTTGTGGCCTTGGCTCCACCGCGATCCGCTGGCTGGGAAATTGGCTTCATGGTCGGACCCAGAGGGTTGTGATTGATGGCAGTCACTCAACATGGTGCCCTGTGACCAGTGGGGTCCCTCAAGGCTCTGTCCTGGGACCCATCCTGTTCAACATCTTCATTAACGATGTGGACATTGGAGTCTGGAGTGGACTGGCCAAGTTTGCCGATGACACCAAACTTTGGGGCAAAGCATCCACGCCAGAAGATAGGCGGGTGATCCAGGCTGACCTGGACAAGCTCAGCAAATGGGCGGACGAGAACCTCATGGTGTTTAACACCGATAAGTGCAAGGTTCTCCACCTTGGGAGGAAAAACCTGCAGCATCCTTATAGGCTCGGCAGTGCTACGTTGGTTAGCACTACAGAAGAAAGAGACTTGGGGGTCATCATTGACCACAAGATGAACATGAGCCTGCAATGCGATGCTGCTGCTAGTAAAGCGACCAAAATGCTGGCGTGCATCCATAGATGCTTCTCGAGCAAATCCCGGGACGTCATTCTCCCCTTGTACTCGGCCTTGGTGAGGCCGCAGCTGGAGTACTGCGTCCAGTTTTGGGCTCCACAATTCAAAAAGGATGTGGAGAAGCTTGAGAGAGTCCAGAGGAGAGCCACGCGCGTGATCAGAGGTCAGGAAAACAGATCTTATGATGACAGGCTGAGAGCCATGGGACTCTTTAGCCTGGAAAAGCGCAGGCTCAGGGGTGATCTGATGGCCACCTATAAGTTTATCAGGGGTGACCACCAGGATCTGGGGGAACGTCTGTTCACCAGAGCGCCCCAAGGGATGACGAGGTCGAACAATCACAAACTCCTGCAAGACCGTTTCAGGCTGGACACAAGGAAGAATTTCTTTACTGTCTGAGCCCCCAAGGTCTGGAACAGCCTGCCAGCGGAGGTAGTTCAAGCACCTACAATGAACACCTTCAATAGCAAACTGGATGTTTATCTTGCTGGGATCCTATGACCCCAGCTGACTTCCTGCCCTTTGGGCAGGGGGCTGGACTCGATGATCTCCCGAGGTCCCTTCTAGCCCTAATGTCTATGAAATCTATGAAACTCTCTGAGGAGATTTCCCATCTCAACGAGCTGATCAGCAAGATGGAGGCGAAGTGCCAGCAGCCAGCGAGTGAGTTCCTGCAGGTGAGACTGTGCTGGGGACAGCCCAGGGCCTTGTCCTGGGCGGGACGGCTGCTGACTCCTGGAGCCCAGCAGTTAGAGAGCATAGGGCAGCCCAGTACATCAGGGGTTGGCAATTGTTTTGGGCCGTGGGCCTCATAGGGAGCTATGATGAGCTGTTGCAGCCATGGCCAGCACCTCTCCTCCCCCTGCGGAACAACTCACTCACACTCCCTATGCGGGATTAGACCATTGGCAGGCTGTGTTCAGGAGTGGGATGGACAGTTGACACTGGGATCGGGGTGGGGCACAGGGTGGTGACTGTGGTGCTGGAGCCCTGGGCAGAGCTGTGATCTGCTGCCTGCACACCCCTGTGACGGTTGCAAGTACTGTGGGCAGGGAGTAGATCATGGCTCTTCCCTGGGTCCTGGCCCAGCACTGTCATTGCCCCAGGATCCTTGCTGTCTCCCTGGGTGCAGCTCTTTGACTGCCCAACCATGGGTGCCAGGGGTTTGGGCGGGGGGTTGTTCCACAGACACCCTGGGATCATGAGGCATGGACAGGCTGGGGCTGGGGCAGAGCCCTGGCTTTATGGGCAGGGACATGCAGGGTTGCGGCCCAGGGCAGAGCTGTGGTCTATTGCCTGTATGCCCCTGCCCTCTGGCTGGTTTGTGTGTGTGTGTGTATGTGTGTATCTGAGGGGCAAAGGGGCCTGACTGGGTGGTAGGTCCTGGGAGCAGCTGGGAGTGAGGGAAGGGAGGCAGGAGGCACGTGGCATGTGCAGCAAAGCCCTGCCTAAGGCTGCTTCTGGTGCAACTGCAGCTGCCCGGATGCTGCTCAGCTACCCTCGCCTGCAGCGGCTCCTGCCCCTGCTGTGCCCGTCTGGATGAGGAGGAATCTGCAGCTGTGCAGTTCTTGCCTCAGCACACAGGGCTCTGGCTTCACCTCCCGGCTGCCTTTGCACCCGCTCTGCCCTCCCAGCACCACGAGCAGCGACCCGAGGGTGGCAGAGTGACTGGAAGGTGGCTAGGAGCTGGAGCCGGAGCCCTGCGTGTTGCGGCAGGAACCATCTGGCTGAAACATCCTCCCCACTCGGACGGGTGCAGCAGGGGTAGGAGCACGAGGAGAAGCCTCCACTGGAGGTAAGGGGAGCTGACCAGCACCCAGGCAGCTGCAGCTGCAGCAGAGCAGGCCTGCTGGAAGCTGTTCTTTCTGGCTGGGACCCTGGCTGACGAGTGCAGGCAGGAGAATGGCACTGGCTTCTCCAAGCAAGGCTCGGCTCCACGTGGAGTGCTGTGGGAGCAGCCACAGGCCAGACCCAATCGTTTGGGAGGGCAGATCCAGCCCACGGGCTATATTTTGCCCACCCGTGCGTTATGTGCATCACAGACATGAGAGTTGTTTTTGGTCTCTGAAAAATTATAGATGCACGTATGCTAGAGACAGAAAAGCCTCAGCAGCTTAGCCAACCATTAGCCCTGCTGGTGACATAGTGCTTGTGTATACGCTTGTTACCAAATGCCCTCAAAATCCCCAAGGTGTGACACAGGCAACTCACATTGTCTCTCTTTGTCCCCAGGGATATCTGAAAGACCCTGAGCAGGTACGTGGCTCGGGATTTGCTCGAGAAACATCTATGGATGCAAGCCAGCGTTCTGGTCGCTTTATTAGCCGCAGCATCGCATTGCAGGCTCATGTTCATCTTGTGGTCAATGATGACCCCCAAGTCTCTTTCTTCTGTAGTGCTATCCAACGTAGCACTGCCGAGCCTATCAGGAAGCTGCAGGTTTTTCCTCCCAAGGTGGAGAACCTTGCATTTTTCAGTGTTAAACACCATGAGGTTCTCGTCCGCCCATTTGCTGAGCTTGTCCAGGTCAGCCTGGATCACCCGCCTATCTTCTGGTGTGGATGCTTTGCCCCAATTTTGGTGTCATAGTTTCATAGTAGCTAGAGTTGGAAGGGACCTAGGTAGATCATCTAGTCCGACCCCCTGCCTTAGCAGGAAAGAGCACTGGGGTCAGATGACCCCGGCAAGGTGCTCATCTAACTTCCTTTTAAAAATCCCCAGGCTAGAAGCCTGCACCACTTCCCCTGGAAGCCGGTTCCAGGCCCTAGCTGCCCTGACTGTGAAGTAGCGCCTCCTAATATCTAATCTAAACCTACCCTCCGCCAGCTTGTGACCGTTATTCCTGGTCACTCCTGGCAGCGCACGGGGGAACAGGGACTCCCCCAATACCTGCTGATCCCCCCTGACCAGTTTGTAGCAGGCCACAAGGTCCCCCCTTAACCTTCTCTTGTGGAGGCTAAACAGGTTCAGGTCCCGTAGCCTCTCCTCATAAGGCCTGCCCTGCTGACCCCTGATCATACGAATGGCCCTCCTCTGGACTCTTTCCATATCATCCATTCGTCATCGGCAAACTTGGCCAGTCCACTCCTGACCCCAATGTCCACATCATTAATGAAGATGTTGAACAGGATGGGTCCCAGGACAGAGCCTTGGGGGACCCCACTGGTCACAGGGCACCACGATGAGTGACCGCCATCAACTACAACCCTTTGGGTCCGACCACGGAGCCAGTTTCCCAGCCAGCGGATCGTGGTGGAGCCAAGGCCACAACTGGCCAGTTTGGCCAAGAGGTGATCGTGGGATACCAGATCAAAAGCTTTTTTGAAGTCAAGATATATGACATCAATCTCTTCTCCCTTGTCCAGGTGATAGGTCACCTGGTCATAGAAGGAAATGAGATTGGTCAAACAAGACCTACCCTAACATCTTTAACTATTTCTTTGCCTCCGTCTTCCTAAGTAGGGCCCAGAACAGCCACCTCCCTGCCGGGCCCCACTTGGGCCCCAGGGGAAGCACACCTGGGCCACGGGTCAGTGAGGATTTCGTTAGGGAGCTTCTGGAGGGGTTGAACGTATTCAAGTCAGCCGGCCCAGATGATCTCCACCCTAGAGTTCTAAAGGACCTGGCCGAGGTCATTGCAAGTCCCCTGGCACGGCTGTACGAGCACTTGTGGTGCTCTGGTGAGGTACTGGAGGACTGGAAGAGGGCCAACGTGGTCCCCATCTTCAAAAAAGGCAGGAAGGAGGACCCGGGAAACTATAGGCCGATTAGTTTTACCTCAATCCTAGGCAAGCTGTTTGAGAAAATTATTCTGGCACACATCCAGGAGAGGCCAGCAGGGGACTGCATGCTTAGGGGCAACCAACATGGGTTCATCAGTGGCAGGTCCTGTCAGACCAACCTGGTGGCCTTTTATGATCACAAAACCAGATCATTAGATGCAGGGGTAGCAGTAGGCATAATCTTCCTGGACTTCCAGAAGGCTTTCGACACAGTCTCTCACCCTGTTCTCATTAAGAAACTGGGGGCTGCGGTGTTGACACCCACACAGTCAATTGGGTCGCCAACTGGCTGGAGGCCCACACCCAGAGGATAGTAGTGGATGGGTCCTTCTCAACCTGGAGGGATGTGGGCAGTGGGGTCCCCCAGGGCTCGGTCCTTGGGCCCGCACTGTTCAACATCTTCATCAGTAATTTGGACGAGGGGGTAAAAAGCACCCTGTTCAAATTTGCTGATGACACTAAGATGTGGGGGGACGTGGGCACATTGGAAGGGTGCAACAGGCTACAATCAGACCCAGACAGGTTAAAAGGGTGGGTGGACGAGAATAGGATGGGTTTCAACACAGACAAGTGCAAGGTGATGCACCTCGGGAGGAACAACCGGCACCATACCTACAGGTTGGGGAACTCCCCTCTTGTCAGCACGGAGGCGGAAAGGGATCTGGAGGTCATCATTGACTCCAAGATGAACATGGGCCGGCAGTGTGGAGAGGCAGTCAGGAAGGCCAACTGCACCTTGGCATGCATCCACAGATGCATCTCGAGCAGGTCCAAGGAGGTGATCCTCCTCCTCTATGCGGCACTGGTCAGGCCGCAGTTGGAGTACTGCGTCCAGTTCTGGGCGCTGCACTTCAAGAGGGATGTGGACAATATGGAGAGGGTCCAGAGGAGGCCACTCATATGATCAGGAGACAGCAGGGCAGGCCCTATGAGGACAGGCTGCGGGACCTGAACCTGTTCAGCCTCCAAAAGAGAAGGCTGAGGGGGGATCTAGTGGCCTGTTACAAACTAGTCAGGGGGGATCAGCAGGCACTGGGGGAGTCCATGTTCCCCCGATCACCGCCAGGAGTGAGCAGGAATAACAGTCACAAGCTGGCAGAGGGTAGGTTTAGGTTAGACATCAGGAGGTGCTACTTCATGGTCAGGGCGGCTAGGAGCTGGAACCAACTTCCAAGAAGTGGTGCTGGCTCCTACCCTGGGGGTGTTTAAGAGGAGGTTGGATGAACATCTTGCTGGGGTCGTTTGACCCCAGCACTCTTTCCTGCCATGGCAGGGGTCGGACTAGATGATCTGCTCAGGTCCCTTCCGACCCTACAAACTATGAAACTATCTTTTCCTGTTTGTGAAAGCCCTCCCACTTCCCGCAGGGCACAGCACTGGGATGTGAGTACTGTCTAAAGCCCCTGCTCAGTTTGGAAACCCCTTCTCATTAAAGCCAGCTGTGACTTGCTGCAGATTTGCCAGGCTGATAATTTTGTTTGCAGTTATCTCCTTAAGCAGCTGGCATACCTCACGAATCGCCAGGCTGACTGTGCAGGCAGCCACGCGGAACTGGTTTGTGATGTAGCGGAGGCTGGATGGGGTGGCCAGTTTCACGATGGCCATTGCAACCCTCTTGTCTGGTGGGATGGCCCGACACATGTTAGTGTTCTGCCCTGCGCTGTGGGGCCCCAGCATCGAGATGATATGATAGAAGATCTCCCTTTTCATTCGGACCATCTCCAGCCACTGCTGGTCACTCCATGTCGTCAGCACGATTTGCTCCCACCAGTCCGAGCTGCTCTCGTGGGCCCACAGCGTGCGGATTCAGGTCCTCCTCAGGTTTCAAACTTCATTCGTTCGCTTTCCTCTGTGTATTCCAAGTCCTCTGGGTACCTGTATCATCATCTTCTTGTTATTAATGCTGTTAAAGCAGGATAACAACTTGCCAGTGAGCACTTAGCACAGTTCCTATTGTTGGTGTCACTGGGCATAACCCCAGGTAACTCAAAGGGATGGAAGACCACGAGCGTCGAGGAAGTCCTGCTCTGGGCTCAGATGAGCCAGGACCCCCACTTTTCGCCCAACCTTTGTAACCCTTTCTCTGGTGCCTGCAATCTCCTGTCCTTCTGGAAAGCAGGCGAGCTAAAACAGTTATCTGTGGAATGCAAGGGCACCGCTCGGAGAGAGAAGGGAGGAGGGAAAGGGGAGGAAGAGGGAGGCCAGCTGCTGGAAAATCACTGACAGTGAAACTGACCGAGGTATAAAATCCCGCTGTTGCAGGGTTAAGTGCGCAGGATTTGAGACCATACAGTCTCCCTGTGCCTTTTACTTGAGCTCAAATAAACTCTGTCTGCTTCTCCCCCCAGTGTGTTTTATTTGGCGCGACGCACACCGGGCAACGAACCCAATTGTTGCCTCCCTCGGGCACCTTGTGCTGGCAACACTATCCTTCTCAAGCGTTGCAGCTGTAATCCCCAAGTAAATACCTCCTCCTCCTCCTGCTCACCCATGTCCTTTATATTCTCCATGTTGGAGGACTCTTCACTGTGTTGTTTTCCATCATCACGCATTTAAACCTCGATCTCCATTTTGCCCCTCTCCATCAGGAGCAGCTTCTCACCCGTCTGCACCAACTGGGGGGGGCAGGAACTGTAAGGTGTTGTGTGGTCTGGAGCTTTGTGTAGTTGCTTTTTCAACACTTCACCCTGGCACCCCAAGGCATTGGGGCTTTTGCACATCTTTTCATCCTGAGCTTAGCAGTCACTTGTGTTCTCATGTAATCAAGCTTGCAAACAAAAACTGTTTTGCCTACTCCTCTCCTGGTAACGTAGGCTGCTCAAAACTTTTGCCACTTTAAGGAAAACAGGCTGTGGTTCTGCAATAAAATTATTTTACACAAGCAGGCGGGTAGGAATTGATTTTTTGCAACATGCTGGGCCATTGAGTGGCCATCCCAAAGTACAATGGCCTTGTTTACCCCATCACCAGATCTTTTCTATTGTTAAACTGGGTGCTTCATCGCCTGTGGGTGTTTTGACACTTACAGGTAAGGACTTCACAATCCTAGGAATTTTCCCAGAGCCTCATGCAAGCACAGCCTGAGTAAAAAGCTCCCCCCCCCCATTTTACCAGTCCCCTTTCACAAATAAATCCCCCTTGGCTCAAGTGGATGCTGCTCTCAATCAGCCCAGCCTCAGCCCACCAGTGTGCAGGCTGCTCCTTTGCACGCATGCAGACACTAGTGTGTGCAGAAACAGGCTTGGCCATGTGCTGTCACACTGCAACATTCAGGCACTTGGTTCTGCTCCTGCAAGACCTAGAAATATTCCTGGCAGCTTCTAACAGAGCATCTGGGGAGCACATTGGAGGACTCGCATGATAGTGAGAGGACTTTGTCCCTGTCCTGATAAACAACACTTTCTAGCTCTCTCTTTTCCAGTAAGGCACTGGCTCACTTCATTCATTACCAGGTAAAAGTGTGTGGAAAAAACATACAGCAGAGCCCTGATGCAGCCTCCGGAAGAAAAGGAGTAGGAATCTGCTGAAACCTCAAGAGTCCCCGGTGGCAACTGGTCACTTGAGTGCCAGATCCAAAAGACGGCATGTTCTGGGGCAGGGGTGGCCAACCTGCAGCAGAGGTGCCACAAGTGCTATGGACAACTTGGGTGTATTTGGACATGGCAGATGGGGAGGGGACAGGAAGCATGCTGACAAATAAGGTGGGGAGCAGAGCAGCAAACCAGGGAGGGAGCACAAAGGAGGAAGAAGAAAGCGTAGCAACAAATCAGGCTGGGAGCACAGGGCAGGGAACAGAAAGCAGAGCAGCAGCTTGGGCAGAGGAAGAGGGTCAGAGAAGCAGTCGGGGACAGCATGCCTGCAAAAAGCAAGGGGCTATAAGGGGCAGCACGCTCTGACATGGCAGAGGAGAGCTGCTGTCAGTGAAAGGAGGGAAGTGAGAGAAGCCAGGGGGTGCGTTCCCTTGGGGAGTGCTCTGCTGAGGCTGCCAGGCAATTCTGCCTCTGCTTAAGAAAGCACCCCACAGACCACGCAGCTTCTTGAATGCAGCTGTCTCAGGGTGTCTGATCACTCTGGGCCCATGTAGCTGACTGCTGTGGATTGTATCCTTGTTTGCAGCAGCCGTGAACTCTGCCTCCTGCGCTCTCTTTTGGAGCGGGGAAGCGGGGCTGCTCAGTTCCTGCTGACACCCCTGAGGACTGCTTGAGGACCAGTCATATGAGGATGGACCTGCAAATACAGGAGATCATGCCTGACTAATCTAGTTTCTTTTTATGACCAGGTTACAAAACACCTCGACACAGGAGTAGGGGTTGATATCGTTTACTTAGACTTCAGGAAGGCCGTCGATACGGTATCCCACCCCGTAGTGGTGAACAAGTTAAGAGGCTGTGACTTGGATGATTACACAGTCCGGTGGGTGGCAAATTGGCTAGAGGGTCGTACCCAGAGTGGTGGTGAACGGGTCGGTATCGACCTGGAAGTGTGTGGGCAGTGGAGTCCTGCAGGGCTCGGTCCTTGGACCGATACTCTTCAATGTCCTCATCAGTGACTTGGACGAGGGAGTGAAGTGTACTCTGTCCAAGTTTGTGGATGATACAAAACTGGGAGAAGTGGACATATCAGAGGGAAGGGAACAACTGCAGGCAGACCTGGACAGGTTGGACAAATGGGCAGAAAACAACAGGATGCGATTTAACAAGGAGAAATGCAAAGTGCTGTGCCTAGGGAGGAAAGATGTCCAGCACACCTACTGCCTAGGAAATGACCTGCTCGGCAGCACGGTGGCAGAAAGATCTTGGAGTCATTACTGACTCCAAGATGAACATGGGCCGACAATGTGAGGACATGGTCAGGAAGGCTAACCACACCTTGTCATGCACCCACAGATGCAGCTCGAGCAGGTCCAAGCAGGTGACCCTCCCCCTCTATGCGGCACTGGTCAGGCCGCAGCTGGAGTCCTGCATTAGAGAGTAGGTTTAGATTAGACATCAGGAGGCGCTACTTCACAGTCAGGGCGGCTAGGATCTGGAACCAACTTCCAAGGGAAGTAGTGCTGGCTCCTACCCTGGGGGTCTTTAAGAGGAGGTTTGACATCTACCCGGCGTCATTTGAGCCCGTTTTTTTCTCTCCTGCCCATGGCAGAGGGTCGGACCTGATGATCTACAAGGTCCCTTCCAACCCTACTTCTATGAATCTATGACAGGATATTGCGTAGTGCTGTGGTCACTGACTGCACCTCATTTGCATTCTCTTCCTTGATATCTCCCAGCTTCTCTTCTTTTGTTCCTCTGCTCTTCACAGACCACATTGTAGCAGAGCACCTTGTGCCTGCCACTTCGAAGTTTGAATTTGGCAGTAGAGCAGCTGGCCGGTGGGTGCTAGCTTCATGAAGGCTAGCATATGATCCCAGAAGGTCCCTGGGATTGAAGGAGAGGGCAGAGCAGTGTTCATTTTAACCCAGGCCCTCAGAGAGGGAAGAGCAATCTGTTGGGGGAGACTGAAGGAACAGCACTGGCTGAGCAGCTGCTCAGAAACCCCTTGGAGGTAAGGGTGGGAGCTATGGGGATGGTTTGGAGGCTCCTGGTCCTGGGTATGACTTATAACTTCACTCTGCCAGGGAAGGGTAGCCTAGTGGGACTCCCTGTGGCAAGGGAGTCCCCCCAAAATGCCAGGCTAGTTATCTCCCTGGTGAAAGGCGAGGAGGAGCACCATATAACCCCAGCCCCTGCCTATGGAGCCCCCTGTCCTCCTTCATTGCAGCTCCATGAGGATCTAGAAGGAAAAAGGGTGCTGGTCACTGGAGGCTTCCCAGCTGCCTGCTCCAGCAGACTCCAAGGCAGGTTAAGAAAAAGCCATGGCATCTGCTGCCTCTCAGAAGAGAAGGGCCTCTGCTGTGGCACACACGGTGCTCTGGGGGAATGGAGGTGCTGCAGCCCCCAGTGCTCCCCAGCCCCCTCCCTTGAGGGGATGAGGACAGTTCTCAGCATGGTGGGGAAACTCCCCAGCCTGGCTGTGCTCTACTTACCCAAGAGGTCCCCCCTCATCCAAAGACCCAAGTCCCCAGCAGCTCTGGGCTGGGAGCTGCACTGTGACACCCACTGTCCCCTGGGTGGGGTCCCCTGGGGCCAGGGCAAAGTACGTGTAGTTGCTGGTGAGGGCGTTGTACTCGAATGCCTGGTCCATGGCCTGACACACCCTGCGCTGGAGCATGTCTGGGTCGACCTTGCCCTTGCTCCTCAGCACCTTGGTCAGGACCCTGATCTGCAGGAGCTGGTTCTTGCCCTGTTTAGACACAATCCCCTCACAGGTCCCCAGGATGTCCTCAGTGTCAGGGGGCACCTGACTTGGGGCAGAGGAGAGGTCGATGAAGTGCTGTCCTTCCAGTTCCTTCATGCTCCAGACACCACAGTCCGCAGCTGGGGGCAGTGACTCCCTTGCCCTCCACTGACCTGGCTCTGCTGCTTGAGCTGGAGTGGAGGCTTTCTTTGCCTCCCTGCTTTACAGTCAGCCACTAGGGGTAGCCACAACCCCAGGCACGGAGCTCATGCACTGTGCAGGGGCCCCCAAGCACCAAGGGGCTTGCTTGCACCCAATTCCCTGCAGACTCACCTTCCATGTGGATGATCTCCCCATTCCTGCAGTACATGCCCACGTGGCCCTGCACCAGCCCACGCTGGGGGCAGACAGTTGGAACAGCTCTTCTGGCTTGGGATCTTCCCTGTTTTCCACCGTGTGGAAGAGCTTCCTCAGGAGCTGCTTGTACAGAAAAAACTTCACCATGCTCATAGCCTTGGACACGGCCTGGGAACAGAATCACTTAGCTCAGGGGCCACCAGCTCCCCCAGGTGTTCAGACATCACCAGTCAGATCCCTGCAAAACAAGGGAACTGGCCACATTTCCTTATGGGAAGGGTTCTAGGGCAGGGGTGTTCAGCCCTCAAGACATAAGCCAAATCCAACCTGCGGGTTGGGAAATTTGGCAGCTGGGCATTGGTGGCAATTAACACTGCCACCATTCCTCCCCTGCCTAATTTCTAACTCCCACACAGCTAGACTGGCCTCAGGCCAAGCCATTGCTGTGTGGATGGATGTGGCTTGGGCCTGGGTTGTTGCCACACCCCAGATCCTGCCACACCTGGCCTGCGCACCAGATGGGGCCTGCTTGCCCTACAGATGGATGGATGTGGCATTGCCCATCCAGCCCATGGGGTGAACAGGTTGGGCACCGCTGTCCTAGTGCACTGGATGGCCAGCAATGGGCACACTGCAACCTTTCCTGATCTTGGGAATGCCCCGGCACTGCCAGCTCCCCGAGAGTTAGAGCTGTGAGGCAAAGCTGCTTGTGCTCCTGAGCTGGCTCTGTAGATAGTGGGCTTGGGTAAGGGAGCCTGGAGGCCCAGTCCTCTCTCCCTGGTGCAGATGGAGCAGCAGAGCCTTTGCTCTCTCCTGTTGGCTGGCACAGCTGAGCCCAGGCAGTTAGAAGCTGTTTGCAGGGAAGGATGATTAGCAAGGGGAGAGCAGGGAGGGAAGAAGGCCCACCCCTTACTATTGCTGGTGATCTGGTAGCCCTTAATGGCCATATGGTGCTGGAAACTGAGGTAGTAGGTGAGCTTGGTGGGGGGGAGTGGCCTCTGGAGATGGTCTCTGCCTTGCTCCCTCTGATGGCCAAGAGCCTGTTGTGATGGGGGCAGAGATGGGACCAGGGTGGACCTTTCTCTCTGTCACCTACCAAGGCCTCTGTGAAGCCTGGGTAA